>NC_086319.1:420571359-420895655 GCF_036172605.1 Pelobates fuscus
TTTAGATATGTTTCACTTTAAGAATTTGGCCTTAAATGTATAATTGTCTGATTACAGAAAATGAATAATGTTTTGTTGGTACAAGTTTAATCACAAAAATATAAGGAAATGTAAATGTTATGAACTTATTAATATTATTTTCTCTTTAGAAGATGCATAATATATTGCTTTATGTTGATTTTATGATCATTTAACAATATTGAAGTAAAACGAAGGTGGAACGCATGTGGAACGCATGTGGAACGCGGAAGCACGGAACAACATACACTTCCGGTTCCGGCTATCCGGACGCGCCAAATTTGATTTCAGCGATACGATAAGGATGATGAACAGCTGAGCGGTTTCCCTGTGGGACAAATCAAGTGATGGATTACTGACACCACCCACGGAACCACCAATGGACGTAGGGATTAGCCCTATTTAAAGGGGATGGGGGGAATAGGATGTTTTTTTACATGCTGTATTTGTACATTGATTTTATTTATAATTGCGGTCCCTGATGAAGTTCTTCGCAGAACGAAATGCGTAGGACCATACCGTTTTTCTTTATACTATATTTTATATTGATGGTGATTATTCACCTTTTATCAATAAAAAGCATAATTTTTTCCTACTATTACCCGTCTGAAGTCCTGAGCATTATTAAGAAACTTCACAAGGAACCAAGGGACTACTACCCCCCCATTTTTATAGGGGGAGGCACCCTATGAGCGATATATTCTACATAATCATGTGAGTGCATTTATGTACAGCGCATGATTAAGTGTGTAAATTGTACTTCACTATTTGTATATTTTTATGTTCCTTTTAGATTTATTTACAGCCGTATCCCGAAGTTTTGTGTTTTGTGGTTGAAATTATATCCCTGTATGTTATGTTTTTGCAAGTATTTATCCAATTGCAGTTTAAACATCTGTATGGACTCTGATAAAACCACCTCTTCAGGCAAAGAATTCCATATCCTTATTGCTCTTACTGTAAAAAAACCTTTTCTTTGCCTTAGATGAAATCTCCTTTCTTCCAGCCTAAATGTGTGACCTTGTGTCCTATGTATAGCTCTGTTTATGAATAGATTTCCAGATAATGGTTTATACTGGCCCAAAATATATTTGTATAATGTTATCATATCCCCTCTCAGGCACCGTTTTTCCAAACTAAAGAGATTAAAAAAAATCTATTGCTGTAGCCCGTCTCTGCACTTTTTCTAGTGCCATATCCTTCTTTAGAACAGGCGCCCAAAATTGCGCAGCATATTCAAGGTGTGGACTTACCAGCGATTTATAAAGAGGCAAAATATTGAAAAACTTGGGACATTACTATACTACTCTATGAGAGTGTAATGTCTGTTTATCGTTTCAGAAACAAGCTGTGTTATTGTATTCATCCTTAGGTCTATCGATACTCACTTTTATACACATTGGGTGGAGCGAACCCTGGGATCTAGATTATTATATATTGTTCTTACATACTTTGCGTTGAACACTGTTTCCTATTGTGACGAGAGCAATCTCGCCACATTGCATTGGAGAAGCCTGGCTGCCCGCCTGCTGCCTTTGGACTATGGCCCTGGGAGATTGGGCCCTTTAAAAACAGTATGCGGCCATACCAGAGTGTATGTCACTCATTCTGGCCCTTTAAATACAGTGGGGTCATTTGGTACTTGCCCTGTGTGAGCTGTGGTAACCCAGATAGCTATGCCATGGAGCCTATTTGTGTGATTAAAGACTTTGACTCTATGGCGATTAAACTGTATTCGGTTGGTCTGAGTGCCATTCACCTAATAATGTGCACTCAGACCTGAGCTATCTGGGGATATGTGAAATGTCTGTGTGTTATGTGTAAAATGTGACTTTATGTATTTTAAAGTGTTTTATGTCGTTTTGCAACCATGTGGTTAATGGAGTCTGCCTCTAGTCCTGGATAATTGGATTACTTCTCCAATTATCTCCAGGGCAGAAGGGAGGAAACCGGGATGCATTGTGGGGATGTTTTTCTTCTGTTTGAACCAGATTTTGCCATGCTGCAAGCCAGGGCCCAAAAGATACTTTTACTAACTTTTGAACCCCTGGTCTGATTCATGCAATTTTTGAGTATGTTGTTCCCCCGAATGGATTGATTGTGAATATGTATTTTTATGTGAATGTGATGTATGGTTTTAAAGTTATGAAAGTTGTGTAAAAGTATATTTTGAACTGTATGCATAATGGGATTATGTGTCACACTAAGGGGAGGGGATGTGTGGGATGTAACATCTATGTCATTGGTTATTTTATGCCTCCCCCTGGGTGTGGCCTGTATGTGTACTCATGTAATAAAAACCAGGCTGGGTGCCCCAGCACCTCAGACCACTGCTTGACCTTCAACACGGAGCCTTGTCTCGTTCTTGGGGGGATTCACTGTATGCTGTTGGAGATTGACTGCTAGGAGTGTAAGCTGATGTCTGCTTTTCCTATTCATCTGCTAGCAGCTATTCGTGAGGTTCCAGCTTGGAGTGCTATCTTATTCCCTGGTATGCAGTTCGGGAGTTTGATGCATTCGCCTGTATCTAGTTCGTGAGTTTTGATGTTCTGCAGTAGCTGTGCCTTTCTGAGAAAAGGGGATTATCGCCTAAACGGATTTTAACCCCTCATATGCTGAAACGGTCCGTTACAATTGATGGCAAGCGGCGGGATCGTTCCTACAGGCAGAAGGACAGCTACAGGAAACACCATTTCTTTGGATTTAGAAGTGGGGGCAACGCATGTCCCAGTACAGCGACTCTAAAAGCAACAGAATGGAACCAGCAGTGTTATACGAGGAGGAGGACCTGGATCGCCGGGATGCATTAAGGAAAAGCATCTGGTACCAGGCCCTGGATGTACAATACCAGTGGGGTGAGAGTCTCCCCAGTGAAGAGCAGCGGTTGCAGAAGCAAGTGGCCCTGCGGATGCCCTTCCTGGGAGAGCAGCCCCTGGAGGAATGGGTGAAGGAATTGGAGCTCCGAGTATGGCAGGAGATTTGGCTGGAAGATGCCTACCAGGCACTCTGGTGGTATATGGCACAGTATATACCCTGGACAGCCGAGCATGACAAGCCAGAGGGAGAGGAGTTTGATGGTCCTGGCTTGTTATGGGAGTCCTTTGCAGAGACGGACTTCGGGAGCCCTGCGCAGACCAGACTTCAGGATATTTTCTACACAAGGGAGGCTAGGCATGACTGGGATGACCCCCATGAGGTAGGGCAAGACCTGCTTCACCTAGCAACCATGGAGTGGGAACTGGAGCAGGACTACCGAGATCTCTTCCACTCCATTGGGAAGGCTCAGCAGGACAGTAAAGTGAGAGACCCAGATCCAGACCCATTCCGCTGGGAAGATATTGTGGAGATTTACTGGGAAGAACCCCAGGTGGCCGGTAGAGATGGGACCGAGGTCTCTCCACCGGTCCTGCAGGGAATTGGGAGCCCAGTCTCCATTCCCCAGCGGCAGGCTGAGTTACAGGGGGCAGAGGTAGTTGGTCCTACCCCCCAGCAGCAGCGTGATTTTTTGGGAATAGAGAGCCCAGTCTCCTTTCCCCAGCGGCAGAGTGTCCAGCAGGGAATAGAGAGCCCAGTCTCCTTTCCCCAGCAGCAGGACACTGTATTGGGAGAAGAGACAGTCGGTCTCCCTCCACAGAGGATGGAAGTATGTATGGGAGAGGAGCTTTCTACCACCTCTCCCCAGCGGCGGATCATTGATGAGCAGGGAATAGAGAGCCCAGTCTCCTTTCCCCAGCAGCCGGACACTGTATTGGGAGGAGAGACAGTCGGTCTCCCTCCACAAAGGCGGAAAGTATGTATGGGAGAGGAGCTTGCTACCACCTCTCCCCAGCGGCGGATCATTGATGTGCAGGGAATAGAGAGCCCAGTCTCCTTTCCCCAGCGGCAGAGTGTCCAGCAGGGAATAGAGAGCCCAGTCTCCTTTCCCCAGCAGCAGGACACTGTATTGGGAGGAGAGACAGTCGGTCTCCCTCCACAAAGGCGGAAAGTATGTATGGGAGAGGAGCTTGCTACCACCTCTCCCCAGCAGCGGATCCGTAATGTGCAGGGAATATAGAGACCAGTCTCCTTTCCCCAGCGGCAGAGTGTTCTATTGGGAGAGGAGCCTGTTACCCCCTCTCCCCAGCGGCAGCTTAAGGTACCAGGGGGAGACTGTAAGCCCCCCACCGGTGCAGATGGGACCGTGGTCTCTGCACTTACCACACAGGGGGTAGGGATGGTCGGTCCTGCCCCCCACGACAGGGCTGTTTAGCCAAAGGGGAGAGAGTCGGTCTCCAGCAGCAGAGCTGTGTAACTAAAGGGGAGACAGTCGGTCTCCAGCAGCAGAGCAGTGCAGCTAAAGGGGAGACAGTCGGTCTCCAGCAACCAGGCTTCAACCAGACTACTCCCGTGGTAGTGCTGGCATCAGGGCAGAGTACCGCTGGTCTCTGCCCACTCAGCAACCCACCAAGGCAGCCTACCAGTCCCCCACACAGCCATGGTGAGGCACCTGGACATGGACAAATTTCTCCTCTACCCAGGTGTAGTAACCAGTTATTGTGGGTGGGCTGTACTGCTGTTTCTGTTTTGTGGGTGGGCTGCTGGACTAACAAGGGCACTGACCGGCAGGAGGTCAGATACCCTGTTAGTCTGTTTGGAAAAGGGGAGAGATGTGACGAGAGCAATCTCGCCACATTGCATTGGAGAAGCCTGGCTGCCCGCCTGCTGCCTTTGGACTATGGCCCTGGGAGATTGGGCCCTTTAAAAACAGTATGCGGCCATACCAGAGTGTATGTCACTCATTCTGGCCCTTTAAATACAGTGGGGTCATTTGGTACTTGCCCTGTGTGAGCTGTGGTAACCCAGATAGCTATGCCATGGAGCCTATTCGTGTGATTAAAGACTTTGGCTCTATGGCGATTAAACTGTATTCGGTTGGTCTGAGTGCCATTCACCTAATAATGTGCACTCAGACCTGAGCTATCTGGGGATATGTGAAATGTCTGTGTGTTATGTGTAAAATGTGACTTTATGTATTTTAAAGTGTTTTATGTCGTTTTGCAACCATGTGGTTAATGGAGTCTGCCTCTAGTCCTGGATAATTGGATTACTTCTCCAATTATCTCCAGGGCAGAAGGGAGGAAACCGGGATGCATTGTGGGGATGTTTTTCTTCTGTTTGAACCAGATTTTGCCATGCTGCAAGCCAGGGCCCAAAAGATACTTTTACTAACTTTTGAACCCCTGGTCTGATTCATGCAATTTTTGAGTATGTTGTTCCCCCGAATGGATTGATTGTGAATATGTATTTTTATGTGAATGTGATGTATGGTTTTAAAGTTATGAAAGTTGTGTAAAAGTATATTTTGAACTGTATGCATAATGGGATTAAGTGTCACACTAAGGGGAGGGGACGTGTGGGATGTAACATCTATGTCATTGGTTATTTTATGCCTCCCCCTGGGTGTGGCCTGTATGTGTACTCATGTAATAAAAACCAGGCTGGGTGCCCCAGCACCTCAGACCACTGCTTGACCTTCAACACGGAGCCTTGTCTCGTTCTTGGGGGGATTCACTGTATGCTGTTGGAGATTGACTGCTAGGAGTGTAAGCTGATGTCTGCTTTTCCTATTCATCTGCTAGCAGCTATTCGTGAGGTTCCAGCTTGGAGTGCTATCTTATTCCCTGGTATGCAGTTCGGGAGTTTGATGCATTCGCCTGTATCTAGTTCGTGAGTTTTGATGTTCTGCAGTAGCTGTGCCTTTCTGAGAAAAGGGGATTATCGCCTAAACGGATTTTAACCCCTCATATGCTGAAACGGTCCGTTACACCTATTGTATAATTTTATCTTTTGGTGGCATTTTTAGTGTTTTTAGCTGCATGTTGTCTAGCGCCTATTCTTTTGCACTATTTTTTGTAGATTACTGTATACTCTCTGCAGGGACAAAGAGGAGACCTGGCAGTGACAGCAAATATGCTGCCAGGTCTCACACTAAATGGCAGAATGGAACTGCAGGATGGCAGGTCGCTGGGGCCCTCTGTATCATCATGGGCACCTGCAACCTTCCTTCTGACTGTGGAAATCCCTGATCTCCACAGCAGAAGCATGGCTGTGCTGCCGGCCAATGACTGCCTCAAGCCCTCGGTCTATGACAGATCTGGCCGAGCGGTCAGTCCGCCCCTGTCCTCAACTGCCTTCACAGAAGTCTACAATGATGGTTGGTTATGTGGCACGTGGCCAACAGGGGCTAAATATCTAAAATCCTCAACCTGGGGCCACTAATGGTCCAGTCAGACTGTTACATGCTTGTCTGATAATCAAGCTATATGTATTATTGTAATAAAGAGCGGTCATTTAGCATTACATTTACTTGGTTAGCAGCAAGGTATCAGTTTAATTTGATATGACTGCAGCTACCAGGAGTCAACAATATTGCAGCTGACGTATTGTCTTGTTTCAACTTGCAGGGCTTTTTCCAAGCACACCCAACAGCCTAAAGACATTGTAGCGGAGCTGCAATATTAAAATCCACGATCTCCGCTGGTATTAAGGGTAAATCCACAGTCAGCGCTGAAAAGTAAGGCAATATCCCAAATCCCCCAGTAACCGGACGAAACACAGTTCTGGGAGTCAACTGAGGTCTTTATTCACAGCTTCCAGTATTTATGCAAGTCCCCATGCAAGGGGTTTCCTTACTGACATAGCAGGGGTAATACAGTGAGGGACTAAATGGGGGACTTAGCATTTGGATTATTTCTCCCATCAGGCACTGCTGCACGAGAGGGACACTCCCACGGAAATACACTGTTAAGTGGATTATCCCTCCGTGCAGCAGAACCGGCATTTTACATTTAAATTCACCATTCGTACAATATTCATGTGATTCTGACGAACGGACGTTCCGTAGATAGCTGGGGTCTGAGTGCACTTTTCGTAAGAGTATCGCTCAGATCCCAGCTAAAACAACCGAATGCCGCACGAAATACACTATACTATTAAAGTCGTCTGAAAGTACCGAACACCGATGGGGAACCACAATAAGAGAAGACCGGAGCTCCCGAACGGCCTGGAAGTACAGTGGTGTTCGTGCCGTCGAGTAGCCGTTTTCAGTTCCAGGCACTCGACGACAAAACACCGCTGGGGAGACAAAGGATCCAAGATGGCCGACCGCCGCGTGGTCGGTAGTCGAACGACGGCCACCCTGGAAAGCACTTAACTACCGATTGCAACAATGTAAAAGATTTTCAGAAGAGTTTCATATCCACAATGTATTTTCAATGGAATCTTTAGTAACCTTTACTGCGTTCTGCCACCTTAGGTTAAAACACAATAAAAATGCACCTTACTGGGATACTAAATCACATGTTGACCACCTTATACCCAAATAAATGTACGTTCATGTCATCATATCAAATTAAAGGTATTCAGGAAACTAGTCGACCTCAAACACCTAAGCGACTCCCTATAATAGTGATCTATTGAGATCATTATCGGATTTTACGTGACTCCGTTTGATTCTCATACTAACCTAGTAATTAAGACTGCAATATACTTGGCATTCTATGAATTCCTTAGACCCAGAGATTTTACTAGTGAAAGCTTTTACAGAGCAGTATTTAAAAGTTGCCATTTAATAAAACATTACACAGTTTGCCTGCCCCATACGAAACCAGCCAAATGGGTCAAATTATCGAAATACCAATTTACCATACCCATAATAAGTGGTGTCGTAATAAGATTTAGACTATTACATGTCTGTAATTCTCTCGTCCCCTAACTAACCATTGTTTTCACATCACGGTTATTCTAACTACCACGAAAATCTGTATGCTGTATAGAAGAATGTTACTGATCAGATTAGGTCTGAATCCTACACTTTATTTAGGACACTCATTCTGGAAAGGGTCAGCATCCACTTCTGCCAGTAAAAATACACCAGTCCAAATTATTAAGAGATGTGAGTGCTGGAAATCTTCAGCATTCTGTCTACTTTTGTGAATGAAATACTATGAGGGGGGTACTTAAAGACAACATAGACCCAGCAAACCAATGTAGCAATCTGTAACTTTCCAAAACACCATAAAACCTGTACATGGGGGGGACTGTTGTATTCTGGAGACTTCCCTGAACACAAATATTAGTGTTTTAAAAAAGTAAAACATATAATGACAATATCATCAGTGAAAGAGCGGTTTGTGTGTGAAAAATGCAACAACAAAAAAATATGAAAACTAAACTTGGCCAGGGTTTGTGACTAAATGTCTACTAAAAAAGACTGGACATATCCCCTTTTTGAATACCTTGGGTTGTCTACTTTTACAAATGTTATGGCATGATGGGTGTAATTTTCATTCCTGGGCTGCCATACGGTCTCAAAGGAATTATAGGCCCAGCAAACCAATCTGGCAAATTTCAATGTGTTAATACTGAAAAGGGGTGCACTGTAACTTTCCAAAACTCCATAAAACCTGTACATAGTACTGTTAAACTCGTGACACATTACTGAACCCAAATATGTGTACTTATCCTGAAAGCTTTTTGGACAGAAGAGAGCTTCTCTGGGACAGCATTATTGTGGGATGTGAACAGAGGAACCCAGTTATTTTGTGTGTAATGTTAACCCGATGCTGAAGTGTCTGTCCCTTTGGGCCTACCAGTGACTCAGTTCTATCAGTTGTCTATCCACATGTAATTGCTTTACATAGGTTTCTATGTTGGAGTGTATGCTCCAGTACAAATGAGCATGTCACTTCAGGAGGTGCTAAGACACTGTAAATTATGGTGGATTCTTAGTGGTGTCAAACACTGCATGTAACATCAACTTGTGTGATTTTCCACCGAGCACTGTGTGTAACATCGACCTGTGTGATTCTCCAGCGAGCACTGTGTGTGACATCGACCTGTGTGATTCTCCACCGAGCACAGTGTGTGACAACGACCTGTGTGATTCTACATCGAGCACTGTGTGGGACATCAGTCTGTGTAATTCTCCACCGAGCACTGTGTGGGACATCAGCCTGTGTGATTCTCCACCAAGCACTGCCTGTAACATCAGCCTGTGTGATTCTCCACCAAGCACTGTGTGTGACATCGACCTGTGTGATTCTCCACCAAGCACTGTGTGTATCATCGACCTGTGTGATTCTCCACCAAGCACGGTGTGTGACATCGACCTGTGTGATTCTCCACCGAGCATTGTGTGTAACATCGACCTGTGTGATTCTCCACCGATCACTGTGTGTATCATCGACCTGTGTGATTCTCCACCAAGCACGGTGTGTGACATCGACCTGTGTGATTCTCCACCGAGCATTGTGTGTAACATCGACCTGTGTGATTCTCCACCGATCACTGTGTGTATCATCGACCTGTGTGATTATCCACCAAGCACGGTGTGTGACATCGACCTGTGTGATTCTCCAGCGAGCATTGTGTGTAACATCGACCTGTGTGATTCTCCAGCGAGCATTGTGTGTAACATCGACCTGTGTGATTCTCCACCAAGCACTGTGTGTATCATCGACCTGTGTGATTCTCCACCAAGCACTGTGTGTATCATCGACTTGTGTGATTCTCCAGCGAGCACTGTGTTTGACATCGACCTGTGTGATTCTCCACCAAGCACTGCCTGTAACATCGACCTGTGTGATTCTCCACCGAGCACTGTGTGTAACATAGACCTGTGTGATTCTCCACCGAGCACTGTGTGTGACATCGACCTGTGTGATTCTCCACCGAGCACTGTGTGTGACATCGACCTGTGTGATTCTCCACCGAGCACTGTGTGTGACATCGACCTGTGTGATTCTCCACCGAGCACTGTGTGTAACATCGACCTGTGTGATTCTCCAGCGAGCACTGTGTGTGACATCGACCTGTGTGATTCTCCAGCGAGCACTGTGTGTAACATCGACCTGTGTGATTCTCCACCGAGCACTGTGTGTGACATCGACCTGTGTGATTCTCCACCGAGCACTGTGTGTGACATCGACCTGTGTGATTCTCCACCGAGCACTGTGTGTGACATCGACCTGTGTGATTCTCCAGCGAGCACTGTGTGTGACATCGACCTGTGTGATTCTCCAGCGAGCACTGTGTGTGACATCGACCTGTGTGATTCTCCAGCGAGCACTGTGTGTTACATCGACCTGTGTGATTCTCCAGCGAGCACTGTGTGTTACATCGACCTGTGTGATTCTCCACCGAGCACTGTGTGTAACATCGACCTGTGTGATTCTCCAGCGAGCACTGTGTGTGACATCGACCTGTGTGATTCTCCACCGAGCACTGTGTGTGACATCGACCTGTGTGATTCTCCACCGAGCACTGTGTGTGACATTGACCTGTGTGATTCTCCACCGAGCACTGTGTGTGACATTGACCTGTGTGATTCTCCACCGAGCACTGTGTGTGACATTGACCTGTGTGATTCTCCACTGAGCACTGTGTGGGACATTGACCTGTGTGATTCTCCACTGAGCACTGTGTGGGACATTAGTCTCCCGAGCATGCTTCTGATGCAATGTGGGGGGTTCCCCAAGTTCTTTACTGAGTATACATTTAAAGCTGGATGAGAATAATTACCTAAAGCCCTAAAGTAAAATGTATTCCATAATGATAGGAATTTCCTTGCAGTTTTCACAAAATATAGACATAATCAAAAATGGTGCAGGCACTCTATCAATTCAAACAGCTTTATTTATATGAACAGACATTGCAACGTTTTGGCCCACAACGGGGCCTTGGTTAAGCTGAAACGTTGTTATGTCTGTTCAAGTCCAATAAAGCTGCTTAAATTGATGGAGTGCCACCTTTTCATTCTAACTACAGGACATTGAGGGATTGCCAGCCCTTGTTCAAGAGCACCATATTGTTGTTTATATGAGTGTGGCTTCTTTTTGTAGTGTGGATCACAGAATTTAGAGACAAGGACAGGGTTATTTACAAGTGAGAACTGGAAGTATAGTTGAATTGGAGAATTTTTCCACATTGGGTAATTTGTGTTAAATTTGAAATACACTTGAAATTTGCTTTGATTTAATGACAGTTCACAACAATTAGTTCTCAACGGTCATTGCCTACATACTTCAGTGACACATATAAGGTTGCTGGTAGAACTGTAGTGATATTTTGCTTTTCTTGTTTACCAAACAAGGATCATTCTATTAATAGAAATTGTCTGTCCGAGCCGTCATTGTAGTGTATCATTAATAGCAGGTTACACGGACCTTTGTCCAGACCAAGACGGTGCAGGTTTGTAGAACATTGTTTGCAAGCAGCATTGTCTGAATGATGTGTAGACTGAAAATCATATCTTGCACCTGGAGGTTTAACACTTATATTCTACATGAACTTCCAAAACCTTAACGTTCAGACACAATAAGGACCCCAGATAGCTATCTTTCTTGGTGTAATATTAGGCATGGGATACTTTGCAATAAACAATGAGGAGAACCACAGCACATTTCCTGTATCAAAATAGCTTTATATTAGTCCTACACAATATAAACACACTTAGTCAATATAAAATGAAGCCCCTAACTTGGGGATAAAGTTTGGCTCTTATATGAGTATTGTTATCAATAATACCCTGTAGTTATATGTTTTTCAGATATTGCAATTTGCCTTTGTATCATATTTTGTCTGTTTATGCTTTCTATAGAGTGAGCTTAATACTGCTGAATGGCTCAATCCTTTTTTAGCCTTGTTCCGGATAAAACGTATCTGACAAGAGGTTTGCACACCAAAATAACCATTTCCACTGGTTTTTTTTTTTTTTTAATTCTTTATTTTATTTGTGCAAGGGTTAAACAAGTCATGCTTATCATGCCACAACAGCAAGGAAGACATGTAATGAAACATCATGTTACAATAGTCAGGCATTAGAGGGTTCTGCACATTTTATATATAATTGTCGCTTATCAAGTAGTTTGTCAGATCGTCTTATCTGAGAAGGTGTGTTACAGGGTTAGGTCAAACATTACAACTTGAAACAATAACAGGTTAATATCATAGATTAAGTTAATGATTAGCTATATAGTAACCACTGGGTATTTACTTTTATAGAATGTAGAAATAGCTTATTTTATACATAAATAATTCCTGGGCATGGCATTTGCTAGTTATGAACAGTAGGTAACATACTGAATTATCATAAGTGACAGGGAAACATGTTGGCGAAGACTAAGGCTGGATCAAAGTAATAAAACCAGTGAAAACCGTAAAACTAATATGGAAAGGAAATATAATTAAAGCACGGTTTCCACTGGTTGTACATCTGCATTGCCTTAGAGAGATACTGCAGAGGCATATATCCTGACTGTTAAGGGATGGAAGTAAAACACAGAGAGAAAAAAAAAAAAAATGAAAAAGGCAACAACAACATAGCCTTGCATTAAAGCTTTGCATTAAGGGACCTGTATGTCTCTGCCAGCGAGTGCTTAACCAATGCCTGCTGATGGTAGATTGTTAGCCTTGGGGGACCTGATTTGCATGGGAGGGTCTGGTAACTTGGGCACAGGAGGACATGTCAAGTCCACGTTCAGCCGACTCCTGATATTGGGAAGCGCTGGAAATCTGTGAGGCAGTCCCTCAGGGCCTTAAGCGCATGTAGAGGCCAGTATTGCTGGGCGGTCAACGGGGCTCCATGCTTGGTCTGTATTGGTACCTTCCTCTGGAGCAGTTTGTATGTTGCTGCACTTCGCCTGCTGTATGGTCGCCCCTGCAGGGGTCTCCCCTCCTTCAGTGCTGATCGCTCTAAGTGGTGGCGGCATGCTTGTGTGGGTAGTTTGCTCCTCGTGTTTGGTCGCTGCCGGTGGGCCTTTCTTTTAGTGACTCTCAGCCCAGAGGGGTGTTTGTTGCTTGGGACTGGTGCTGGGCGCCCTTGGACGCCTCTCGGCGGTCCGCGGCCATTTTGTGCCTTCCGCCTCTGGTCTTGCGCCTGGGGTTCCCATTCGGGGCTCACCAACCTTGCAGCCAGCTTTGCCCAGAAGGCCTCCAGAATCGCATCCAGCTTTGCCGTTAGGCTCCTCTGGGGCTTCGGTCTGCTGTCGGCGGTCAGCCACTGTGTTTGGCTGTGGTTGGTGAGTGGGTCCGCCATCTCGTGCGTCGGGTTGCCTTCCATGCTCTTGCTGTGCTGACTGTCGGGGACTGTCCCCATCTT
Organism: Pelobates fuscus; assembly: GCF_036172605.1. Classification (NCBI taxonomy): domain Eukaryota; kingdom Metazoa; phylum Chordata; class Amphibia; order Anura; family Pelobatidae; genus Pelobates; species Pelobates fuscus. The sequence continues at coordinate 420,584,516 of NC_086319.1, forward strand.
AGACAGTAGAGTGTGGACCGGGATCTCCCCCCCGGTCCAGGGGGGGGGGGGGAACGGGATTCTCTGTGGTCCAGCCGGGGGAAGAGACACGGGGCGGGAGACCGGCCGACTCCCCCGCCCGTAGCCCCCGCCAGGCCGCAACCACGCTGCAGCGCTTTTGGCAGCCGGCATCCCGGTTTTGCGGACCGGGGCACTCCAGCCGCCTTCCGTGACAGATGTATCGCCGTTTGGGTCAGGTCGCATGCCGCTGGAGTCTCTATACGTCGCTTGGGCCAGCATCTTGCTCGGGAGCTCCAGCAAGCTGCGACCGTCCGCCATGCCGGTCAGGCCCCGCCCCCATTTCCACTGGTTTTAATCTACATGTGGCGAGGTATTTTGTGATATTATTTTTTTTGCGTTAGTTTTCTTTACAAGGGAGTAAGTGCCAGAGAATTTTGAGATCCCCATGAAAAAAGCAAGTAGCCGAACCGCTGGGCTTGTGGTCTCTCGACATGACTCATCGAAGGTACCACTTTAGGTCTATTTCATGTCTGTTTTTGTGCTAATGAAGAGCTATGTTGATTTAGGGTCTGTGGTTTTTGTGTATAGATTCCTACACGTATCTAATGATGTAATAGGGATATACCATTAAACACTTCATTAAATACTTCCTGATACGGTGATCATTACTAATATTGTCTATCCAATAAAGGAAGAGCCTGTTCCTCACTGTCCATGTCTCCTGTTTACCACACGTCTGGGTCAATTAGTGATAAAGACACTATTTTGGAAGAGAGTTAGAAAGTGTTACAAACAGGAAAGTGAAGCAGAGCTCCGAAAGAGAAGCAATCACAATGGAAACCACAGCGACTGTTCTGATTTTACTTGACCATTGTTATTGACAAGTATCGGTAAAACCAGTAAGGAAAAAAAACAATATCTGTAAAACCAGTATAGATAATACCAGTATAGATAATAACAGTGTAGATAATAACAGTATCTGTAAAACCAGTGTAGATAATACCAGTATAGATAATAACAGTATAGATAATACCAGTATAGATAATAACAGTATCTGTAAAACCAGTATAGATAATACCAGTATAGATAATAACAGTATAGATAATAACAGTATCTGTAAAACCAGTATAGATAATAACAGTATCGGTAAAATCAGTATAGATAATAACAGTATCGGTAAAATCAGTAAGGAAAAAAAACAGTATCTGTAAAACCAGTATAGATAATACCAGTATAGATAATAACAGTGTAGATAATAACAGTATCTGTAAAACCAGTATAGATAATAACAGTATCGGTAAAACCAGTAAGGAAAAAAAACAGTATCTGTAAAACCAGTATAGATAATACCAGTATAGATAATAACAGTGTAGATAATAACAGTATCTGTAAAACCAGTATAGATAATAACAGTATTGGTAAAAACGGTATAGATAATAACAGTGTAGATAATACCAGTATTGGTAAAAACAGTATAGATAATAACAGTATTGGTAAAACCAGTATAGATAATACCAGTATAGATAATAACAGTGTAGATAATACCAGTATTGGTAAAAACAGTATAGATAATAACAGTATTGGTAAAACCAGTATAGATAATACCAGTATAGATAATAACTGTATCAGTAAAACCAGTATAGATAATACCAGTATAGATAATAACAGTATTAGTAAAACCAGTATAGATAATACCAGTATAGATAATAATAGTATAGATAATAACAGTATCTGTAAAACCAGTATACATAATACCAGTGTAGATAATACCAGTATCGGTAAAACCAGTATAGATAATACCAGTATTGATAATACCAGTATAGATAATAACACTATCGGTAAAACCAGAATAGATAATACCAGTATCTGTAAAACCAGTATAGATAATACCAGTGTAGATAATACCAGTATCTGTAATACCAGTATAGATTATAACAGTATTGGTAAAACCAGTGTAATGGATCCTGCTATCCCTGTAGGAAAGATCCTTGTAGCTTCTCCCCAAATCCCAGCTGCAGCAGAGCAAAGTAGTGATTATAGCTCCCAATCCCCCAAACATAAGTCGAGACTTCATGAAGGGGTAAAACGATCTGGTTTAATGCTGGCCTTTTATGAATGTCTTCCAGCAATGGTTACTCCCACAGGGACCTTTTGGAAGACTGTGACAAGAAATACAGTAACCAATCATTACACATTACAATAATAAACACACCCACACAAACAGTGAAATCAGTGAAATTATATCAATCCTGGAGATAATTGGATTAAGTGGTTGGAGTAAACTTAATTATCTCCAGGTAGAGAGAAATACTTTCTTTTTACATTATAACAAAAATGCATTAAAATCCATAACTTCTATTTCGCCGAACGGAATCCCCATGTTCAACATTTCCCCAGAAAGTTTGGATCTGAGCGCTAAATATAGCCGAACAGCGCTCAGATCCCACGAACACAGTTTAAACGCCATGGAACTAAAGATTTAATTCACTGGCTGTTCATGAAAATGTGTGCGAAAATAGCTCCATGGATTCAGCTAACTGGGGTCGGTCTCCTTATATATACTATATACGAAATGTCCCGAACGGTGTAGTGTTCGTGCACTTGGAAACAAATGGCATGGGTGTTGGTGAGCCTCAGCGGGGTTCGTCTGAAAATGTGTCAGAAAATAGTTCCATACTGTCGACGACAATACACCGCTGGGTGTTCGATGATTTAAAAGGGCCATCGCCACATGTTCGACAAACGAACGCTAACCACCCAGCCGTATTTAACTGCAATGGCTGTGTGGTTAATGAGCTGCACACGACCATTGTAGGTGGTCTGACTGTTCGGTGAATTGTTCGGTTATTTTAATAAAAGCATGAAAGGGCCAAATACACGAATACCGTACCAATTAAAAGACTCCAGAGATTCAGCAAAACAGGGGTTTTGTCACAACCAGTATAGATAATACCAGAATCGGTAAAACCAGTATAGATAATACCAGTGTAGATAATAACAGTATCTGTAAAACCAGTATAAATAATACCAGTGTATATAATAACAGTATCGGTAAAACCAGTATAGATAATACCAGTGTAGATAATAAAAGTATCAGTAAAACCAGTATAGATAATACCAGTGTAGATAATACCAGTATAGGTAAAACCAGTATAGATAATAACCGTAAAGCTAATAACACTATCGGCAAAACCAGTATAGATAACAGTATCGGTAAAACCAGTATAGATAACAACAGTATTGTTAAAACAAGTAAGTAATAATACCAGTATAGCTAATGCCAGTGTCGATAATACCAGTAAATATAATACTAGTATAAATAATAGCAGTATAGATAATAGTATAGATAATAGAAGTATTGATAATAACAGTATAAATAATACCAATATAAATAAAGCCAGTATAGATAATACCAATATCGACAATACTAGTATAGATAATACCAGAATTGATAATAATAAGCAGGGCTTGACAAATCCCAGGCGCCAGGTCGCCATGGCGACTGGAGATTTTGCCCTGGCGTCTGGGATTTGTCAGCTTTTTACCTAAAGTAAAAGCACATGGGAGCATGGAAGTGGCCAGCCCAGGGAGCCTTGTATCCGGCTGCCCGCAGGAGGTATGGAGGTGGCTCCTCTCTGCTCCCTCACGCTGTGTATTGATGACGGGAGCTGGAATATGACGTCATTCCGCCCCCGGCATCACTGCAGACAGTGCGAGGGAGCAGAGAGGAGCTGCAGGAAGATCACTGCTCTCTCGCTCACAGGAATAGCAGCCCCACTGGATCCCAGGGAAAGTCCATTCAGCTCTCCCAAAGGCTGGGTGGATTACAATGAAAAATATAAATGTGTGAGTGTTAGAGAAAGTGTGTGTGTGTATGAGTGTTAGAGAAAGTGTGTGTGTGTGTGTGTGTGTTAGAGAACGTGTGTGTGTGTGTGGGAGTGTTAGAGAAAGTGTGTGTGTGTGTGTGTGAGAGTGTTAGAGAAAGTGTGTGTGTGTGTGTGAGTGTTAGAGAACGTGTGTGTGGGAGTGTTAGAGAAAGTGTGTGTGTGTGTGAGTGTTAGAGAAAGTGTGTGTGTGTCTGAGTGTTAGAGAACATGTGTGTGTGTGTGTTAGAGAACGTGTGTGTGTGTTAGAGAAAGTGTGTGTGTGTGTTAGAGAAAGTGTGTGTGTGTGAGTGTTAGAGAAAGTGTGTGTGTGAGTGTTAGAGAACGTGTGTGTGTGAGTGTTAGAGAAAGTGTGTGTGTGTGTGTGTGAGAGTTAGAGAAAGTGTGTGTGTGTGAGTATTAGAGAAAGTCTATGTGTCTATGTCTGTGTGTGTCTGTCAATGAGTGTGTGAATGTCTGTCAGTGTGTGTGTGTGTGTCTGTCAGAGAGTGTGTGTCTATTAAGGTACCTGCCCCCCTCCGATCACATGATTGGTGTTTTTACTTACCCTTTTTCCCCACGCCGTGCTGGTTTCGCTATTGCTTATCCCACCTCCATAGCTGAGATAGATCTGAATGATCTCCGTTTCCCATAGGAAAGCATTGGGAGGATATTACGCATGTTCTCTATGGGTAACATTCAGCGCCTCCATGCAGAGCACTGACACAGGACTCTCTAGTGGCCGTCTGAGTGACTGTCACTAGAGGTCTTTGTAGGCAGCAATGAAAAGGCAACGTTTACATTGAAAAGGCTTCAGGGACAGGCTATAGGCACAAGAACAACTACATTAATATGCAGTGGTTCTGGTGACTATAGTGTCCCTTAAAAAAAATAAAAAAAATTGGCTCCTAACTTTTTAGCTGGCTCCTAGATTAAAAACAAATTTGTCAAGCCCTGATAATAGTACAGTATAGATAATACCAGTATAGATAATAGCAGTATATTATTATTATTGTTATTATGTTATTTATATAGCGCCATCAAATTCCGCAGCGCTTTACAATGGCTGGACGAACAGACATGTAGTTGTAACCAGACAAGTTGGACACACAGGAACAGAGGGGTTGAGGGCCCTGCTCAGTGAGTTTACATGCTAGAGGGAGTGGGGTATAGTGATACAGTAACAAAGGGATTGAGGGCCTGCTCAGTGAGTTTACATGTTAGAGGGAGTAGGGTATAGTGACACAGTAACAGAGGGATTGAGGGCCTGCTCAGTGAGTTTACATGTTAGAGGGAGTGGGGTATAGTGACACAGTAACAAAGGGATTGAGGGCCTGCTCAGTGAGTTTACATGCTAGAGGGAGTGGGGTATAGTGATACTGTAACAGAGGGATTGAGGGCCCTGCTCGAGCTTACATGTTAGAGGGAGTGGGGTATAGTGACACAGTAACAGAGGGATTGAGGGCCTGCTCAGTGAGTTTACATGTTAGAGGAAGTGGGGTATAGTGACACAGTAACAGAGGGATTGAGGGCCTGCTCAGTGAGTTTACATGCTAGAGGGAGTGGGGTATACTGATACAGTAACAGAGGGATTGAGGGCCTGCTCAGTGAGTTTACATGTTAGAGGGAGTGGGGTATAGTGACAGTAACAGAGGGATTGAGGGTCCTGCTCAGTGAGTTTACATGTTAGAGGGAGTGGGGTATAGTGACACAGTAACAAAGGGATTGAGGGCCTGCTCAGTGAGTTTACATGTTAGAGGGAGTGGGGTATAGTGACACAGTAACAGAGGGATTGAGGGCCCTGCTCAGTGAGTTTACATGTTAGAGGGAGTGGGGTATAGTGACACAGTAACAGAGGGATTGAGGGCCCTGCTCAGTGAGTTTACATGTTAGAGGGAGTGGGGTATAGTGACACAGTAACAGAGGGATTGAGGGTCCTGCTCAGTGAGTTTACATGTTGGACGGAGTGGGGTAACAGAGGGATTGAGGGCCCTGCTCAGTGAGTTTACATGTTAGAGGGAGTGGGGTATAGTGACACAGTAACAGAGGGATTGAGTGCCCTGCTCAGTGAGTTTACATGTTAGAGGGAGTGGGGTATAGTGACAGTAACAGAGGGATTGAGGGCCTGCTTAGTGAGTTTACATGTTAGAGGGAGTGGGGTATAGTGACACATTAAAAGAGGGATTGAGGGCCCTGCTCAGTGAGTTTACATGCTAGAGGGAGTGGGGTATAGTGACAGTAACAGAGGGATTGACGCCCTGCTCAGTGAGTTTACATGTTAGAGGGAGTGGGGTAAAGTGACACAGTAACAAAGGGATTGAGCACCCTGCTCAGTGAGTTTACATGCTAGAGGGAGTGGGGTAGAGTGACACAGTAACAGAGGGATGGAGGGCCTTCTCAGTGAGTTTACATGTTAGAGGGAGTGGGGTATAGTGACACAGTAACAGAGGGGTTGAGGGCCCTGCTCAGTGAGTTTACATGTTAGAGGGTGTGGGGTATAGTGACACAGTAACAGAGGGGTTGAGGGCCCTGCTCAGTGAGTTTACATGTTAGAGGGAGTGGGGTATAGTGACAGTAACAGAGGGATTGAGGGCCCTGCTCAGTAAGTTTACATGTTAGAGGGAGTGGAGTATAGTGACACAGTAACAGAGGGATTGAGGGCCCTGCTCAGTGAGTTTACATGTTAGAGGGAGTGGGGTAGAGTGACACAGTAACAGAGGGATTGAGGGTCCTGCTCAGTGAGTTTACATGCTAGAGGGAGTGGGGTATAGTGACACAGTAACAGAGGCATTGAGGGCCTGCTCAGTGAGTTTACATGTTAGAGGGAGTGGAGTATAGTGACACAGTAACAGAGGGATTGAGGGCCTGCTCAGTGAGTTTACATGTTAGAGGGTGTGGGATATAGTGACACAGTAACAGAGGGATTGAGGCCCTGCTCAGTGAGTTTACATGTTAGAGGGAGTAGGGTATAGTGACACAGTAACAGAGGGATTGAGGGCCTGCTCAGTGAGTTTACATGTTAGAGGGAGTGGGGTATAGTGACACAGTAACAGAGGGATTGAGGGCCTGCTCAATGAGTTTACATGTTAGAGGGAGTGGCGTATAGTGACACAGTAACAGAGGGATTGAGTGAGTTTACATGTTAGAGGGAGTAGGGTATAGTGACACAGTAACAGAGGGATTGAGGGCCTGCTCAGTGAGTTTACATGTTAGAGGGAGTGGGGTATAGTGACACAGTAACAGAGGGATTGAGGGCCCTGCTCAGTGAGTTTACATGTTAGAGGGAATGGGGTAGAGTGACACAGTAACAGAGGGATGGAGGGCCTGCTCACTGAGCTTACATGCTAGAGGGAGTGGGGTATAGTGACAGTAACAGAGGGATTGAGGCCCTACTCAGTGAGTTTACATGTTAGAGGGAGTGGGGTATAGTGACACAGTAACAGAGGGATTGAGGCCCTGCTCAGTGAGTTTACATGTTCGATGGAGTGGGGTATAGTGACACAGTAACAGAGGGATTGAGGGCCTGCTCAGTGAGTTTACATGTTAGAGGGAGTGGGGTATAGTGACACAGTAACAGAGGGATTTAGGGCCCTGCTCAGTGAGTTTACATGTTAGAGGGAGTGGGGTATAGTGACACAGTAACAGGGATTGAGGACCTGCTCAGTGAGTTTACATGTTAGAGGGAGTGGGGGTATAGTGACACAGTAACAGAGGGATTGAGGGCCTGCTCAGTGAGTTTACATGTTAGAGGGAGTGGGGTATAGTGACACAGTAACAGAGGGATGGAGGGCCTGCTCAGTGAGTTTACATGTTAGATGGAGTGGGGTATAGTGACAGTAACAGAGGGATTGAGGGCCTGCTCAGTGAGTTTACATGTCAGAGGGAGTGGGGTATAGTGACACAGTAACAGAGGGATTGAGGGCCTGCTCAGTGAGTTTACATGTCAGAGGGAGTGGGGTATAGTGACACAGTAACAGAGGGATTGAGGCCCTGCTCAGTGAGGTTACATGTTAGAGGGAGTGGGGTATAGTGACACAGTAACAGAGGGATTGAGGGCCCTGCTCAGTAAGTTTAGATGTTAGAGGGAGTGGAGTATAGTGACACAGTAACAGAGGGATTGAGGGTCCTGCTCAGTGAGTTTACATGCTAGAGGGAGTGGGGTATAGTGACACAGTAACAGAGGGATTGAGGGCCTGCTCAGTGAGTTTACATGTTAGATGGAGTGGGGTATAGTGACACAGTAACAGAGGCATTGAGGGCCTGCTCAGTGAGTTTACATGTTAGAGGGAGTGGAGTATAGTGACACAGTAACAGAGGGATTGAGGGCCTGCTCAGTGAGTTTACATGTTAGAGGGTGTGGGATATAGTGACACAGTAACAGAGGGATTGAGGCCCTGCTCAGTGAGTTTACATGTTAGAGGGAGTAGGGTATAGTGACACAGTAACAGAGGGATTGAGGGCCTGCTCAGTGAGTTTACATGTTAGAGGGAGTGGGGTATAGTGACACAGTAACAGAGGGATTGAGGGCCTGCTCAATGAGTTTACATGTTAGAGGGAGTGGCGTATAGTGACACAGTAACAGAGGGATTGAGTGAGTTTACATGTTAGAGGGAGTAGGGTATAGTGACACAGTAACAGAGGGATTGAGGGCCTGCTCAGTGAGTTTACATGTTAGAGGGAGTGGGGTATAGTGACACAGTAACAGAGGGATTGAGGGCCCTGCTCAGTGAGTTTACATGTTAGAGGGAATGGGGTAGAGTGACACAGTAACAGAGGGATGGAGGGCCTGCTCACTGAGCTTACATGCTAGAGGGAGTGGGGTATAGTGACAGTAACAGAGGGATTGAGGCCCTACTCAGTGAGTTTACATGTTAGAGGGAGTGGGGTATAGTGACACAGTAACAGAGGGATTGAGGCCCTGCTCAGTGAGTTTACATGTTCGATGGAGTGGGGTATAGTGACACAGTAACAGAGGGATTGAGGGCCTGCTCAGTGAGTTTACATGTTAGAGGGAGTGGGGTATAGTGACACAGTAACAGAGGGATTTAGGGCCCTGCTCAGTGAGTTTACATGTTAGAGGGAGTGGGGTATAGTGACACAGTAACAGGGATTGAGGACCTGCTCAGTGAGTTTACATGTTAGAGGGAGTGGGGGTATAGTGACACAGTAACAGAGGGATTGAGGGCCTGCTCAGTGAGTTTACATGTTAGAGGGAGTGGGGTATAGTGACACAGTAACAGAGGGATGGAGGGCCTGCTCAGTGAGTTTACATGTTAGATGGAGTGGGGTATAGTGACAGTAACAGAGGGATTGAGGGCCTGCTCAGTGAGTTTACATGTCAGAGGGAGTGGGGTATAGTGACACAGTAACAGAGGGATTGAGGGCCTGCTCAGTGAGTTTACATGTCAGAGGGAGTGGGGTATAGTGACACAGTAACAGAGGGATTGAGGCCCTGCTCAGTGAGGTTACATGTTAGAGGGAGTGGGGTATAGTGACACAGTAACAGAGGGATTGAGGGCCCTGCTCAGTAAGTTTAGATGTTAGAGGGAGTGGAGTATAGTGACACAGTAACAGAGGGATTGAGGCCCTGCTCAGTGAGTTTACATGCTAGAGGGAGTGGGGTATAGTGACAGTAACAGAGGGATTGAGGGCCCTGCTCAGTGAGTTTACATGTTAGAGGGAGTGGGGTATAGTGACACAGTAACAGAGGGATTGAGGGCCCTGCTCAGTGAGTTTACATGTTAGAGGGAGTGGGGTAGAGTGACACAGTAACAGAGGGATGGAGGGCCTTCTCAGTGAGTTTACATGCTAGAGGGAGTGGGATATAGTGACAGTAACAGAGGGATTGAGGGCCTGCTCAGTGAGTTTACATGTTAGAGGGAGTGGGGTATAGTGACACAGTAACAGAGGGATTGAGGGCCTGCTCAGTGAGTTTACATGTTAGAGGGAGTGGAGTATAGTGACACAGTAACAGAGGGATTGAGGCCCTGCTCAGTGACTTTACATGCTAGAGGGAGTGGGGTATAGTGACACAGTAACAGAGGGATGGAGGGCTTGCTCAGTGAGTTTACATGTTAGAGGGAGTGGGGTATAGTGACACAGTAACAGAGGGGTTGAGGGCCCTGCTCAGTGAGTTTACATGTTAGAGGGAGTGGGATATAGTGACACAGTAACAGAGGGATGGAGGGCCTTCTCAGTGAGTTTACATGTTAGAGGGAGTGGGGGTTATAGTGACACAGTAACAGAGGGATTGAGGGCCTGCTCAGTGAGCTTACATGTTAGAGGGAGTGGGGTATAGTGACACAGTAACAGCGGGATTGAGGGCCCTGCTCAGTAAGTTTACATGTTAGAGGGAGTGGGGTATAGTGACACAGTAACAGAGGGATTGAGGCCCTGCTCAGTGAGTTTACATGCTAGAGGGAGTGGGGTATAGTGACACAGTAACAGAGGGATTGAGGGCCTGCTCAGTGAGCTTACATGCTAGAGGGAGTGGGGTAGAGTGACACAGTAACAGAGGGATGGAGGGCCCTGCTCAGTGAGCTTACATGTTAGAGGGAGTGAGGTATAGTGACAGTAACAGAGGGATTGAGGGCCTGCTCAGTGAGTTTACATGTTAGAGGGAGTGGGGTATAGTGACAGTAACAGAGGGATTGAGGGCCTGCTCAGTGAGTTTACATGTTAGAGGGAGTGGGGTATAGTGACACAGTAACAGAGGGATTGAGGGCCCTGCTCAGTGAGTTTACATGTTAGAGGGAGTGGGGTATAGTGACACAGTAACAGAGGGATTGAGGCCCTGCTCAGTGAGATTACATGTTAGAGGGAGTGGGGTATAATGACACAGTAACAGAGGGATTGAGGGCCCTGCTCAGGGAGTTTACATGCTAGAGGTAGTGGGGTATAGTGACACAGTAACAGAGGGATTGAGGCCCTGCTCAGTGAGCTTACATGTTAGAGGGAGTGGGGTATAATGACACAGTAACAGAGGGATTGAGGGCCCTGCTCAGTGAGTTTACATGCTAGAGGGAGTGGGGTATAGTGACACAGTAACAGAGGGATTGAGGCCCTGCTCAGTGAGTTTACATGTTAGAGGGAGTGGGGTATAGTGACACAGTAACAGAGGAATTGAGGGCCTGCTCAGTGAGTTTACATGTTAGAGGGAGTGGGGTATAGTGACACAGTAACAGAGGGATTGAGGGCCCTGCTCAGTGAGTTTACATGTTAGAGGGAGTGGGGTATAGTGACACAGTAACAGAGGGTTTGAGGCCCTGCTCAGTGAGTTTACATGTTAGAGGGAGTGGGGTATAGTGACACAGTAACAGAGGGATTGAGGGCCTGCTCAGTGAGTTTACATGTTAGAGGGAGTGGGGTATAGTGACACCGTAACAGAGGGATTGAGGGCCCTGCTCAGTGAGTTTACATGTTAGAGGGAGTGGGGTATAGTGACACAGTAACAGAGGGATTGAGGGCCCTGCTCAGTGAGTTTACATGTTAGAGGGAGTGGGGTATAGTGACACAGTAACAGAGGGATTGAGGGCCTGCTCAGTGAGTTTACATGTTAGAGGGAGTGGGGTATAGTGACACAGTAACAGAGGGATTGAGGGCCCTGCTCAGTGAGTTTACATGTTAGAGGGAGTGGGGTATTGTGACACAGGAACAGAGGGGTTGAGGGCCCTGCTCAATTAGCTTACATGCTAGAGGGAGTGGGGTAAAATGACACAAAAAGGTAAGGATAGTGTTAGACTAGTGACAGTTGCAGAATAGGAATCAGTCAGGAGCTATTTACAGTTTAATTGATACGCTTTTATGGAGAAGTGGGTTTTTAATGATTTTTTGAAGGAGTGGAGATAGATAATACCTGTATCGATAATAATAGTATAGATAATACCAGTATAGATAATGCCAGTATAGATAATAGCAGTATAGATAATGCCAGTAACGATGATAACAGTATAGATTATACTATTATAGATAATAGCAGTATTTTATTTATTATTTATAAAATATTTTACCAGGAAAGATACTTTGAGATTTCTCTCGTTTTCAAGTATGTCCTGGGTCCACAAAACATTTCATTGATACAATATGGTACAATAAAATGCAAAAACAATATTAATAAACAATATATACAAAATATAACATAGAACAGGTAGGAAATATATAATCAACCATAACACATGCATTCTGTTTTGAGATATGTAGAGAGGGATCTCTTAACCCCTTAAGGACACATGACATGTGTGACATGTCATGATTCCCTTTTATTCCAGAAGTTTGGTTCTTAATGGGTTAAAGGACTTTAGGCTTGGGGAAGATTTTAACGTGTGTGGGAGCTAGTTCCATAATTGTGGTGCTCTGTAGGAGGAGGAGGATCGGGCTGCTTTCTTTTTGTATTGAGGTAGACTAAGTAAAGTGCTGGTACTGGATCGGATGTTAAAGGCGGTGGGAACAGCCGGGGAAAGCATTGTGCTCAGAAAAGCTCTTAAACACATGGCTGGAAAGATGAAGGGTGCGTCTTGATTCCAGCGACAGCCAGTTTAGTTCTTTCAGCATGTCACAATGGTGGGTCCTGTAATTACATTGTAGCACAAATCGGCGTTATACAATGTGTTGCGTTTATTAATGTGTGATTGCGATGCAGGTGCATATACTACATCCCCATAATCAATGATTGGCATCAGCATTTGCTGTACAATATTTTCCTTTACTGTAGGGCTTAGGCAGGATTTATTTCTGTACAGGGCACCTTGTTTTGGGTAAAGTTTAGATGCAAGCTTTTCTATGTGGAGGCCAAAAGATAGATTGGGGGTCTAACAAGATACCCAGGTATTTGAAAGAGTGGACCGCGGTCAGTGTGTTATTTTTAATTAGTTTTGATGGGAATTGTGTCATTTGTGTAATTTAGGTACTGTTCCAAAGATCATTGTGACAGTTTTGTCAGTGTTTAGGAAGAGTTTGTTTTTTGCCATCCACTTTTCTACCTCTGTGAACTGGTCTTGGAGCACAGCCTCAACCTGCGGTAGATCGGATTTGCTTGCATAGATTACGGTGTTGTCTGCGTACATGTGTACATTTGTGTACATAATAATGTAAATAGTAGCAGGCCGAGAATGGAACCTTGGGGAACACCACACGTGACTGGGAGAGGGAGGTAGTCGCTGTCAGAAATGGACACATATTGGGAGCAATCCGATATGAATGATTGAAACCAGGTTAGTGGACAATCACCAATACCTGAGTTTTTGAGTTTGTGCAGTAGAATGTCGTGGTCTACTGTGTCAAAGGCCTTAGCAAAATCAAGGAAAATAGCTCCAGTTAGGTCTCCTTGTTCCATGCCAGTTTGGATGTCATTGCAAACTTTTAAGAGGGCAGTTGTAGTGGAGTGATTCGGGCGAAAACCCAAATGATCAGGGGTCAGATAGTTTGATTGTTGGTAATACTCACATAGTAATACTGGGAGCAATGATATAGGGCGATAGCTAGAAACCAAAGTAGTGTCACCACTTTTATGAATAGGCACTACTCTTGCAGTCATGCAAAGTTTGGGTATGTATCCAGACACCAAGGATTCGTTAATTAGGTTTGTGACAGGTTTAGCAATTTACGGCGCACTGAGCTTCAACAGAATTGCTGGGATTTGACCAGGTCCAGACTGTTTTTTCATTTTTAGATTATTATTTTTTTTTTTTTTAATTATTTATTTTGGCGTGCATAATGATGACAAACATGCCGGCACTGCCACAACAGCAGGTACCGGTCATTAATTGGCATAGGTTACATCTGCACATTTTTTGGTAAAAGAATCAGGCTTGGTTCAAGGTTAATCAACAGCTATGTCAGTATAACAGGCAATATAAAGCATTGAAGATCAGTATGGAAACTGACATGAAGGTTAAGTAATAGAATAAGACAATAATACAAGTACTTGCTGAACAGGCTAGCATTAAATGTTAAGGTTAACAAGAGTGATTGACTTGGCAAGGTTACAGTATGCATGACTAACTGACTCTGAGAATGGCTATAATACCTCGACTGTGCTGTGTATATTAATAACAGTATGAGTGGTACTAAACAGGCCAGGTAGGGAGGCAGTTAGGAACTATATGTTTTAGGAGTAATAACAGCCAGCCCCTATGCAATGCGATAAGTGGGTGCATTATGTGAGAGTCCTAAGCAGCTGTCGGATACATTTTGTGCCTGTGTGGTGCAGGATTATAACACATTGGTTAAACATATCCTGTGCTAGGCCTACACGCTTGTCTCTTGAGGGTGCTATGTGAACGTGAAGAGAGAGCATGGTTAGATGTGAATACTAGGTAGAATGTTCAAGCCGTGCTTATGTCGGTGGAGAGTGAAAGGACCATAGTTACAGTTCGTTCGAGAGGACTGAGATTAAGATGTTTTTGTAATGACACTAACAGGTACAGGTCTAAAAATTAACTTGTCTAAATTGGGTCTTTGCAAATTTAGTGGGGCCTGATCCACATTTGTAGTTTCAGGATGCGTGTCATTTATTAGCATGGCAATCAGGGCAGTAGAGCATCCGACAAAATAATTGTTAAAGGCATTTGCTACATCTAAGGCAAGTTGCAGCATTTGGTTACTCACTTTGACAGTGGAGGGTTGGGAGTGAATTGGGGGAGTTTGTAATTTATTTATGACGTTTCAAAAGTTTCTAGGGTTTGAGATGTTATTGTTCAGATTGTCATAGAAATATTGGGCCTTGGCCAATTTTGTTTGTTTTGTGCATATATTTCACCATTGTCTATACGCACAGTGATCATTCATAGAGCCAGTATGATACCGGAGAAACTGACGGAAGCCAAGCACAGAGAGATGGACACAGGTTTCTTCAGGAAGGAAGAGATTCTTTATTGGATCACCGATCGGGACTCAGAGGGACTAGCGTCACCAAAATACAGCAAAGTCTGAGTCCTGAATACATAGAGTACATTCCTTATATAGCACTGTAGCTCCTCCCACAATTAACTACACCCACACATACCCTTAACCTATTTAATGAATAGAGTCTAAACTCATCCATCCGGTCTAACCACGTGGCTCATCTGATACAAAGGAGAGGGACGCGTAATTCCAGTTCTTACATTCCTGCACCTGGTCAGTACAGTGATGACAGTATCTTAGCTACGTGTTATTAACTAACTGATACTACAAACACATATACATACATATGCCTTGTGGCAATCTTAGCCTGCTAAACTTGTATTTTACTGGAATTACATCACAAGTATGCTTGAACCTTGACCACAATGAATCCCGAAATTGGTACATTTGGATGAGGTCAGCTGTGATCCAGTTCATATGTGCTCCTTTTACCCTCACCTTACGCAGCGGGGCATGCAAATTCCAAACTTGTAGGAGTTCAGACTGTAAGAATTCAACAGCACAGTCTAGATCTGGGATAATGTTTAATCTGTGCCATGGGAGGTTTTTGATGTCCTTTAGAAAGGATTCAAGATTAAATTTTTTGAAGGACCTGGTGATTTTAATCTTGGGAGAGGATTTAATAGCCTTTATTTTGCGCACGCAGTACACTTAACAGTGATCACTGGAACTGTTAGGAAGAACACCGGCCTCCTGGATTCTATCAGGAGAAGTGGAGAGAATCCAATCAAGCAGGGTATGGTTATGGCTTTTAATGTTTATGCGAGTTGGGGAGGATATTAATTGTGTTAGCTGCAAAGTCTTAAACAGCGTGCAAGAACTACCGTATATACTCGAGTATAAGCCGAGTTTTTCAGCACATTTTTTGTGCTGAAAAACCCCAACTCGGCTTATACTCGAGTCAATAGTCTGTATTATGGCAATTTACATTGCCATAATACAGACAGGGGCTGTGGGGGCTGTCAGAGAGTTTACTTACCTCTCCTGCAGCTCCTGTCAGCTCTCTCCTCCTCCGCGCCGTCTGTTCAGCACCTCGGTCAGCTCCCAGTGTAAGCGGCTCTCGCGAGACTTACAGTGGGAGCTGACAGAAGAGCTGACCGGACGGCGCGGAGGAGGAGGGAGCTGACAGGAGCTGCAGGAGAGGTAAGTTACAGCTCTGACAGCCCCCCTCTCCCCCCACTGAACTGCCAATGCCACTGGACCACCAGGGAGTAAGAGCCCCCCTCCCTGCCATGTATCAAGCAGGGAGGGGGGACGAAAAAATAAAAAATTATAATAATAATACAATAATTAAATTAAATAAAAAATAATAAGAAGAAATAATAATTAAAAAAAATCTGAAAATAATTAAAAAAATAATAATAAAATTGCCCACCCCCACCAAAGCTCTGCAACACACACACACACTCACACACACACTGCACACATACACATACACACACTGCACACATACACACACTGCACTCATACACACACACTGCATTCATATACACACACACTGCATTCATATACACACACTGCACTCATACACACTGCACTCATACACACACTGCACTCATATACACACTGCACTCATACACACACACTGCATTCATACACACACTGCATTCATATACACACACACTGCATTCATACACACACACTGCATTCATATACACACACACTGCATTCACATACACACACTGCACTCATACACACACTGCACTCATACACACACACTGCACTCATACACACACACTGCACTCATACACACACACACTGCATTCATACACACACACACTGCATTCATACACACACACTGCATACATATACACACACTGCACTCATACACACACTGCACTCATACACACACTGCACTCATACACACACACTGCATTCATATACACACACTGCATTCATATACACACACTGCATTCATACACACACACTGCACTCATACACACACACTGCACTCATACACACACTGCACTCATACACACACTGCACTCATACACACACTGCACTCATACACACACACTGCATTCATACACACACTGCATTCATACACACGCTGCATTCATATACACACACGGCACTCATACACACACACTGCACTCATACACACACACTGCATTCATATACACACACTGCATCCATACACACACACTGCATTCATACACACACACTGCACTCATACACACACACTGCACTCATACACACACACTGCACTCATACACACACTGCACTCATACACACACTGCACTCATACACACACTGCATTCATATACACACACTGCATTCATACACACACTGCATTCATATACACACACGGCACTCATACACACACACTGCATTCATATGCACACACTGCACTCATACACACACACTGCACTCATACACACACACTGCACTCATATACACACACTGCATTCATACACACACTGCATTCATACACACACACTGCACACATACACACGCTGCACACATACACACCCTGCACTCATACACACGCTGCACTCATACACACGCTGCACTCATACACACGCTGCACTCATACACACGCTGCACTCACACACGCTGCACTCACACACGCTGCACTCACACACGCTGCACTCATACACACGCTGCACTCATACGCACACGCTGCACTCATACGCACACACTGCACTCATACGCACACACTGCACTCATACGCACACACTGCATTCATTATACACACACTGTAAATACATATTCAATTAATATATTTTTTTTAGGATCTAATTTTATTTAGAAATTTACCAGTAGCTGCTGCATTTCCCACCCTAGTCTTATACTCGAGTCAATAAGTTTTCCCAGTTTTTTGGGGTAAAATTAGGGGCCTCGTCTTATATTCGGGTCGGCTTATACTCGAGTATATACGGTATTATTTTTAGGATTCAGCCAATCAATATTAAAATCTCCAAAGACCAACAGTTCACTTTTGGGTTTTGAGCAATGGTTTCACTAAGGAGATGGGCTATGTCAGATAGGGAATGCACTGGGAAGCTAGGTGGGCGGTAGACTCCTGCAACAATGATTGATTTACTGCCCGGGATCTCAATATTGCCAGAAAGGAAATCAAAGGTGGCAGAAGGGCTAAAGTTTTGTAAGGGGGTAAACTTTATGGAATTGTCAACATAAATAACAACGCCTCCTCCTCTCTTTGCTCTGTCATTTCTAAAACATAAATACCCCTGTATTGCAAAGGGTGGAGTCTGGTATTTTATTTGTTATTATAGATAATAGCAGTACAGATAATACCAGTATAGATAATACCAGTATGGATATTACCAGTATAAATAATAATAGTATAGATAATACCAGTATCGATATTACCAGTATAAATAATAATAGTATAGATAATACCAGTATCGATATTACTAGTATAGATAATAGCAGTATCGATATTACCAGTATAAATAATAACAGTATAGATAATACCAGTGTAACGGATCCACTGGCACCCCGACTGGGTACCTCCGTTAATGGATGCTCCTAGCGCTTCCTGAGGACTCCAAGCACTCTGGCAGACACTACAATCACCGAATCTGAGAAGCATATGAATCCTCTCAAGCCTCTGAATGTTGTAGACAGTTGAATAGGAACCCTACGAATAGGCTTGCACTCCTAGCAGTCAAACTGGAACAGCATACAATAAATCCTCCCCCAATAATGAGACGACACTTCACTTTGAGGGTTAAACAGGAACTCTGGACTGGCTCATCCAGCCTGGCTTTTATTACAATAATACACATACAGTCCACACCCAGGGGGAGGCATAAAATACCCAATCACATACATGGTTCAGCCCACACATCCCCTCCCCTCAGATAACATTAAACCCAATTATCCGGTACACCTTTTCAGCCAAGTTCTGGATGTACCCCAAAAACCGGGGGTACACCTTTAAATCCAGCATCGCTGGATAGCCCTTATTCAGAGGGACAACATATTCAAAATTCAAGTCATTCGGATGAATGGTTCGGGAGATATGGGG
Source organism: Pelobates fuscus (assembly GCF_036172605.1). Lineage (NCBI taxonomy): Eukaryota > Metazoa > Chordata > Amphibia > Anura > Pelobatidae > Pelobates > Pelobates fuscus. Next base: position 420,603,278 of record NC_086319.1, read on the forward strand.
TTCCAAAGATTTGACCGACCGCATGGGTAAAGTATCCGAAAACAGTTCCATGCATTTTGGCCCTGCGGTCGGTCACAGAAAAGGGAATGAAACAGACGAATTGCCTGGGTTATAGAGACTAAGGTTAATTCGCATGAATCCCCTAGTTCGTGAGTTTCTTTCTACCGAACGGCGGGCCGTTCGGTAGTTTCCCCACGAAATCCTGGAAGTCTGGAGGTCTCAGCGGTGTTTGCCTAGTCGAGTGTCCGTTTTCAGTTCCAGACACTCGACGGCAAAACACCGCTGTTCGGTAGTTTAAGATGGCTGCCGCCACGTGTTCGGCTCCCGAATGGCGGCCACCCAGAGGACAAAGACCACACTGCACGGATTGCCAATTACCCGTTTGCAACATTGTTGCAAACGGTAATTGGAGGCACACTTAGTCCTGGGTGGTCTGGTTGTTCGGTAGTTTCCCTCAATATAATGAATGGAGGGATTCTACCGAACAATCAGATGAATGCTGCATCCAGATCCCAGGGTAAACTTAACACATAAATACATATGTAATATTACAGGCAGTACACTAGAATATGCTTCACAGCCTTAAAGGGACAGTAGTCCCAAAAGTCCCAATGTGTCCATAGATGCTGTTAAAAGGGCCAGTAGCAGCAATATACAGTACAATATGCCCCAAATAACCCATGGGCCATAGTCAGCAGGTAGGAGGCTAGCAAACAGGCTTCTCCAGGGCCCAGTGGCGAGGTTGGTTCCGCCACAACCAGTATAGATAATACCAATATAGATAATACCAGTATCGATATTACCAGTATAAATAATAATAGTATAGATAATACCAGTATCGATATTACCAGTATAGATAATAGCAGTATCGATATTACCAGTATAAATAATAACAGTATAGATAATACCAGTATAGATAATACCAATATACAGGGAGTGCAGAATTATTAGGCAAATGAGTATTTTGACCACATCATCCTCTTTATGCATGTTGTCTTACTCCAAGCTGTATAGGCTCGAAAGTCTACTACCAATTAAGCATATTAGGTGATGTGCATCTCTGTAATTAGAAGGGGTGTGGTCTAATGACATCAACACCCTATATCAGGTGTGCATAATTATTAGGCAACTTCCTTTCCTTTGGCAAAATGGGTCAAGAGAAGGACTTGACAGGCTCAGAAAAGTCAAAATTAGTGAGATATCTTGCAGAGGGATGCAGCACTCTTAAAATTGCAAAGCTTCTGAAGCGTGATCATCGAACAATCAAGCGTTTCATTCAAAATAGTCAACAGGGTCGCAAGAAGCGTGTGGAGAAACCAAGGCGCAAAATAACTGCCCATGAACTGAGAAAAGTCAAGCGTGCAGCTGCCAAGATGCCACTTGCCACCAGTTTGGCCATATTTCAGAGCTGCAACATCACTGGAGTGCCCAAAAGCACAAGGTGTGCAATACTCAGAGACATGGCCAAGGTAAGAAAGGCTGAAAGACGACCACCACTGAACAAGACACACAAGCTGAAACGTCAAGACTGGGCCAAGAAATATCTCAAGACTGATTTTTCTAAGGTTTTATGGACTGATGAAATGAGAGTGAGTCTTGATGGGCCAGATGGATGGGCCCGTGGCTGGATTGGTAAAGGGCAGAGAGCTCCAGTCCGACTCAGACGCCAGCAAGGTGGAGGTGGAGTACTGGTTTGGGCTGGTATCATCAAAGATGAGCTTGTGGGGCCTTTTCGGGTTGAGGATGGAGTCAAGCTCAACTCCCAGTCCTACTGCCAGTTTCTGGAAGACACCTTCTTCAAGCAGTGGTACAGGAAGAAGTCTGCATCCTTCAAGAAAAACATGATTTTCATGCAGGACAATGCTCCATCACACGCGTCCAAGTACTCCACAGCGTGGCTGGCAAGAAAGGGTATAAAAGAAGAAAATCTAATGACATGGCCTCCTTGTTCACCTGATCTGAACCCCATCGAGAACCTGTGGTCCATCATCAAATGTGAGATTTACAAGGAGGGAAAACAGTACACCTCTCTGAACAGTGTCTGGGAGGCTGTGGTTGCTTCTGCACGCAATGTTGATGGTGAACAGATCAAAACACTGACAGAATCCATGGATGGCAGGCTTTTGAGTGTCCTTGCAAAGAAAGGTGGCTATATTGGTCACTGATTTGTTTTTGTTATGTTTTTGAATGTCAGAAATGTATATTTGTGAATGTTGAGATGTTATATTGGTTTCACTGGTAAAAATAAATAATTGAAATGGGTATATATTTGTTTTTTGTTAAGTTGCCTAATAATTATGCACAGTAATAGTCACCTGCACACACAGATATCCCCCTAAAATAGCTATAACTAAAAACAAACTAAAAACTACTTCCAAAAATATTCAGCTTTGATATTAATGAGTTTTTTGGGTTCATTGAGAACATGGTTGTTGTTCAATAATAAAATTAATCCTCAAAAATACAACTTGCCTAATAATTCTGCACTCCCTGTAGATAATACCAGTATCGCTATTACCAGTATAAATAATAATCGTATAGCTAATACCAGTATCGATATTACCAGTATAAATAATAATAGTATAGATAATACCAGTATCGATATTACCAGTATAGATAATAGCAGTATCGATATTACCAGTATAAATAATAACAGTATAGATAATACCAGTATAGATAATACCAGTATCGATATTACCAGTATAAATAATAATAGTATAGATAATACCAGTATCGATATTACCAGTATAAATAATAATAGTATAGATAATAGCAGTATCGATATTACCAGTATAAATAATAACAGTATAGATAATACCAGTATAGATAATACCAATATAGATAATAGCAGTATCGATATTACCAGTATAAATAATAATAGTATAGATAATACCAGTATCGATATTACCAGTATAGATAATACCAGTATCGATATTACCAGTATAAATAATAATAGTATAGATAATACCAGTATCGATATTACCAGTATAAATAATAATAGTATAGATAATACCAGTATCGATATTACCAGTATAGATAATAGCAGTATCGATATTACCAGTATAAATAATAACAGTATAGATAATACCAGTATAGATAATACCAATATAGATAATACCAGTATCGATATTACCAGTATAAATAATAATAGTATAGATAATACCAGTATCGATATTACCAGTATAGATAATACCAGTATCGATATTACCAGTATAAATAATAATAGTATACATAATACCAGTATCGATATTACCAGTATAGATAATAGCAGTATCGATATTACCAGTATAAATAATACCAGTATAGATAATACCAATATAGATAATACCAGTATCGATATTACCAGTATAAATAATAATAGTATAGATAATAGCAGTATAGATAATAATCGTATAGATCAGGGGTAGGCAACCTTTTAGTAGTACTGTGTAGGGATCGACCGATATCTGTGAACTTTCAGGCCGATAGCCGACAACTTACCGATACCGATATTCTGTACATTTACCATTAAGAAAAAAACTAAAAACTATTTCTACACAAATCTACTGTTAACTGATCATGTTTATTATTTATGTTTTTGTTTGCAAATATTTTTTTTCTATTAAGGTAAATGTACAAAATATACATGTCAGACAGAATTTGTTATGTTTTCAAGAATATATGTGTTTGTAGTGGATGCAGTGAGAGTATCTGGTAACCAGTGGCAAAGATCTGACGGCCGCGGGACTCGCAAGAGTTTCAGGGGAGCTGCTGGGATGGTAAGTAAGAGTGTGCTGGGCCCCCCAGGATGATGACGGCCCTGGTCTGCATTATCGGCATAATGATATTGGCCAGACCAATAATTGGTCCATCCCTAGTACTGTGCCAAAACAAGATATTGAAGTCTGCGAGTGTGTGCCGGTCTTATTTTTTTTAAATTGAGGTGTGTTACCTATGTATGGGGGCTGCTTGTGGAATTGTGTGTGGATGATATGTCACATAGTGTGTTTGGTGGTTTGTGTATGGGGCTGTTTGAGGTATTGCATGTGAGAGGCTGCTTTTTGGGTTGTGTGTATTATTGTCAGTGGTTTTGTGGGGTCTGCGTGTGTGTGTTTGTGTGTGGGATGTTTGCATTATTTATATGAGGTGCAGGCTTATTCTGCAGCTTTGTGTATATCTAGCAGTGTGGGTGGCTTCCTTGGGGTCCAGTGGGGGCCAGGTTGGCCAGGTACAGTACAAGGGCAGGAACTGCGATAGCCGCTGTTGGCTGCTCTACTCCAGTGCGGATTCCCATTCACAAGTACTGGGTATCTAAGTGCTGCAATGCGTAAATTGAGGATTGTCTTTCACCACCCTTTAGCACTAGCAGATATCTGAACTTTCACTGGGACTCCTGATAGGCCAGAGCCTGTTTGGCTCTAGCAGCCTTGAGTGCCGTGCAAAGATACCTGGCGTGCCATGCTTGGCACATGTGCCGTAGGTTGCTGACCCCTGTATAAATAATACCAGTATAGATAATACCAATAGAGATAATACCAATAGAGATAATACCAACATAGATTATACCAGTATAGATAATACCAATATAGATTATACCAGTATAGATTATACCAGTATAGATAATACCAGTATAGATAATACCAATATAAATAATAACAGTATAGATTATACCAGTGTAGATTATACCAATAGAGATACTACCAGTATAGATAACACCAATATGAATAATAACAGTATAGATTATACCAGTATAGATAATACCAATAGAGATAATACCAACATAGATTATACCAGTATAGATAATACCAATATAGATTATACCAGTATAGATAATACCAATATAGATTATACCAGTATAGATTATACCAGTATAGATTATACCAGTATAGATAATACCAGTATAGATAATACCAATATTGACAATACCAGTATAGATTATACCAGTATTGACAATACCAGTATAGATAATACCAGTTTAGACACTTATCAGGGATATTTACTGAAGTGTAAATATCCCAGATTGTAGATATTTAGTAGGCTTGACGTTACAAGCACCATAACTACTGCAGTGCTTTGTAGTGATTATGGAGAAATAATCCATGTGTGTCTTGTCCCCAAGGTTCAAGTTAAACATTTTTAATAAAAGGGCTCAGCCCCTCTGTACTTCTCAGCTAAAGCAGAAGTCAGCTTGACAGAAAGTGAGGGGGGCAGGTTAGTTCAATCATAGCGCCTTTAAATTTGTCAGGAATATTTGGAAGCATTAGCTAAGCCACAGCAAAGGCTTCTCTGAGCTATAAAACAAACCAGGGACCCAACACACTGTGCCTTTGATGTCTCTCCTTGATTGTTAGCTCTCCTTGAAGAAGACGTTTTCTGCTTTAACTTTAAATATTGTTTTGCTCACTTGTGTTTTTGGTAACTGGGGATGAGTGCTAGCAAGATTGCGAGTTTTACTCAGTGCACATCCTGCTGCATGTATGCATGCCTGGATAAATCTGTCCAGGGTCCATACCTCTGTGGTGGGTGTGAGCGAGTGGCATTTCTGGAAGCTCAGACTAGAGATCTGGAGAGGCAAATTGCAACACTGAGGGAGTTTGACAATCTGCTGCTCACTGAGCAGAGTTTAGTGGGTGCAGGTAGTGGAGTGGGAGGAGATGAGACAGTCGGTGAGCAGGCAGATAGCTGGGTACGAATTGGGCAGGTAAACAAGGGGGTGTGGGTGGGGGGGGGGAGGGGGAAAGGCTTAACTAGTCCTGATCTTGTGCAGCCTAACAGATTTGCCCGTTTTGAGTGGAGATGTTGGGAGCACCAGCTGAGGAGTTGCTGTACTGCAGGAAGCTGTTCCTTCTAACAGCCGTGGGAACAGCCCCTCTAGTACGGGTGAGGTTGAGAGTGCAAGGAAGGCTAGACAGGTTGTGGTGGTAGGGGACTCTATTATTAAGAGAGTAGATAAGGTAATCTGCCGCTCTGATCGTCTCAACCGGACAGTTTGCTGTCTCCCGGGTGCTCGGGTCCGGCATGTTCCGACAGAGTGGAGGGATTATTGGGAGGGGCTGGGGATGACCCAGCTGTCATGGTCCATATTGGTACCAATGACAAAGTCAGAGGAAAATGGAAGGTCCTAAAGAGTGAGTTCAGGGATCTAGGAAGTAAGCTAAAAAAAAGGACCTCCAAGGTAATATATTCAGAAACATTACCTGTGCCGCTCGCTACAGCAGAAAGGCAGCGGGAGATTAGAGCGGTCAATGCGTGGCTGAAGTCTTGGTGCAGGAAGGAGGGTTTTTAGAGCACTGGGCCGATTTTGCGCTTGGGGGGGGGGGGGGGGGGGTCAAAGCAATCTAGAAAATGGAGATAGGATGGAAAGGAGGTGGACTTTAGCTCAGAATAAGGGTGGCGGAGATGGGGGGAGGGGAAAGCTCAGAACAATGTAATATTGATTAAAATTCACAAAAAGTACAAATGACTCATGGTAATATTAAATGTATGCTTACTAATGCAAGGAGCCTATATAACAAAATGGGGGAACTAGAGGCAATCGCATACACTAAACAATATGATATAATAGGCATAACAGAAACATGGTGGGATGAGACACATGACTGGGCAGCTAACTTAAATGGGTACACGATATTTAGGAAGGATAGGAAAAACAAGAAGGGTGGTGGGGTATGTTTGTATGTCAACCATGAGATAAAGCGTATCATTTAAAAAAGCCAATTTCAATAAGATTAGGGCAGCTCTACAACATATCGACTGGCATAAACTCCTTAGTGAAAAGAACACTGAGGAAAAATGGAATCTCTTCCAACAAATATTAGAAAGGTACATTTCACAGGATGTACCATTGGATAATAAATATAAAAGAAACAAATTAAAACCAATGTGGCTTAGTGGAGAAGTAAAACAAGAGATTAAAAATAAGAAAAGGGCATTTAGAGCATTTGAATCGGACAAATCAGAGGCATCTTATTTAAGATATAAGGAAGCCAATGATGCTTGAAAAAACGCAATTAAAGTGTCTAAACTAATCGGCATTGTTTTATGAAGCACAGGTCATGTCAGACTAACTTGATTGCGTTCTACAAAGAAGTAAGTAGAAGTATAGATCAGGGTGTTGCAGTGGATGTGATCTACTTGGATTTTGCCAAGGCATTTGATACGGTTCCTCACAATAGGTTAGTGTTCAAACTGAAGGAAATTGGTCTAGATGATTATTCTTGTTCTTGGGTAGAACATTGGCGTAAAAACAGAGTACAAAGAGTTGTCATTAATGGTACATTTTCAGGCTGGACAAAAGTGGTAAGTGGTGTCCCTCAGGGTTCTGTTTTGGGACCGCTTCTATTTACCATATTTATAAATGATCTTGAAATGGGCATTGAAAGCCATGTATCAGTGTTTGCAGATGATACAAAACTTTGTAAAGTAATAAAATGTGAGCAGGATATTGCCTTGCTGCAGAGGGATTTGGATAGATTGGGGGACTGGGCACTAAAACGGCAGATGAATATTAAAAATGCACAAGCAACTTACAACCTGAATGGTTGTGAATTAGGGATAACCACACACGAGAAGGATTTGGGATTTGTTATAGACAACAAATTAGGCAACAATATGCAATGTCAATCTGCCTTGCTAATGCCAGTAAGGTTTTGTCATGTATAAATAGGGGCATAAATTCTCAGTATAAAAATATATTTTTGCCTCTTTTTAAATCGCTGGTAAGACCACACCTCGAATATGCCGTGCAATTTTGGGCACCTGTTCTAAAGAAAGATACCATGGCACTAGAAAAAGTGCAGAGACGAGCTACAAAATTGATAAAAAAGGAATGGAGCATTTTAGTTACGAAGAAAGGTTAAAAAAATTAACCTGAGAGGGGATATGATAACATTATACAAATATACATAACCTTTATCTGGAAATCTATTCATAAACAGGACTATACATAGGACACAAGGTCACACATTTAGGCTAGAAGAAAGGAGATTTCATCTAAGGCAAAGAAAAGGTTTTTTTTACAGTAAGAGCAATAAGGATATGGAATTCTTTGCCGGAAGAGGTGGTTTTGTCAGAGTCCATATAGATGTTTAAACTGCAATTGGATAAATACTTGTAAAAACATAACATACAGGGATATAATTTCTAATTAGTGGGGTAATAGCTGCTTGATCCAAGGAGACATCTGACTGCTATTTTGGGGTCAAGAAGGAATTTTTTCCTAGTTTGTTGCAAATTGGAGGCGCTTCAGACTGGGTCTTTTGCCTTCTTTTGGATCAACAGCAAAAACACATGTGAGGAAGGCTGAACTTGATGGACGCAAGTCTCTTTTCAGCTATGTAACTATGTAGCTGATATTAAACTGAATTGTGGAGATCCTGATCCTGATCTGTGTATCTGTGTGCATGCATTACAGCCCTGTATGTACAAGCAGTGTGTGTGGAACACACAGGGACGTGTGCTGGGAGTGCGGTGTCAGCGTGGAATAAGCTGAGATACAGTGAGGAGGTCATGGGGTCAGCAAGAGGAAATGCAGTGACAGTTACTCAGCACATTGCAAGTAGCAGAACTATGCACGTCACCTTGGACATACAATATCCCCGCGTTCTGCATGCCGTGAGGGGCACCGCTCAAAATATCTTAATAGGCGAAAGGCAAAAGGGACACAGAGACTGAGCAAAACAGAGTGGGAGAGACAGCAACATGTCTTTATACAAATACATTTATATATTTACATAGCGTAGAGTATTCCTATGTACCGACAGCGCTCTGTATAATGATACTGAGTATCTATACACTGATAATGAACACAGCGCTCTGTATAATGATACTGAGTATCTATACACTGATAACGAACACACCGCTCTGTATACTGATACTGAGTATCTATACACTAATAATGAACACAGCGCTCTGTATACTGATACTGAGTATCTATACACTGATAATGAACACAGCGCTCTGTATACTGATACTGAGTATCTATACACTGATAATGAACACACCGCTCTGTATAATGATACTGAGTATCTATACACTGATAATGAACACACCGCTCTGTATAATGATACTGAGTATCTATACACTGATAATGAACACAGTGCTCTGTATAATGATACTGAGTATCTATACACTGATAATGAACACACCGCTCTGTATAATGATACTGAGTATCTATACACTGATAATGAACACACCGCTCTGTATAATGATACTGAGTATCTATACACTGATAATGAACACACCGCTCTGTATAATGATACTGAGTATCTATACACTGATAATGAACACACCGCTCTGTATAATGATACTGAGTATCTATACACTGATAATGAACACAGCGCTCTGTATAATAATACTGAGTATCTATACACTGATAATGAACACAGCGCTCTGTATAATGATACCGAGTATCTATACACTGATAATGAACACACCGCTTTGTATAATGATACTGAGTATCTATACACTGATAATAAACACAGTGCTCTGTATAATAATACTGAGTATCTATACACTGATAATGAACACAGCGCTCTGTATAATAATACTGAGTATCTATACACTGATAATGAACACACCGCTCTGTATAATGATACTGAGTATCTATACACTGATAATGAACACAGTGCTCTGTATAATGATACTGAGTATCTATACACTGATAATGAACACACCGCTCTGTATAATGATACTGAGTATCTATACACTGATAATGAACACACCGCTCTGTATAATGATACTGAGTATCTATACACTGATAATGAACACACCGCTCTGTATAATGATACTGAGTATCTATACACTGATAATGAACACACCGCTCTGTATAATGATACTGAGTATCAATACACTGATAATGAACACAGCGCTCTGTATAATAATACTGAGTATCTATACACTGATAATGAACACAGCGCTCTGTATAATGATACCGAGTATCTATACACTGATAATGAACACACCGCTTTGTATAATGATACTGAGTATCTATACACTGATAATAAACACAGTGCTCTGTATAATAATACTGAGTATCTATACACTGATAATGAACACAGCGCTCTGTATAATAATACTGAGTATCTATACACTGATAATGAACACACCGCTCTGTATAATGATACTGAGTATCTATACGCTGATAATAAACACAGTGCTCTGTATAATAATACTGAGTATCTATACACTGATAATGAACACATCGCTCTGTATAATGATACTGAGTATCTATACACTGATAATGAACACAGCGCTCTGTATAATGATACTGAGTATCTATACACTGATAATGAACACACCGCTCTGTATAATGATACTGAGTATCTATACACTGATAATGAACACAGCACTCTGTATACTGATACTGAGTATCTATACACTGATAATGAACACACCGCTCTGTATAATGATACTAAGTATCTATACACTGATAATGAACACAGCGCTCTGTATAATGATACTGAGTATCTATACGCTGATAATGAACACAGCGCTCTGTATAATGATACTGAGTATCTATACACTGATAATGAACACACTGCTCTGTGTAATGATACTGAGTATCTATACACTGATAATGAACACAGCGCTCTGTATAATAATACTGAGTATCTATACACTGATAATGAACACAGCTCTCTGTATAATGATACTGAGTATCTATACACTGATAATGAACACAGCGCTCTGTATAATGATACTGAGTATCTATACACTGATAATGAACACACCACTCTGTATAATGATACTGAGTATCTATACACTGATAATGAACACACCGCTCTGTATAATGATACTGAGTATCTATACACTGATAATGAACACAGCACTCTGTATAATGATACTGAGTATCTATACACTGATAATGAACACACCGCTCTGTATAATGATAGTGAGTATCTATATGCTGATAATGAACACAGCACTCTGTATACTGATACTGAGTATCTATACACTGATAATGAACGCACCGCTCTGTATAATGATACTGAGTATCCATACACTGATAATGAACACACCGCTCTGTATAATGATACTAAGTATCTATACACTGATAATGAACACAGCGCTCTGTATAATGATACTGAGTATCTATACGCTGATAATGAACACAGCGCTCTGTATAATGATACTGAGTATCTATACACTGATAATGAACACACTGCTCTGTGTAATGATACTGAGTATCTATACACTGATAATGAACACAGCGCTCTGTATAATAATACTGAGTATCTATACACTGATAATGAACACAGCTCTCTGTATAATGATACTGAGTATCTATACACTGATAATGAACACAGCGCTCTGTATAATGATACTGAGTATCTATACACTGATAATGAACACACCGCTCTGTATAATGATACTGAGTATCTATACACTGATAATGAACACACCGCTCTGTATAATGATACTGAGTATCTATACACTGATAATGAACACAGCACTCTGTATAATGATACTGAGTATCTATACACTGATAATGAACACACCGCTCTGTATAATGATACTGAGTATCTATACATTGATAATGAACACACCGCTCTGTATAATGATCTGAGTATCTATACACTGATAATGAACACACAGCTCTGTATAATGATTCTGAGTATCTATACACTGATAATGAACACAGCGCTCTGTATAATGATTCTGAGTATCTATACGCTGATAATGAACACAGCGCTCTGTATAATGATACTGAGTATCTATACGCTGATAATGAACACAGCGCTCTGTATAATGATAGTGAGTATCTATACACTGATAATGAACACACCGCTCTGTATAATGATACTGAGTATCTATACACTGATAATGAACACACCGCTCTGTATAATGATCCTGAGTATCTATACGCTGATAATGAACACAGCGCTCTGTATAATGATAGTGAGTATCTATATGCTGATAATGAACACAGCGCTCTGTATAATGATACTGAGTATCTATACACTGATAATGAACACACCGCTCTGTATAATGAATGATACTGAGTATCTATACGCTGATAATGAACACACCGCTCTGTATAACGATACTGAGTATCTATACACTGATAATGAACACAGCGCTCTGTATAATGAATGATACTGAGTATCTATACGCTGATAATGAACACACCGCTCTGTATAACGATACTGAGTATCTATACACTGATAATGAACACACCGCTCTGTATAATGAATGATACTGAATATCTATACGCTGATAATGAACACAGCGCTCTGTATAATGATAGTGAGTATCTATATGCTGATAATGAACACAGCGCTCTGTATAATGATACTGAGTATCTATACACTGATAATGAACACACCGCTCTGTATAATGAATGATACTGAGTATCTATACGCTGATAATGAACACACCGCTCTGTATAACGATACTGAGTATCTATACACTGATAATGAACACAGCGCTCTGTATAATGAATGATACTGAGTATCTATACGCTGATAATGAACACACCGCTCTGTATAACGATACTGAGTATCTATACACTGATAATGAACACAGCGCTCTGTATAATAATACTGAGTATCTATACACTGATAATGAACACAGCGCTCTGTATAATGATACCGAGTATCTATACACTGATAATGAACACACCGCTTTGTATAATGATACTGAGTATCTATACACTGATAATAAACACAGTGCTCTGTATAATAATACTGAGTATCTATACACTGATAATGAACACAGCGCTCTGTATAATAATACTGAGTATCTATACACTGATAATGAACACACCGCTCTGTATAATGATACTGAGTATCTATACGCTGATAATAAACACAGTGCTCTGTATAATAATACTGAGTATCTATACACTGATAATGAACACATCGCTCTGTATAATGATACTGAGTATCTATACACTGATAATGAACACAGCGCTCTGTATAATGATACTGAGTATCTATACACTGATAATGAACACACCGCTCTGTATAATGATACTGAGTATCTATACACTGATAATGAACACAGCACTCTGTATAATGATACTGAGTATCTATACACTGATAATGAACACACCGCTCTGTATAATGATACTGAGTATCCATACGCTGATAATGAACACAGCGCTCTGTATAATGATACTGAGTATCTATACACTGATAATGAACACACCGCTCTGTATAATAATACTGCGTATCAATACACTGATAATGAACACAGCGCTCTCAGGGCCGGCCTTAGGGGTGTGCGAGCTGTGCGGTTGCACAGGGCGCCATGGTGCAGGGGGCGCCCTGCGGCCGCATAGCTCACACGGCATGTCTGTTAGCCGCCATGCTAACAAGACATTTGCCTTGGGCGGCATTTTCCAGGGGGCGGCAAAAAAAGCCGCCCCCAAATGCCCAAGGCAAATGTCTTGTTAGCCTTGCGGCTAACAGACATGCCTGGCTGCTGGGCGGTCGGGCGGCGCTGGCGGGCGGCTGGCGAGGGAGCACTTCCTCTGAGCTGTATGCTCAGCTCCCTCGCGTGCCGCAGAGTGAGGCTGGGAGCCGGAATATGACGTCATATTCCGGCTCCCAGCCTCACTCTGCAGCGCGCGAGGGAGCTGAGCATACAGCTCAGAGGAAGTGCTCCCTCGCCAGCCGCCCGCCAGCGCCGCCCAGCCCAGCAGCCACTGGACCACCAGGGAGGAAGAGACCCTCCCCCCCCAGCATTCCCAAAGGTAAGGAGGCTGGGGGGGGGGGGGGGTCTAAATAAATTTTAAAAAATGTGTTAATGTGGGTGAGTGTGTGTGTATGTTAGTGTGTGTCTGTGTCTGTTAGTGTGTATGTTAGTGTGTGTCTGTGTCTGTTAGTGTGTGTGTGTGTGTGTGTGTGTGTGTGTGTATGTTAGTGTGTGTCTGTTAGTGTGTGTGTGTGTGTATGTTAGTGTGTGTGTGTGTATGTTAGTGTGTGTCTGTTAGTGTGTGTGTGTGTATGTTAGTGTGTGTCTGTGTCTGTTAGTGTGTGTGTGTGTATGTTAGTGTGTGTCTGTGTCTGTTAGTGTGTGTCTGTGTCTGTTAGTGTGTGTCTGTTAGTATGTGTCTGTGAGTGTGTTTGTCTGTTAGTGAGTGTGTGTGTCTGACTGTGTGTGTGTGTGGCTGTCTGCCTGTGTGTGACTGTCTGCGCGTGTGTGTGACTGTCTGCGTGTGTGTGTGTGTGACAGGGTGTGTGGGAAGGGGTAAGGAGTGGGGGAGGGGGGGACGGGAAGGGGGGGCGCTGTGAAGATTTTTTGCTCAGGGCGCCCAAATGCCTAAGGCCGGCCCTGAGCGCTCTGTTTAATGATTGTGAGTATCTATTAGCTGATAATGAACACACCGCTCTGTATAATAATACTGAGTATCTATACGCTGATAATGAACACAGCGCTCTGTATAATGATTGTGAGTATCTATACGCTGATAATGAACACACCGCTCTGTATAATGAATGATGCTGAGTATCTATACGCTGATAATGAACACACCGCTCTGTATAACGATACTGAGTATCTATACACTGATAATGAACACACCGCTCTGTATAATGATCCTGAGTATCTATACACTGATAATGAACACAGCGCTCTGTATAATAATACTGAGTATCTATACACTGATAATGAACACACCGCTCTGTATAATGATACTGAATATCTATATGCTGATAATGAACACGCCGCTCTGTATAATGATACTGAGTATCTATACACTGATAATGAACACACCGCACTGTATAATGATAATGAGTATCTATACACTGATAATGAACATACCGCTCTGTATAATGATAATGAGTATCTATACACTGATAGTGAACACACCGCTCTGTATAATGATACTGAGTATCTATACACTGATAATGAACACACCGCTCTGTATAATGATACTGAGTATCTATACACTGATAATAATACACACCGCTCTATATAATAATACTGAGTATCTTTACGCTGATAATGAACACACCGCTCTGTATAATGATGCTGAGTATCTATACACTGATAATGAACACACCGCTCTGTATAAAGATCCTGAGTATCTATACGCTGATAATGAACACACCGCTTTGTATAATAATACTGAGTATCTATACACTGATAATGAACACACCGCTCTGTATAATGATACCGAGTATCTATACACTGATAATGAACGCACCGCTCTGTATAATGATACGGAGTATCTATACACTGATAATGAACACACCGCTCTGTATGATGATACTGAGTATTTATACGCCGATAATGAACACAGCACTCTGTATAATGATACCGAGTATCTATACACTGATAATGAACACACCGCTCTGTATAATGATACTGAGTATCTATACACTGATAATGAACACACCGCTCTGTATAATGATACGGAGTATCTATACGCTGATAATGAACACAGCGGTCTGTATAATGATACTGAGTATCTATACACTGATAATGAACACAGCGCTCTGTATAATGATACTGAGTATCTATACACTGATAATGAACACACCACTCTGTATAATAATACTGAGTATCTATACACTGATAATGAACACAGCGCTCTGTATAATAATACTGAGTATCTATACACTGATAATGAACACACTGCTCTGTATAATGATACTGAGTATCTATTCACTGATAATGAACACACCTCTCTGTATAATAATTCTGAGTATCTATACACTGATAATGAACACACCGCTCTGTATAATGATGCTGAGTATCTATACACTGATAATGAACACACTGCTCTGTATAATGATACTTAGTATCTATACACTGATACTGAACACACCGCTCTGTATAATAATTCTGAGTATCTATACACTGATAATGAACACAGCGCTCTGTATAATAATACTGAGTATCTATACACTGATAATGAACACACTGCTCTGTATAATGATACTTAGTATCTATACACTGATACTGAACACACCGCTCTGTATAATAATTCTGAGTATCTATACACTGATAATGAACACAGCGCTCTGTATAATAATACTGAGTATCTATACACTGATAATGAACACACTGCTCTGTATAATGATACTGAGTATCTATAGACTGATAATGAACTCACCGCTCTGTATAATAATACTGAGTATCTATACACTGATAATGAACACACCGCTCTGTATAATGATACTGAGTATCTATACACTGATAATGAACACACCGCTCTGTATAATGATACTGAGTATCTATAGACTGATAATGAACACAGCTCTCTGTATAATGATACTGAGTATCTATACACTGATTATGAACACACCGCTCTGTATAATGATGCTGAGTATCTATACACTGATAATGAACACACTGCTCTGTATAATAATACTGAGTATCTATACACTGATAATAAATGTGCTGCACTATATAATAATACTGAGTATCTATTCTCTTACAACTAACGTGCTGCACTATAGGACGTTGTACATTTATTTGAAGCCGGTCTGCAGACTCAGTGAGTGTCTTTTGTTGCAGACTCACAAACTGCATATTCACTGTTTCCTGGAAGCAATATGATTTTGGGGGGTAGGGGGTGTATTTAGTTGTAACACTCCAACAAATTGTGCAACTCTTTTTACAAGGAAAAGGTGGTATTTTAACACAAGATAGTCTTACAGGCAAAAACAATCTCATTACATTGTAAGGTCTGTGCAGAGAAGCTTACACTCTAACGCAGCTTTGGTAAGCACATTGAGTGAATGACACTTAGATAGATCTACGTACCAGTCACACCCATAGCAAATCTTCAAATATGTGGGATATGCATTTTCCATTGCATTATAAAGCAGATATTATGTCAATCCCAAAAAAAGGTAAAATATCCCATGATATAAATCCAGGTTTGTGAAGAAAATCCAAAATCAGGTTTATTCCCTTAATGTGTGTCTCTTGCTGGATTAGATCCAGGGTTGGGGTGCAGGAGCTGCATAAAGCTGGCTGTCCAGGCAGAGTTTGGAATGAGGAGATGGGACAGACAGATGAAGTTAATGTTTCACCCTGTAAGTGTACAGGGAGCAGCGATTGGAGGGGACAATCCATATATCCCTGGGACGGAGGAGGAAGAGGGGATTTCCTCAGGAAAGAGAAGGAGGCTGAAGGATAGGATACTGAAGGAAGGAGACGATGCAGATCGAATCACGTCAGCACCGAACTGTACTTCTAAAATAAACAAAAAACAAATGGCATGGACGTATAGATGGATTATCACATAGATAGAGAGAGATAGATAGATACATACATTTATACATGGATGGAGGGATGGATGGATACCTCATTCAGCGTATTGACCTATATGCTAATTACAGGGGAGGGAGGGTAACTTGTGACCTGGGGCCCAAAATACAATTTTACCAGCCAATCCGTTAACATCAGTGATAGACACAAGTACAAGATGTGTTGATAGACCATGCAAGATAATTGAATAGAAAGAATTATAGCGATATGCACGTGGGCGTTTAGATATGAAAAGTGGTAAGCAAGCAGTCAGCGGAACAAATGCCCACTTGGCCATCACTGATCAATAAGGGAGATCTCCCTAACCAGGTGAGCGTTCAGTAAAAAGAGGTCTGAAGGGTTTTCCAGCAAGGGAATGTTATTAATGCATTAAATACATTAACATTGTATATCATGCCAATGAAAACTAAATGCATAAACTTGATATATCATGCCAATGAGTCCTATGTGCCTGCAAAAAGCCTTCCAGTGTCCTCTATGCCCCTAAACTCCTTGCTAGTGCCATATTTTTGTCCCAGTGCCTCTGTGCCATCATTCTGCCTCCTGCCTCTCTGTGCCATTGCTCCGACCCCAACAGCTCTGTACCATCTCTCTGCTACCAGAAACTTGGTTTGGCACCCTGCACTTACCCCTGGACCCAGATGGCATCCCCTACACTTACCCCAGGACCCAGATGACATCCACCCCCAGATGGCATCCCCTGCACTTACTCCAGGACCCAGATGGCATCCACTCCCAGAGAACATCCCCTGCTCTTACTCCAGGATCCAGATGACATCCCCTGCACTTACCACAGGACCCAGATGACAACCCTGCACTTACCACAGGACCCAGATGGCACCACCTGTGTGCTGGACCATGTCATTATATTATAGACAAGATTATTTTCCAAAAAATCCCAAGTGAATAAAAGTGCCAGGTAACTGCTGCAGGAGAAGCAGGAAGGAGTACCTGCTTCCTCAACAACCAGTCTCCAGGAGCTGCACTGCCTCCATTCCTCCACAATGAACAGAGGTAACTATGTGTGATTGTCTGTGTAACAGAGCTTCTTGTACCCCGGTTGGGTACCTCCGTCGACGGATGCTCCTAGTGCTCACCAAGGACTCCAAGCACTCCACCAGCCACCATCAGCACCGCAGTCGCCACGTCCAGCGTTACAGTTTGGCTGGGAACTCGCTGTCACCAACACACCCTGGACCTACGACAATGCTCCAGGTTCCAGTGAGTGAACCTCTCCTCCAGAGAGTCAAGGAGGAACAGCTCTTAACCCCTTAAGGACACATGACATGTGTGACATGTCACGATTCCCTTTTATTCCAGAAGTTTGGTCCTTAAGGGGTTAAAGAGCTTAGTGATTATAATCCCTGAGGAGTATAGTGATGTAGCAATCCCAATGGTAGATGCAGCCTTTTCCCCCACACATGAGACGAGACTCTACGTTGAGGGTAAAGCAGGAACTTTAATGGGGCACACTGGACTTTTATACAAGTTTCCCAATAAGGTTGACGCCCAGGTGGACCTTGTTGGGCACAGGACACAAAGTATACAAGCCAATCAAAACAATGTAACAATGAACGACACTCCCACATACAGTAAACAATCCCTCCCCTCTGCCTGTGATATAATTAAGGCAGATAATGCATTAACTTAATTATCCACGGGCAGAAAAAACACACATTTTTACAAAGTCCAATAAGTACCCCAAAACACAACATATCCCCGGATAGCCCCAATCTGGGTGAACAACATATCCAAAAATCAACCAGATCGGTTTAGGAATTTCCTGGAAGTCAAAGTTTTGACCGACCGTGCACATAGTCCTATGCCCAAAACAGTTCCAGGGAATCAGGACCAACGATCTGTCTCTCTTTATGGAGTACAGAAGTACTTATAATACATGGATGGAGCCTTTTAAAGTGTATTGGGCAAGGTATATTGCAGGGCCCATAGTCACAGGGTAGGAGGCAAGCAAACAGGCCCTTCCAAAAACCAGTGGCACGGTCACTTTCTCCACAGTCTGCCTATGTGTGTTTGACTATCTGCCTGTGTGTGTTTCACTGTCTGCCTGTCTGTGTGACTGTCTGCCTGTGTGTGTGACTGACTGTCTGCGTGTGTTTGTGACTGACTGTCTGCCTGTGTGTGTCTATGGAACTGTCTGCATGTTTATGTGTGTCTGTGTGTGTGACTGTCTTCCTGTATGTGTGTGTGACGGTCTGCCTGTGTGTGCGTGACTGTCTACCTGTGTGTGTTTGTGTAGCTGTCTGACTCTGTGTGTGTGTGACTGGCTGCCTGTACGTATATGGCTGTCTGCCTCTGTGTGTGTGTGTGTGTGTTCAAATGTAAAACTCTGTTTTTATTCGATTGTGCATTTCATATCCTGTGCCGCACAAGGTCCATGTGGGAAACACTGTATAAAATAAGCAGCTGTACCATTAAATCAGCAGTTCTACTTCACCTTCAATCTAGAGTCCTGGCTCTTATTGGAGGAATCTCCTACAAGGAGGGAGTATGTTCTTGAATAATCACTAAGCTCTTGTAAGAGCTTGTTCTTGTTCCTGCCTTACTCTCTGGGGAAAGAGGTTCACCCACTGGAACCTGAAGCCTTGTCGTAGGTCCAGGGTGGGTAGGAGACGGAGAGACCCCAACCAAGCTGCAGCGGTTCTTGGGGTCTGCAGTGCTTATGGGGTCATGTGGAGTGCTTGGAGCCCTCGGGAAGCACTAGGAGCAGCCGTCGACGGAGGTACCCAGTCAGGGTGCCAGGCGATCCGTTACAATCTTGTCACATAGCTCCACATTACTGGAAGTTTTATTGTTGTGGAGCTCTTTGAAAATGGAGAAGTAGCGCATTACTATACATTTTTATTCCAAAGAGGTCAAGGTAAATAAGTATAATCCAGAGCTCCAAGGCAAAACCACTCACAGTATTATGTGACTTACTTAGTCTGCTCCTCTGTAATGTAGCCCATAGAGCAGCGCAGCTAAAGGGAATGGGCCTTGACATTGCTAGGGGACAGGCATAGGATAGGGGTATGTGTGTATTGGCTATGTGGATGTTGGGGGTGGGCTTTGGGTAAGGGTATATATAGGGTGCCATTTTAGATTAGGGACCATCTTACTTAATCCTCACTTACCTGTTGTTGTCCCACCCTCCCTCCCTTTGTTCAGAGGATAGCACCCGCTTGGTCACGACGGCGGGGGATGAATAGAAAAGTCAGGGGTAGGTCAGTTGGTCATAGGTATCTTAGTTTTGTTCACTAAGAACAGTTAAGTTTGGAATGGTATTGGTAGGTTCGAGCTCGTCGGTAGCTCCGAACCTGGTGTGTTTAGGGTGTATCTTGGCATACTCCTACATTGTGAAAGCTGGAAAAGCATGCCCTCGTGGTAATGGTTTATGTTCATTTATTTATATGTTGTAATTGGTATCAATAATTGTTATGTGGGTCATTGTCGGGGTAGTTATGTTAAAGGTATGAGGGTCCATAGTGTATCATATATTGTGTCGACAATAACCTTATACATTTATGTTACTTTTATATCATTAAAGCTGTGATATTCATTTTCCCAGTACAAGGTGCCTGAGTGTTATTTGGGGGTATTGGGGTTAATTAAGCAAATGCCAAAAGGAGACTATGCATATGTCATGTAGGCGAGGCAGTCTGGCACCTCTGTAGGCTGCAGACCATAAGTAGCTGTCATCCTAGCTCGGGATAATCAGAGCGCTGTCGCAGATTACTATAGGACACTGCAAGTCCCTGAGCTTGCGAGAGGCTCTGTGAAGATTTTTCTCACAGGGCGTCTAAAGGCCTAATGTCGGCCCTGCTCGGGACCCAGATGGCACCCACAGGACCTCCCTGAGGTGTGTAGTGGGAGGCAGCACAGGGCCGGCGCGTCCATAAGGCGGCACAGGCGGCCGCCTTAGGGCGCACCGGCACTGGGGGCGCAAGATTTCGGTGACCGGCAGGAGGGAAGCGCTCCCTCCTGCCAAGTCACCTTCTGGATCCCCGGCGGGCGGCAGCGTTCTAACGAGAGGCGGCGAGGGAGCTCTAACCTGTCTGCTCTGCTCCCTCGCGCGCCGTGTGCTGATTCTGCGGGAGCCGGAATATGACGTCATATTCCGGCTCCCGGCATCAGCAGACAGTCCGCGAGGGAGCAGAGCAGACAGGTTAGAGCTCCCTCGCCGCCTCTCGTTAGAACGCTGCCGCCCGCCGCACGGAAGCCCCACTGGACCCCAGGGACACATCCACACCAGCTCTCCAGGTAGGGAGGATGGGTGGATATTAATATTTAATTGTGTGTGTCTGAAAGTGTATGTGTGAGTTTGTGTGTCTGAAAGTGTATGTGTGTGTGTCTGTGAGTGTGTGTGTCTGAAAATCTGTGTGAGTGTGTGTTTGTCTGAGTGTGTGTGTCTGTGTATGTGTTTGTGAGTGTGTGTCTGAAAGTGTGTGTGAGTGTGTTTGTCTGTGAGTGTGTTTGTCTGTGAGTGTGTTTGTCTGTGAGTGTGTTTGTGTCTGT
The DNA here is from genome assembly GCF_036172605.1 of Pelobates fuscus. NCBI lineage: Eukaryota > Metazoa > Chordata > Amphibia > Anura > Pelobatidae > Pelobates > Pelobates fuscus. Next base: position 420,624,995 of record NC_086319.1, read on the forward strand.
GAGTGTGTGTGTGTGTCTGTGTGTGTGTGTATGTGTTTGTCAGTGTGTGTGTATATGTGTTTGACTTTGTGTGTGTGTGTATGTGTTTGACTTTGTGTGTGTGTGTGGATGTAATTGACTTTGTGTGTGTGTATGTGTTTGTCTTTGTATGTGTTTGTCTGTATGTGTTTGTCTGTGAGTGTGTCTGTGTGAGTGTGAGTGTGTATGTGTTTGTCTGTGTGTATATGTGTTTGTCAGTGTGTATGTGTTTGTCTGTGTATGTGTTTGTCTGTGTATGTGTTTGTCTGTGAGTGTGTATGTGTGAGTGTGTATGTGTTTGTCTGTGTGTGTATGTGTTTGTCTGTGTGTATGTGTTTGTCTGTGTATGTGTTTGTCTGTGTATGTGTTTGTCTGTGTATGTGTTTGTCTGTGAATGTGTTTGTCTGTGAATGTGTCTGTGTGAGTGTGTATGTGTTTGTCTGTGTGTGTATGTGTTTGTCTGTCTGTGTATGTGTTTGTCTGTGTATGTGTTTGTCTGTGAGTGTTTCTGTGTGTATGTGTGTGTGAATGATTGTATGAATGTGTGTGTCTGTCAGTGTATGAGTGTGTGTTTGTGAGTGTCTGTCAAATCAGTGAGAGTATGTTTGTGATTGAGTGTGTGTCTGTCAATGAATGAGTGTGTGTCAGATCAGTGAGTCTGTGTCTGTCAGTGACGTCTGTGTGTTTGTCATTGAGTGTGTGTGGCTGTTAGTGTGTATACACCACTGAGTGTAGCGTGGCGGAGCAGAGCGCAGTACAGGAGCTTCTGTTTCCTGTACCCGGCCAGACTAGAGGAGGTGCTCACTGAGAGAGCACTTCCTGTCAATCCAGCCAGGTACAGAAAACTGAAGCTCCTGTAGAGGATCTGCTCCGCAACGCTACAAGACAGGTAGGAGGCACACCAGGAAGGGGAGTGTGACCGCTAAGAGGGTGGGGGGTGCACCAAGGGACAGAGAGGGGAGGGGAGAGAAAAACCAAGGGACAGGGAAAGGAGGTGGGAGGGGGAGGGGAGAGGAACACTAAGGGACGGGGAAGAGGGAGGGGCTGGTTAGGAGGCACATAGGTGAAGATGTTCATTTTAGAGGGGGGGCGGAAAAATGCATCTTCGCCTATGTACCCAAAAATCCTTGCACCAGCCCTGAGGCAGCACACTGACATCCTGTCTGCCTGCCTTTCGCGCTCTGCATGTTTGGTGAAGTAACAGGTCGCGGTTACGTGACTTGGGATCTCTGACTTCCCGAGACACACGGGTTGCACGAGAGGCAGACAGACATACATAGTGCACAGGCACCGCACTGCCTCCCCCTCTCGCAGAGGCGGCTGACTGCCAGTCGCAATATATGCCGACATTGCTGCTGTTAAATACCTATTTCCATCACCGGCTGGATTACCATGTCTAATTATGAATACCCCATTTTACAAATCAATGCTTCAGTGGATTTTTTTCTATTTTGGGGATGTGTTGCCTATAATTTAATTACATTTGTAAAGATGATCACACTGAAAATAGAGCTAACATCTCTTTGGAACAGACAGCAGCTCATTCCCCCATATATTGGGGTACATAGTGCTGCAGGGGTAAGTAAAAACGTTCCTCGTTCTGCGGATTTCAGTATCCTGTGATGCCCTACACTCGGCAGTAAATAGAGAAATAAGCATGCATGTGCACAGTGCTTCACAAGATAATGCAATATACATACTGAGCCCAACATGTCCATATTTTTAGAATTGAATAGTACAAATCATGGTTACTTTTAAAGGGGATCTGTCTTCCCTGAAATTTACACAATTGAATAATCAGCGATAACTTGTTAATCTTTCTTTCATGAGAAACTCCTTTTTTCTTTCAAATTTCTATTATAATTGTTAATGGTATTTATATGGCGCCAACTTGTGCCGCAACGCTTTACAATACTATAAAGGGGGAAATTAAACAAAAATTCAAAATAGCAAATAAAATCATAAACCAGTTCAGACAAGGCACAGCCTTTGACAAAATGTGAGATAGAAACATTGTTCCATGTCTCCTCCTCTCTGTATGCTCTCTATACTGACTGCCAGGTGTAAAGGGCGGAGCTTATAACAATGATTGACAGGGAGCTAAGATGGAGGTGGCTCTCTCTATACTGACTGCCAGGTGTAAAGGGCGGAGCTTATAACAATGATTGACAGGGAGCTAAGATGGAGGCGGCTCTCTCTATACTGACTGCCAGGTGTAAAGGGCGGAGCTTATAACAATGATTGACAGGGAGCTAAGATGGAGGTGGCTCTCTCTATGCTGACTGCCAGGTGTAAAGGGCGGAGCTTATAACAATGATTGACAGGGAGCTAAGATGGAGGCGGCTCTCTCTATACTGACTGCCAGGTGTAAAGGGCGGAGCTTATAACAATGGCTGACAGGGAGCTAAGATGGAGGTGGCTCTCTCTATACTGACTGCCAGGTGTAAAGGGCGGAGCTTATAACAATGATTGACAGGGAGCTAAGATGGAGGTGGCTCTCTCTATACTGACTGCCAGGTGTATAGGGCGGAGCTTATAACAATGATTGACAGGCTGCTAAGATGGAGGCACCCAGTAACAGGATTACAAGTGCGGATTTTTACATTTAATTTTAAATTTTCACACCTTACAAATACATATTTTTTTAAATAAAGGGATAAGTAAACATAATATTAAAAGTGCCGGTAGATGACACTTGCCCCCTTTTAAGTTGGGGGGATCATAGCATTGTATATTTTTGGGCACATTTGCCTTGAAAACCATATTTTGTATATTTTCTGAAAACTCAAGAATGAAATTTATTTCAATGTTACACATTGCTTATATATTGCAACATTTTTACTTGAGTAAGGCTATGTAGCTTAAAACAATAAATGCATTTATATATTTTTATTAAGTTAATTACAGTTGGACAGACATATAGCGCAAATTCCAGGGTTTGTTTACGTTTTGTTCTGATTGCAATGTGTACATTTGGCTCAGTTCTTGAGGGGTTAACCCCTTCAGGACCGGCCTGTTTTTGCGATGTTTGTACGTTAAGGACCAGAGCAGTTTTAACACTTTTGTGGTGTTTGTGTTTAGCTGTAATTTTCCGCTCTCTCATTTACGGTTCCCATACAAGTTATATATGGTTTTTTTCAGGACAAAAGGGGCTTTCTTTACATACCATTATTTGTATTATGTCCAATATTGTATTTAAAAAAAATAATAAAATATGGTGAAAAATTTAAAAAAAAAACATGTTTTTGGACTTTTACTTGAAAAATCTTTTACTTATCTACAAAAGCTAATGAAAAAAACAGCTAAATAGATTCAAAATTTTGTCCCGAGTTTAAAAACACCCAGTGTTTACATGCTTTATTGCTTTTTTTTGCAAGTTATAGGCCTATAAATACAAGTAGGAAATTGCTGTTTCAATATATATATATTTTAAATGTATCAATAGTGACCTTGTAACACCGTTATCTGTCATAAATCCCCGAAACACACCTAACATGTACATATTTTTTTTAAAGTAGACAACCCAGGGTATTCAAAATTGGGTATGTCCAGTTTTTTTTAGTAGCCACTTAGTCACAAACACTGGCCAAAGTTAGCATTTATATTTGTTTGTGTGTTAAAAATGCAAGAAACGCTAACTTTGGCCGGTGTTTGTGACTAAGTGGCTACTAAAAAAGGCTGAACATACCCCATTTGCAATACCTTGGGTTGTCTTCTTTTGCAAATGGTATGCCATCATGGGGCTAATTCTCATTCCTTGGCTACCATACGCTCTCAAAGGCAACCTAACCAATCCGACAAATTTCAATAAAAAAAAAAAGTAAAATCAAGCCTTATATTTGACCCTGTAACTTTCACAAACACTATAAAACCTCTACATGTGGGGTACTGTTATACTCAGGAGACTTCGCTGAACACAAATATTAGTGTATCAGAACAGTAAAATGTATCACAGCAATAATATCCTCAGTGAAAGTGCTGTTTGTGTGTGAAAAATGCAAAAAAATTCACTTTCACTGACAATATCATCGCTGTGATATGTTTTACTGTTTTGAAACACTAATATTTGTGTTCAGCGAAGTCTCCCGAGTAAAACAGTACCCCCATGTACAGGTTTTAGGGTGTCATAGAAAGTTACAGGGTTAAACACAGTGCTAGCAAATTAAATTATCTGGACTTTCGGCCTGGGTTGGCAGGCAGGTCCCTCAAATTGCAATCATTAAAATTACTTAATTAGGTAAAAATATTACATAAATACACATGTAGAATTTTAATATATATACATATTTATATATTTGACGTCTACGTGTATATTTATGAAATTATTTATGTAATTATGTATATGGACATATGTATATTTCGTATTGTTTTTATTTATTTATTTATTTATACATAGATATATATATCATTACATTCTAAGTATATTTTGATATAAATATATATATATATATATATCAAAATACTGTTAGAATAAAATTGCATATATAAATATTTTTTTATAATTATTAAAAATTATTTTTATTTTTTGTTATTTATTTTTATTAACATATTATTTGTATTTTATAATAATATATATATACCATATATATAGCAATTATATATATATTGTATATATTCGTGTGTAATTTAAATATAAGTGTATTTTTATATTAATATACGTATATATAAATATAAAAATACACTTAATATGACATTATATATATATATGATACATATACATATATTATATATAGATATAATACATGTATATATATCATATATATACACATATTATTTATTTATTTTTTACACTGATTTTACACTGTTTTTTTTTTTACTTTATTTTTTGGATTTTTTACTTGCAGGGAGACTGCCTGTCAGCACAGACAGTCCCCCTGCAGGCAGATACAAAGACCCCTATTGCGGTCATGTGATCGAGTGATCACATGGCCGTGGGGTCCTGATCTGCCGAGGGGGGACTGCCCGGGCAGACAGGCAGTCCCCCTGGACCGGGTGGAGCACTGATCGCCGCCGTGGGACCGACGGCGATCAGGTAAGTAGCCCCAGACCGTTATGACGGTTCAGGACCGTCAGCGGTCCAAACGCACGTTTTACCGCTGACGGTCCTGAACCGTCAGCGGTCCTGAAGGGGTTAAAGAGATGCCCAGGATTGCGGGATCATGAACTAAGGAGAAAAGAAAAATAGGACTGTTTAGCAAGGGTGAAGGCAGATTTATAATGTAGAAAGCCTGACAAGGTGCGAGACTTCCTCCAGCAACGTTCAGCTGAACGGGAGCCTCTCTGCAGGTAGCGGGCTGACTTAGTGTTCCACTATATGTATATGATGTAATGTTCTATATTTCAATATGTTGAAAAAATATATATTTTAAAAGTTTATGTTCAAAAATTAAATAATTTAGAAATCGTATCCAACAATATTAAAGTGAGGGCGATATAAAATTCACACGATGTGCAATTGAACTTGGCTTGTGTGTTTTTATGTCAAATTACTCCAAATGCCAGTAGTGCCCAGCTCCTCGGCGCAAGCTAGGAAGCGTCCATTAACGGAAGGTGTCCGTAACAGTCACTACTGGGCATCTTCTTGCTTTAAAATCTTGAACTGGACCAGGAATAGATGCCCCTCTTCTTTGTCCTGTATATTGAGACTTTGACTCAAGCTTTATGTGTAAACACTGCCTTTTCACGGCCTTAGGGGTGTGCGAGCTGTGCGCCATGGCATCAGGGATACCAGACGGCCGTCATAGTTTGAGCATGTAACTATGTATTGGCCGGCAGTGGAAGCAAAGCTTCAAGAGCCGGATGGGGCGGGGCTAAATATGATGTATGACGGGGCAAAATATACTGTGGGTGGGGCTAAATGAAGCCTGAACCCGCAGCCCATTTACAGCTGCACACTGAGCTGGAAGGAGTCCGTGCATTCCCAAGTGTGTGTGTGTGTGACTGTCTGCCTGTAACTGTGTGTATGTATGTGACTGTCTGCCTGTAACTGTGTGTGTGTGTGAGACTGTCTGCCTAAACCTGTGTGTGTATGTGTGACTGCCTGTAACTGTGTGTGTATGTGACTGTAACTGTGTGTGTGTGACTGTCTGCGTGTAACTGTGTGTGTGAATGTGTGCCTGTAACTGTGCATGTGTGACTGTCTGTAACTGTGTGAATAGGACTTTCTGCCTGTAACTGTGTCTGTGTGTGTGACTTTCTGCCTGTACCTGTGTCAGTGTATGTGACTGTCTGCCTGTAACTGTGTGTGTGACTGTGACTGCCCCCAGCCAGTCTCCTTGGCTGAGATCATCAGAACTGACAAAAAAATCAATTCTGATGATCTTAGTCAGATAGGCGGAACCAAATTCCAAACTGGACAATCCCAATTTACCTCCTGCTGAGATAAATAACATCAAAAACACTATTGTGCATTTTATATTTCTTATGGAGCATGTTTGTAGCAGAGCTCCCATACTCCGACTGAGTACCTCCGCTAGGTCAGCTTCCTGTATGCCAGGGATTCTGGAGCGCTGCAGACCCAGTCGCAGAAGCTTGACTAGGTTTCTGAGGGCCTATATCCACTGGACCAGGCTCCAGACTGGTATTGTCCCCTCTGCCTTTGCCTCTTCTGTTCCTCTCTCAGAAATGTGTCAACACCTCTGCCTGTACTGTCTCCAACTACTGCCTTTGAAAAAGCACCGGTGGCTCTCAAGCTTAGGTCTTTCTTAAAGGGACACTCCAGGCACCCAGACCACTTCTGCTCATTGGAGGGGTCTGGGTGCCAACTCCCACTACTCTTAACCCTGCAAGTGTAATTATTGCAGTTTTTCATAAACTGCAATAATTACCTTGCAGGGTTAACTCCACCTCTAGTGGCTGTGCTAGAGCGTCGCTGGATGTCCTCACGCTGTGTGAGGACCTCCAGCGTCGCTCAAAACCCCATAGGAAAGCATTGAAATGATTTTTCAATGCTTTCCTATGGGGAGACGTAATGCGCATGCGCGGCATTGCTGCGCATGCGCATTAGGTCTCCTCGGCCGGTGGGCGGGATCAGTCTCGCCCACCGGCCGATGCAATGGACAGGAGGAGCGTCGCGGAGGAGGAGACAGTGACGAGGGACATCGCTGCTGCCTCATGTAAGTGACTGAAGGGGTTTTCACCCCTTCAGTAACCGGGGATTGGGGGGTGGGAGGGAGAGGGACCCTCCAGTGCCAGGAAAACTGATTGTTTTCCTGGCACTGGAGTTTCCCTTTAACTTGGCCAGAGAATCGGGGACCAGTGCAGCCATCCAACAGGTCCAAAAACTCTGTTACTGGGATCTCTGAACAAGCCAAACTGGACACAAAGCTCCCAATGGAAACAACACACAATACTTTTTTTTATATTGAACTTATGGTGACACACTCAATTAAATACATATAAGCAAATCATATAGGAAAACATACAGGCACTAATGATAACACAATACAATATTAATAAAGGGATGGAGAAGACTATGACTAACAAGAAATATGTTCCTTGCCTGCAGAAACCATAATATGCAAATTATAGGGGCTGTGGCAGGAGCGGTACTTATTTTACATGTGATGAGAATGTTTTGCAGTCTCCTTATTTTGGAAGGAGCTAGATTCTGGATTAAGCCTCAGATCCCTTTCTAGCCCAGGTAAATGGCTTGTACTCCAGGACCCGCTGCATGGCGTTGCTGATATTTATTGTCCTCCCTCCTTTACCTTTTCTTACCCTCCTGTCTCTTCTCTTCATTATCCTAGTCTTCCACTCACTACTTCCTCCTGTCTATCTCTGTTTCTCACATGTTCGCACCACTCAGTTCTCTACTCACACTGCACTTTTACTCTTTCAGTTGTTGTTTGCTCATGTTGGTGCTGCATGTAGTGGTCATGAGACTTACTCAACAGAAAATTCCTCTCCCCGTGTTTTTTTTCTTCTTTTTTTTACAGTATTATTCACTTAAAGGGATGCCAGGAAAAACAAACCCATTTTCCTGGCACTGTAGAATCCTGGAGTGCCCACCCCTCCCTCCTGCCCCCCACCCATCCCATGTTGCTGAGTCACCTGAATCCAGCCAGTCTGGTAGACAGCCAATAGATGGGGACTTAACCCTGCAAGGTAATATTGCGGTTTATAAAAATTAATTACACTTGCAGGGTGATGGGAGTTGGCACCCAGACCACTTCAATGGGTTGAAGGGGTCTGGGTGCCTACAGTGTCCCTTTAACAATGGATGGACATAATCTGGTAAACATGACTGAATTCCAATGGCAATGACAATTCTCATTTTTACTGAAGCCCGTTACGGTCAACGTTTGGTCAGGATGAGCTAATGTGTAGCAATCGCCTGGATGCATTCGGTGTCCGGATTAAAATAAGTGCTTTCACGTCTGAATATAGGATTGGCATAGGGCCTATAAAATAATGGGGAGACGTGGCCTAGTGGGTAGGAGATATTTAGTAAAAGAAAACGGGGACGTAGCAAATTATACCGGGGGGGGGGCGTAGTTCTCATCAAAAGCCCCAACCCATGGGCGGCAGATGGGGACTTTTATTATATAATTGTGGGAAGTTTAGTTTGTTTAAAATCAGAGCCCAGATATGAAGCTGGCGAGTCCGGTTTTCAACGATCTGGTGACATTCGGTCTGAAAACAAAACATGTTTATCGAATTTAAAGGTTTTCTAGGCACACACCATTGTGATAAAACATATTGGCTTTGTTATACTTTGAAAACAATAATTTCACATACTTTGCATAGCACTAAACAATGAAACAAGATAAACTCTTAACCCCTTAAGGGCACGTGTGACATGTCATGATTCCCTTTTATTCCAGAAGTTTGGTCCTTAAGGGGTTAAACGATATTACCGTACATCATTATGTTTAAATCACTGTGACTGTATTAAAAGCTTCTCAAACCATCTCACGTGCTTTGGTTCGGAGCAACAAATAAAATATTTTCTGTGTTCATTTAAATGCCATTTAAAGCGTCACTGTCACTGTCCCGGAAATTTGCAGGATTTACAAAGACCCCTGACGGTGACATCGCTACTGGGGGTGTGGGGGCCATGGGGCAGGTAAAAGTGAGATTTACTTACCCGAACCTGTCCCTCATGGGCGCAGCCATGTTCCACTGGTGGGTCCTCTTGAAGCTCACTACCAGAATCCAATGCTACTGCTGAACTCCCATTGTGAAGGAGCCTGCAGGATCTTCCACAGATAGAGACAGCTGGGAGATTGACACTTCTAGACAACGATAGCTCAGCCCAGTGTCTAGACGTGTCAGGCGGAGGAATTATACAGAAGCAAAGCAGTCCATACTTTGTCTCAGTATGTCTGTTGACGGAGTTGTGAAATTCCAACACAGTCAAAATGAGCATTTTTAATCTTTTGTAAATACTCATTTATAGGGGGGGGGGGGGGGGGGGGGTAGCAGTGCTGCTTTAATGATGGAAAACTGTGTCCAATGTCACACGAGGTAAAAGGTGCAAAACTATCTTTAAATGAAGACTATATTCCCCATAAACTTAATAGGAAAAATCCATGTGTGGCAATCGCTGCAATGCACCAATGAAATGCTTCTCAGTGTAGCAATGAAACAAACGCGTCGTCTCCATGAGAAGCATTGAATATTCAACATCGTCATGCAATGTGAGTTTGACTTGGTTCAGCACACAAATGCACCATCTAGTGGCTGCCAGGGTAACAGGACATGCTTGAAAACAAGACAAATCTCAATGTATCCTTACTGGTAAAATAGTTTATAAATGTGTGTTTAGCCCCAAAATATTTTACATTGCGGTAGCAAAGCACTTCATTGGGTGCTGATAGTGTCCCTTTAGATTCCACGGTGGTCTTGCTTGGACCTTCTTTCGATAGACAATTTAATCCCTCCTGTTCTAATAGCTAGAAATCTACCACAAGTCTTTTTATTAAAATATAGAAAAAATATATATTGTTTAAAATGTATTTAAAAAAACGGCTACATTTTGTCCGTACAGATAAAGAACATAGATGGAAAGTATTTTGTTGACAGAACACAGGACTAGAATGTTTTAAATCCTAATCTCCAGTGTAACGGACCGTTTCACTTACAAGAGGATAAAACCCAGTTTAGGCGATAATCCCCTTTCCAGATGCACAGGCAGCTACTGCAAACACCATTCTCCCGACTGGAACCACACGAACACTGGAACAGCTGAACAAGAAAAGCAGACATCGGCTTACACTCCTGGCAGTCAGCATACAATCCCATTCCCCCAAAGATCGAGACGACACATCGCTTTGAGGGTTAAGCAAGAACTCAGGACTGCGACACCCAGTCTGGCTTTTATTACAAACAAGTACATACAGGACACTCCCAGGGGGAGGATGAAATTAACCAATCACATGGATGTACCTCCCACACATTTCCTCCCCTTAGATTAGCACTTAACATAATTATACCGTACACCCTTTTCCCCAATTCCTGGATGTACCCCAAATACATATGCTACACCTCCAAAACAGGTATCCCCTGATAGCCCTTATTCAGGGGGACAACATATTCAAGAATCAGGTCATTCGGATGAATGGTTCGGGAGATATGAGGTTCCAAAGATTTGACCGACCGCATGGGTAAGGTATCCGAAAACAGTTCCATGCATTTTGGCCCTGCGGTCGGTCACAAACAAGTGAATGAAATCCCCTAGTTCGTACGTTTCTTTCTACCGAACGGCGGGCCGTTCGGTAGTTTCCCCACGAAATCCTGGAAGTCTGGAGGTCTCAGCGGTGTTTGCCTAGTCGAGTGTCCGATTTCAGTTCCAGACACTCGACGGCAAAACACCGCTGTTCGGTAGTTTAAGATGGCCGCCGCCACGTGTTTGTTTCCCGAATGGCGGCCACCCAGAGGACAAAGAATACATTACATGGATTGCCAATTACCTGTTTGCAACATTGTTGCAAACGGTAATTGGAGGCACACTTATTCCTGGGTGGTCTGGTTGTTCGGTAGTTTCACTCAATATAATGAATGGAGTGATTCTACCGAACAATCAGATGAATGCTGCATACATATCACCCAGGTTAAACTTAACACATGAAGACATATACAATATTACAGGCAGTACACTAGAATATGCTTCACAGTCTTAAAGGGACAGTAGTCCCAAAAGTCCCAATATGTCCATCGCTGATTTTAAAGGGCCAGTAGCAGCAATATAAATTATTACATGCCCAAATATAGTGTTTATAGAGCAATATGTCCAGGGGCCGTAGTCGCAGGGCAGGAGGCTAGCAGCCAGGCCTCTCCAGTTCACAGTGGCGAAGCTGGTTTCGCCACATCCAGTTTACATCGTTTTAGGGCAGAGAATTAAAATGTCGTGAACAAATCAATAGGGACAGAATAGAGTAAAACCTAGAAATCCCAGCCAGAGTCATCATGTGTAGTCCAACTCCCATTACAAACACGCGCTGGTTCGGATAGGGAGCAGAGTTTGGGCAGGTCAATATATACTGCCACTGCTGGCGGTGTGTGTTTTATAATATACTCCTTGATAGCCACGAACCCAAACAGTTCCATTGCTTTCTCCATGCCATGTGAATTATACATTAGCACTTGTGGATCAGGTAAAAATAGGGCTTACTGATATCTCACAGAGTTTGTAACGTTAGTTGCTCTGCAGACAATAGTGGCGTCTGTGCACCGGGATTTGTTTGACTCCAAATACTTCTCCTTCAGTATAATCCATTTCCCGCAGGAAGTAATAACAATCAGATAAAGTCAGCTCATTATTGGCAGAGGATGCAGAGAATCTCTTCCAAGCGCCCGGAGGCAGACTGACCGGGATCTCTGGGTAGGTGACAATATGGAACGTGGCTTCCTACGTGACACTTTGAAGTTTCTTTCTAGCCCCCCCCCCCCCCCCCCCCCCCATGTAGTTCACTGGCTAAATGTGAAACTTAATAAATTGAAAAAAAGACTATTGTGCAGGGGGTTCAAGCAAAGGACGTCAACAACCAAATAGATTGCGATAAAATGGATAAATGCCAAGTACTCACCTGTCTGCTGGCTTCTCTTTCTAATGTTAGGTTTTCCACAGACCCACATTATTACGGTGTATGTTGGCTTGTGGTACACACTGTGCCAGGTAAATCTATAGATATATATTTATATATATGTGTGTGTATTCTAGTCACTCAAGGTAAGATAAGGCCATATATATTGTTGTACACATAGGTACTCTCAGGTAGAGCAGATGGTTCAGTAGAGCCAATATTTAAGCAATGTCCTGGATCCTGTTGATCAATTTGCTGTTTCTGTGTATATTTGGAGCCCGTAATGTATTTCCTGAGAAGTGTGTAACAGTCATACATAAGTAGGGTGCTGCTGTGAGCCAATAAGTACAATAAAAAAGAAAATCCAGCACACTCCTTTATCCACTAATCAGCATCTTCGGTGCTGACAAATTTTGTTCATTTTTTAAAAACACCAAATCTACTGTAGGCAAAAAATAATGGGGGTTTAGCCACGATATCTGACCATATATAGCATAACCTGCCACAACGTCAATGTACCCCATTCATGGCAGGTCCTACTCTAACCGCCAACTGTCTGATAAATGAGCTACTTACTAAATAGGGCCCTGGGATGGGACACCTGCAAAACCGTGGCGCTGGCTAGACTCCCAAATATATATATATATAGGGAAAGGTTGAGCCTGTGGGCGGAGCCTGTAGTTGTGGGAGGAGTTACCCAGTCTATAAATACACAGGTCGCCCCTCCCTCTGGGCTGAAACTGTCTGGGTCAGTACAGAACAATCTACTTCCGGTTCAAAGATCATCAACACAAACTGCCTCAAGACAAGCTGGTCTTGGCCTAGTGCGGCCCAGGCAGGTATTCATTTTACTTCACTAGTAAACAACAGCCTCCTCCCTCATGGGGCACCGCCACGTCCGGCCCAGGCAAGTATTCATTTTACCTCACTAGTAAACCGCTCCCTCCTCCCTCAGGGGGCACCGCCACGTCCGGCCCAGGCAGGTATTCATTTTACCTCACTAGTAAACAACAGCCTCCTCCCTCATGGGGCACCGCCGTGTCCAGCCCAGGCAAGTATTCATTTTACCTCACTAGTAAACAACAGCCTCCTCCCTCAGGGGGCACCGCCACGTCCGGCCCAGGCAAGTATTCATTTTACCTCACTAGTAAACAACAGCCTCCTCCCTCATGGGGCACCACCGTGTCCGGCCCAGGCAAGTATTCATTTTACCTCACTAGTAAACAACAGCCTCCTCCCTCATGGGGCACCGCCACGTCCGGCCCAGGCAAGTATTCATTTTACCTCACTAGTAAACAACAGCCTCCTCCCTCATGGGGCACCGCCGTGTCCGGCCCAGGCAGGTATTCATTTTACCTCACTAGTAAACAACAGCCTCCTCCCTCATGGGGCAACGCCGTGTCCGGCCCAGGCAAGTATTAATTTTACCTCACTAGTAAACAACAGCCTCCTCCCTCAGGGGGCACCGCCACGTCCGGCCCAGGCAAGTATTCATTTTACCTCACTAGTAAACAACAGCCTCCTCCCTCATGGGGCACCGCCACGTCCGGCCCAGGCAAGTATTCATTTTACCTCACTAGTAAACAACAGCCTCCTCCCTCATGGGGCACCGCCGTGTCCGGCCCAGGCAGGTATTCATTTTACCTCACTAGTAAACAACAGCCTCCTCCCTCATGGGGCACCGCCGTGTCCAGCCCAGGCAAGTATTCATTTTACCTCACTAGTAAACAACAGCCTCCTCCCTCAGGGGGCACCGCCACGTCCGGCCCAGGCAAGTATTCATTTTACCTCACTAGTAAACAACAGCCTCCTCCCTCATGGGGCACCACCGTGTCCGGCCCAGGCAAGTATTCATTTTACCTCACTAGTAAACAACAGCCTCCTCCCTCATGGGGCACCGCCACGTCCGGCCCAGGCAAGTATTCATTTTACCTCACTAGTAAACAACAGCCTCCTCCCTCATGGGGCACCGCCGTGTCCGGCCCAGGCAGGTATTCATTTTACCTCACTAGTAAACAACAGCCTCCTCCCTCATGGGGCAACGCCGTGTCCGGCCCAGGCAAGTATTAATTTTACCTCACTAGTAAACAACAGCCTCCTCCCTCAGGGGGCACCGCCACGTCCGGCCCAGGCAAGTATTCATTTTACCTCACTAGTAAACAACAGCCTCCTCCCTCATGGGGCACCGCCACGTCCGGCCCAGGCAAGTATTCATTTTACCTCACTAGTAAACAACAGCCTCCTCCCTCATGGGGCACCGCCGTGTCCGGCCCAGGCAGGTATTCATTTTACCTCACTAGTAAACAACAGCCTCCTCCCTCATGGGGCACCGCCACGTCCGGCCCAGGCAAGTATTCATTTTACCTTACTAGTAAACAACAGCCTCCTCCCTCAGGGGGCACCGCCACGTCCGGCCCAGGCAAGTATTCATTTTACCTCACTAGTAAACCGCTCCCACCTCCCTCATGGGGCACCGCCATGTCCGGCCCAGGCAAGTATTCATTTTACCTCACTAATAAACAACAGCCTCCTCCCTCAGGGGGCACCGCCACGTCCGGCCCAGGCAAGTATTCATTTTACCTCACTAGTAAACAACAGCCTCCTCCCTCAGGGGGCACCGCCACGTCCGGCCCAGGCAAGTATTCATTTTACCTCACTAGTAAACCGCTCCCACCTCCCTCATGGGGCACCGCCATGTCCGGCCCAGGCAAGTATTCATTTTACCTCACTAATAAACAACAGCCTCCTCCCTCAGGGGGCACCGCCACGTCCGGCCCAGGCAAGTATTCATTTTACCTCACTAGTAAACAACAGCCTCCTCCCTCATGGGGCACCGCCACGTCCGGCCCAGGCAGGTATTCATTTTACCTCACTAGTAAACAACAGCCTCCTCCCTCAGGGGGCACCGCCACGTCCGGCCCAGGCAGGTATTCATTTTACCTCACTAGTAAACAACAGCCTCCTCCCTCAGGGGGCACCGCCACGTCCGGCCCAGGCAAGTATTCATTTTACCTCACTAGTAAACCGCTCCCTCCTCCCTCATGGGGCACTGCCACGTCCGGCCCAGGCAGGTATTCATTTTACCTCACTAGTAAACCGCTCCCTCCTCCCTCATGGGGCACCGCCACGTCCGGCCCAGGCAGGTATTCATTTTACCTCACTAGTAAACCGCTCCCTCCTCCCTCAGGGGGCACCGCCACGTCCGGCCCAGGCAGGTATTCATTTTACCTCACTAGTAAACAACAGCCTCCTCCCTCAGGGGGCACCGCCACGTCCGGCCCAGGCAAGTATTCATTTTACCTCACTAGTAAACCGCTCCCTCCTCCCTCAGGGGGCACCGCCACGTCCGGCCCAGGCAAGTATTCATTTTACCTCACTAGTAAACAACAGCCTCCTCCCTCATGGGGCACCGCCACGTCCGGCCCAGGCAGGTATTCATTTTACCTCACTAGTAAACAACAGCCTCCTCCCTCAGGGGGCACCGCCACGTCCGGTCCAGGCAGGTATTCATTTTACCTCACTAGTAAACAACAGCCTCCTCCCTCAGGGGGCACCGCCACGTCCGGCCCAGGCAAGTATTCATTTTACCTCACTAGTAAACCGCTCCCTCCTCCCTCATGGGGCACTGCCACGTCCGGCCCAGGCAGGTATTCATTTTACCTCACTAGTAAACCGCTCCCTCCTCCCTCATGGGGCACCGCCACGTCCGGCCCAGGCAGGTATTCATTTTACCTCACTAGTAAACCGCTCCCTCCTCCCTCATGGGGCACCGCCACGTCCGGCCCAGGCAGGTATTCATTTTACCTCACTAGTAAACAACAGCCTCCTCCCTCAGGGGGCACCGCCACGTCCGGCCCAGGCAGGTATTCATTTTACCTCACTAGTAAACAACAGCCTCCTCCCTCAGGGGGCACCGCCACGTCCGGCCCAGGCAAGTATTCATTTTACCTCACTAGTAAACCGCTCCCTCCTCCCTCATGGGGCACTGCCACGTCCGGCCCAGGCAGGTATTCATTTTACCTCACTAGTAAACCGCTCCCTCCTCCCTCATGGGGCACCGCCACGTCCGGCCCAGGCAGGTATTCATTTTACCTCACTAGTAAACCGCTCCCTCCTCCCTCAGGGGGCACCGCCACGTCCGGCCCAGGCAGGTATTCATTTTACCTCACTAGTAAACAACAGCCTCCTCCCTCAGGGGGCACCGCCACGTCCGGCCCAGGCAAGTATTCATTTTACCTCACTAGTAAACCGCTCCCTCCTCCCTCAGGGGGCACCGCCACGTCCGGCCCAGGCAAGTATTCATTTTACCTCACTAGTAAACAACAGCCTCCTCCCTCATGGGGCACCGCCACGTCCGGCCCAGGCAGGTATTCATTTTACCTCACTAGTAAACAACAGCCTCCTCCCTCAGGGGGCACCGCCACGTCCGGCCCAGGCAGGTATTCATTTTACCTCACTAGTAAACAACAGCCTCCTCCCTCAGGGGGCACCGCCACGTCCGGCCCAGGCAAGTATTCATTTTACCTCACTAGTAAACCGCTCCCTCCTCCCTCAGGGGGCACCGCCACGTCCGGCCCAGGCAGGTATTCATTTTACCTCACTAGTAAACCGCTCCCTCCTCCCTCATGGGGCACCGCCACGTCCGGCCCAGGCAGGTATTCATTTTACCTCACTAGTAAACCGCTCCCTCAGGGGGCACCGCCACGTCCGGCCCAGGCAGGTATTCATTTTACCTCACTAGTAAACAACAGCCTCCTCCCTCAGGGGGCACCGCCACGTCCGGCCCAGGCAAGTATTCATTTTACCTCACTAGTAAACCGCTCCCTCCTCCCTCAGGGGGCACCGCCACGTCCGGCCCAGGCAGGTATTCATTTTACCTCACTAGTAAACAACAGCCTCCTCCCTCAGGGGGCACCGCCACGTCCGGCCCAGGCAAGTATTCATTTTACCTCACTAGTAAACCGCTCCCTCCTCCCTCAGGGGGCACTGCCACGTCCGGCCCAGGCAAGTATTCATTTTACCTCACTAGTAAAGAACAGCCACCACCTTAGAAACTTATGGGGCACCGCTGTGTCCGGCCCAGCCGTGGCTGTTAATGTTCGCACATTTTTATTTCTCTTTTCTCTACAAACTGTAAGTTTGTTAATTCGGATATAGCGAGTATCAGTACTAATGCAAATTCAGCCTATTTCAATGATAACAGCGATGCCTTAATTTGGTTCATGCTTTTACTTACTGTATTTGGCCATATTGACTTTTATCATGCAATTCGGTTGTCACCCTTCTTTTTATGTGTTCTTTGTCTGCCCTCCGGGTATTCATGCACTCATTAGGCCTACATTATTTAGTATTTATGTGGCAAGGTGTGGCAACTGTCCAAACTCGGGCCTATACATGTTGTTGAGGAAAAATAAACATTAACTTTTT
The DNA here is from genome assembly GCF_036172605.1 of Pelobates fuscus. Classification (NCBI taxonomy): domain Eukaryota; kingdom Metazoa; phylum Chordata; class Amphibia; order Anura; family Pelobatidae; genus Pelobates; species Pelobates fuscus. The sequence continues at coordinate 420,642,466 of NC_086319.1, forward strand.
ATATGAATTCTCTGTATACTAAAAAATGTAAAAAAAATCCTTATCCTGTTTTAAGGGGAATATCTTCTAAATGTCTTTTGTTTAATGTTTTATTTGTCTGCCCTCTGAGTATTCAGGCACTCATTGAACCTATATTATTAATTATGTGGCTAGGTGTTGGAGCTGACCAAATTCTGGCCTATCCATGTGCTTATTTACAAAAATACCGTAAGTATTGGATTTGTTTAACTGTAACAGCCTGTTTGATATGTGGTTGGTTATTGGGATTTGTTTATTGCTTACTAAGTACTAAGCCATCCCTGCATATTTAAGCCTGAATTAACTGTGGCTCGCCAATGTTTACTCATATGTTTGCCCGAGTTACTTTCATATTTCTCTGCAAATACCATCTTTTAATGATAGTTTGCTATTTTAGGTTATTCCAGGGTCATTTTGTATTGCTTACATCTCTGTATGATCTCTATTAATGCTGCATGCACTTGAAGGGGTGCGCCGCTGCCCAAATACAACTACCGGTAAGTTGAAACCACTGTTTAGTGGATGTGCCCTGAATGACAACATGCATGCATTTGTTTATGGAATTTTTCATATGGTATAATCTCAAACTGCTTGCAAAATCTGCAGTTCTCTTGACTGCTGTCTAGATGACTGTACCACCCACCCGGTGCCCCCCTTTCCCAATGACACACAGAGACCGTATAAAGTTGGGTAAGGGCATCGGCCACAGCTTTATTTAATTTTTCCATGCCAGCAACATAAATACTGTCAGCTGTTGGGGTGATTGCCCAACAGACAGGTCTATCCCCACAAACCATGAGTCCATGAGCAGCCTGCCTCCGCCATCAGCTCCCAACAGGCTGCGACTCCCCAAGCCTCCTCGGCAACTCCATCAGTTCTGCCTGCGCTGGCCAGGACTCCCGCGTGCTGTGACAAAACAAGAAAAGACAACCAACAACAAGCACCAGAAACAAAACCCACATTCCTTCAATAACCAAATGTCCTAAGGGCGGGAGGGCGGGAAAGTCAGGATCCCTGCACTTCCAAGATCTGACTGGTAAGTCCCCTCCCCTCACTGTCCTTATAACTGTCTTCCATCTTAGCAACTATGTATCCATATATCCCCCTCCCATCTCCTCTTCCTTTAAGACTCCTTATCCTAGCCGCAGTCATGTCCCCCCTTCCTTGTCAGTCCAGGGAGGTGTCTTGACTGCTGTCTAGATGACTGTACCACCCACCCGGTGCCCCCCTTTCCCAATGACACACAGAGACCGTATAAAGTTGGGTAAGGGCATCGGCCACAGCTTTATTTAATTTTTCCATGCCAGCAGCATAAATACTGTCAGCTGTTGGGGTGATTGCCCAACAGACAGGTCTATCCCCACATTTTGCACACCCGGGACATGTTGCGCCCGCACCCAAACATTAAACTGAAGACTAAGGAGCACGAGGTGACGGAGAAGAGCCAAAACTGGTGGGGACGAGGAGGACGATCGGGCAATCACATGAACCACACTCATGTTGTCCGTGTGAAAGACCACCGTGTGATTTCCCAGCTCCTCACCCCACAGTTCCAGCGCGACCACTATCGGAAACAGTTCCAAAAAGGTCAAATTCCTTCGAAATGGGGAAGACTGACCCCGAAAATACGCTCCAAAGCCAACGGACCCCGAGGCATCGGTAAAAAGATCCAATGCAGCATTGGTGGTGGCCTCCCTCAACCAGCAAGAGTGCCCGTTGTAACGTCTGAGGAAGGAGCTCCACACTGCCAGATCCGCCCGAAGGCGCCTCGTGATCCGAATGTAATGGAAAGGTTCCCTCACCCCCACCGTGGACAAGGACAATCTACGACAAAATGCCCGACCCATCGGTAACACCCGACATGCAAAAAACAAGTGCCCCAAAAGGCCCTGCATCTGCCGCAACTGAACCTTCTTGGAACCTTTGACCAAGTCCACCAGCCGAAGCAACCCCTCCAACTTCTCTTCCGGAAGCCGGAAAACCATACTCTCGGTATCAATTTCGATACCCAAGAATGAAAGGACCAACACCGGGCCAACCGTTTTTTGTTCGGACACAGGAACTCCGAACTCTGACGCCACCCACCGGAATGCCTGAAGCAATGCTGTACAATCCTGGGAACCCGACGGACCAACAAACAAAAAATCATCCAGGTAATGTGTCAACGAACACAAACCCGCAACTCTGGATGTGACCCACTCCAAAAAAGAAGAAAACAGTTCGAAATGATAACAAGAGATAGCGCAGCCCATGGGCATACACATATCATAATAGAAGCAACCGTTAGCGAAACACCCCAACAAGTGAAAGCAATCCGGATGAACCGGCAACAAACGAAAGGCCGATTCAATGTCCGATTTTGCTAATAACGCCCCACGACCGGCCCGCCGCAGGAGGAGCAATGCCGAGTCGAAGGACGCATAACGTACCTGTCAGGGTACCTGAAGTCTCTACCTTTGAGAGAGGTAGAGACTTAGAAGTTTATCCGTCCGGACGGCATGTCTCCTTCCGCGGTTCACTCGGTCTTGCTAACGCCGGCCGCGAGGGAGTCACTTCCTTTTATAACAGGAGGACCGGAGGTAGACGTCATGACGCTAACCCGGAACGTTCTGCCACTCAAATCTCGGGAGACGAATCAGGACTCGCCGGAGGCGTGTCTTCTCTTCCTAGCCAGGATACTTAACAGTGGCTCTCTCATTCACTCATTGCCCTGTCGTGGTTCTAGTCCGCCTAGTCACACAGTGCTTTGTTATTCACTTGTCCTTTGGTTCTGACCCGGCTTTGTTGTTTACTCTCCTGCCTTTCTGTTATCCTTGACCCGGCTTGTCTCTCGCTTACCTGTCCTCTCGTTCCCTCGACCTCGGCTTGTCTCTGACCATTCTATTGTAGTTATACGTTAAGTCCGGCCATTCTAAGGACCGGTATACGTATCTGCTACTCTTTGTACTCTGCGTGTTGGATCCCTGACCCGATCCTGACATTACGACAGGGCCATGGATCCTGCAGGTACAAATTGTCAGCTTGGTTCTCCTGATCCTAGGCTTGACGCCATGGATCATAGGATGGATCAGATGGCTCTAGCACTACAGGCGCTGCTGTCTCGCCCTATTAATCCACCTGAGGAGATGCGTAATACGTCTGCTTCTTCTGTGGGTTCGGGGTTAGAGGTAGCTACTGTAGGTGCTTCTTCCCAAGTTACCCCACCTGTACGTTATGCTGGTTCTCCTGAGAGGTGTCGTGGCTTTTTGAACCAGATCAGTATTCATTTCGAGCTACAGCCCCGTTCATACCCTACTGATAGGGCAAAGGTGGGATTTATTATTACCTTACTCATTGAGAAAGCTCTGAGATGGGCTAATCCGTTGTGGGAGAATGATAATCCATTAGTCTATAACTATAATTCCTTTGTAGCTGCTTTTAAAAGAACTTTTGACCCTCCTGGCAGGAGGGCCAATGCAGCCAGATTACTGTTGCGCCTTAGACAAGACAACCAAACACTTGTGGATTATGCACTAGAGTTCAGGTCTTTGGCGTCAGAGGTAAAATGGAATGAACAGGCCTATATAGACGTATTCTTAAATGGTTTATCTGATGTAATACTTGATGAGGTAGCGACAAGAGAGCTTCCCGAGAACCTGGAGGAGTTAATTTCCTTTATCTCTCGTATTGACGAACGTCTAAGGGAGAGACAGAATACTCGAGATAGAACCGCTAAATCTTCCTCTAGACTAGCACCATCATTTCAAATTTCTGAAACCAAAGATCCACAGGTTTCAGAACCTATGCAGTTAGGCCTTACTCGTCTCTCAGAGGAGGAGAGACAGTACAGGAGAAGAGAGGGACTGTGTATGTATTGTGGGGTCAGAGGTCATGTACGTTTGAGCTGTCCCAGCCGTCCGGGAAACGCTCGCACCTAAGTTTCTCTAGAGGACAGACCTTGGGTGTTTCGATTTTGTCCTCTACTCATAACTACAAAGAACATAGACTCCTATTACCGGTCTCTTTAACTTGGGAGAAGGGAACCTTAGAGACTATGGCATTGATAGACTCCGGCGCCGCTGAGAGTTTTATCGACCAAAAGTTTCTCACCAAACACACTATCCCATCCCAGTTAAGGAAGACACCCTTGGCTGTTGAAGCCATTGATGGTAGACCGTTAGTTGAGCCTGTGATTTTCCGGGAGACCACACCTCTTTACTTGACTGCTGGTATTCTACACAAGGAGGAAATATCCTTACTACTCATTTCATCCCCTTCTGTTCCCATAGTCCTGGGATACTCCTGGCTTAAGAGACATAACCCCGTTATAGATTGGAGATCAGGGGAAATAGTTTCGTGGGGTCAGAATTGTCAAGAGAATTGCTTAAAGAAAGTGTCACCTCTTTGTAGTGTCAACTCACTTAATAACGCTACCGACTCTACCAAAGTACAGATACCGCTCTTGTATCAGGATTTAAAGGCAGTATTTGACAAAAGAAAGGCTGATACCTTACCACCACATAGGCCTTTTGATTGCAAAATTAATTTACTTTCTGGTACCATGCCCCCCAGGGGTCATGTATACCCTTTGTCTACGAATGAAAACTTAGTTCTAGAAGAGTATATTCGTGAAAACCTAGACAAGGGGTTCATTAGAAGATCCTCCTCTCCTGCTGGGGCTGGATTCTTTTTCGTTAAAAAGAAGGATGGTTCTTTAAGACCTTGCATTGACTACCGAGGCCTTAACAAGATAACCATCAGAAATGTATATCCGATTCCCTTGATCACCGAGCTTTTTGATCGATTAAAAAGTTCTAAAATTTTCACTAAGTTAGACCTTAGAGGTGCTTATAATTTGGTGAGAATCCACGACGGTGACGAGTGGAAAACTGCATTCAATACTCGATATGGGCACTATGAGTATACTGTAATGCCTTTTGGTCTCTGCAATGCTCCGGCGGTATTTCAGGACCTTATTAATGAGGTTCTTAGGGAGTTTCAAGATGACTGTGTGATTGTATACCTTGATGATATACTTATACATTCCAGGGATATTGAGACTCACCACGGACAAGTCAGAGGGGTTTTACACAAACTTCTTCAGCATGGCTTATACTGCAAACTAGAGAAATGCAGCTTTGACCAATCCCAAACTACCTTTCTTGGTTATGTGATTTCTGGGGAGGGGTTTGAAATGGACCCGGAGAAGCTCCAATCCATATTAGAGTGGCCTTTACCTAAGGGTCTTAAGGCTATCCAGAGATTCATTGGTTTCTCTAATTACTACAGACGTTTCATTAAGGGATACTCCTCTATCATTGCTCCCATCACCAATATGACCAAACAAGGGGCTGAGACTAAGAATTGGTCTACTGAAGCACTTCTGGCTTTTAAGACACTCAAGGAGCTGTTTGCTTCCGCACCAATTTTAGTTCACCCTGATACTACTCTGCCTTTCCTACTCGAGGTTGACGCTTCTGAGACAGGTATAGGTGCTGTTCTGTCCCAAAGGTTGGGTGTAGATAAACCATTACATCCTTGTGGTTACTTTTCCAAAAAATTGTCAGGTACTGAAAGCAGATATGACATCGGTGACAGGGAACTACTAGCGGTTATAATGGCTTTGAAGGAGTGGAGACATTTATTGGAGGGTACTTTGCATCCTGTTACTATTTTGACAGATCATAAAAACTTATCCTATATTGGAGAGGCTAAACGACTATCATCTAGACAGGTTCGTTGGTCCATATTTCTCACTCACTTCAACTACGTACTCACATATAGGCCAGGTTCTAAGAATTCTAAAGCCGACGCCTTATCTCGCCAATTTGAACCTGCTGCCGTATCTGAGCCGGTTTTGTCCTCTATAGTCCCCAAGTGTAACATTATCGCTTACACTACTCTCAAAGTTCATTCTCCGCTACTTGATCAGATAAGGAACTTGCAGCATCTGGCACCTAGACTGACCCCGGCTTCCAGACTTTTCGTTCCCCCTGAACTCCAATTGGAGCTCTTACAGTGTCTTCACGAGAGTAAGGTGGCGGGTCATCCGGGTGTTCGCAAGACGTATTCTTTGATCTCCAAGGATTTCTGGTGGCCGTCGTTACGGAAGGATATTAAGGATTTTATCGGGGTTTGTGTGGTCTGTACTAAAACTAAACTACCGCATTCGCTTCCTTGTGGTCTTCTACAACCCCTGGAAATACCTGACAAACCTTGGTCCTGTGTGGCAATGGACTTTATTGTGGATCTGCCTGTTTCTAAAAAGCACACTGTTATCCTCACCGTAGTCGATAGGTTTACCAAGATGGCACATTTCGTACCCTTGCCTAAACTCCCGACTTCCCCGGAATTGGCGGAAGTCTTTGCTAAAGAGATTTTTCGCTTGCATGGGATTCCTTCGGAGATCACTTCTGATAGAGGCTCCCAATTTGTTTCACGTTTTTGGAGGTCCTTCTGTTCTCAATTAGGCATCAAATTGAATTTTTCGTCCGCCTATCATCCTCAGTCTAACGGAGCTGCTGAACGAACCAACCAGAAGATTGAGCAATACTTGCGTTGTTTTGTTTCCGAACACCAGGACGATTGGGTCGGTTTGATTCCTTGGGCGGAGTTTGCGCACAACAATCTCGTTTGTGACTCTACGCATTCAAGCCCCTTCTTCATGAACTATGGCTTTCATCCATCTATTCTTCCCCCGGTTTCTCCTTCCCAAGGAGTACCGTCGGTTGATGTCCATGTGGCCAATTTGAGGAAGTTGTGGGATCAGACTCGACAGATTCTTCTACACAATTCTGTACTGGTTAAGAAACATGCTGACAAACGTAGAAGGGCGGCTCCGAATTTTGTTCCAGGCGATAGAGTATGGTTGAGTACTAGGAATATTCGTCTTAAAGTTCCTTCCATGAAATTCGCTCCTCGTTATATTGGCCCCTACAGGATCTTGACTCGAATTAACCCAGTGGCATATCGGCTAGCTCTCCCAGCTACTTTACGCATCCCGAACTCCTTTCACGTGTCATTGCTGAAACCTCTACTCTGTAACAGATTCTCCTCCACAATCGCCCCTCCGCGCCCTGTTCAGGTGGAGGGTCAGGAGGAGTATGAGGTTAACTCCATTATTGATTCTCGTGTCTCCCGGGGGCGAGTACAATATTTAGTTGACTGGAAGGGATATGGTCCTGAGGAGAGGAGTTGGGTACCACAAGAGGATGTTCATGCTCCTCGCCTTCGCAGGGCATTTCACTCCCGCTTTCCATCTCGCCCCGGCTCCTTCCGCCCGGTGGGCGTATCTGAGGGGGGGGGTACTGTCAGGGTACCTGAAGTCTCTACCTTTGAGAGAGGTAGAGACTTAGAAGTTTATCCGTCCGGACGGCATGTCTCCTTCCGCGGTTCACTCGGTCTTGCTAACGCCGGCCGCGAGGGAGTCACTTCCTTTTATAACAGGAGGACCGGAGGTAGACGTCATGACGCTAACCCGGAACGTTCTGCCACTCAAATCTCGGGAGACGAATCAGGACTCGCCGGAGGCGTGTCTTCTCTTCCTAGCCAGGATACTTAACAGTGGCTCTCTCATTCACTCATTGCCCTGTCGTGGTTCTAGTCCGCCTAGTCACACAGTGCTTTGTTATTCACTTGTCCTTTGGTTCTGACCCGGCTTTGTTGTTTACTCTCCTGCCTTTCTGTTATCCTTGACCCGGCTTGTCTCTCGCTTACCTGTCCTCTCGTTCCCTCGACCTCGGCTTGTCTCTGACCATTCTATTGTAGTTATACGTTAAGTCCGGCCATTCTAAGGACCGGTATACGTATCTGCTACTCTTTGTACTCTGCGTGTTGGATCCCTGACCCGATCCTGACAGTACCCTGCACGCATCCCTGTCGATGTCATCATTGACCGACACCCCCGAAGGGTACGAGAGATGGTGAATCAATCGAAAAGCTCCCGGATCCTTTTTGGGTACCAGACCCAGCGAAGACACCCTCAGGTTGTGGAATGGGGGGGAATCAAAGGGGCCGGCCATGCGGCCCCGTTGAAGCTCCGCCTCCAACTTTTCCTGTAACAAACCCTCTTTTCCCCGCGTGGACCGAAGATTGTCCGCGAACTGGCCCTCGTCCGACAGCACAAAGGGAATCCAGAAACCCGTTGTGAAACCGTCGAACAAAAGGCTAGCAACGTCCCTCTTAGGATACTGGACGAGCCATGGACGCATCTTTTCCACGCTCACTGGAGTCCTCTCTGCGAGGAACGTCGTCCCTACCAGAGCCCTTGGAGGCAGATGGTCTGCCCTTCTTGAAACAACGGAGAGCCGGGTGGGCTCCCCCACAGTGGGCACACTCGTGCCGGAATCTGCAGGAGCTAAACCACTTACAGTGGCTCTCGTTGAAGAGCCAACAGACTCCCTTCCTCTGACCTGCCGACGTACCCGTGGGGACGCCGGCCGCCCCCGAAAAGGGAGAGGGTCTACACGGGGTCATAAGTAGCAGCCACAGGCTGCCGTCCTGCACCCCAAAACCCATACCCGGGCACGCCGCCATCTTCTGGCGGAATTGCTGGTCGTATTTGAACCAGCATTGCCCTCCATAAACCTTGTAGGCGCCCCAAATTAAGTCCAAATAACCAAATAAAGAGGGGGCCCTATCAGGGGAAACGGCGCACTAGCACGCTGGCAAAGATATTAAATCCTTGCAGCCAATTACCGAACGTACGCCGGATAGCCTTACCCTTTTCTCCCTCCAATTGTTCGCCACGTCGCGGTCTGTCCACGGACTCCTTGTCTGGCGGAACGAGAGAAAGGAGATCCACATACTCACCACGAATAATCTTCTCTTGCACCTCCGCTGGCACATGTAAACCTAGGGGAGCCAGTTCACACCCTGGGAGAAAGGAACCAACCCCAACCCCATGACCCCTCAAACTATCCGCATTACCTGGACCCTGAGCCCCTAGACCAGTACCCCTGGCTTGCCCCTCCACTAACATCCTCAGCAGGCGCAACACCTCGCTATCCTGACCTGAACCCCCTGCAGCACCCCAGGCGCCTGCGCATGCTGACTCACCAAATGAGGGGAGGCGCAGGGGCCGTCCTCCATCGCCTTCTCGCTCCTCCTCAGACTCCTCCTCCTCACCGGAATCCCCCTGGAGCCTCCCAGCTCCCAGAGGGGCTGCAGCCGACACGGCCTCCCGACCGCCGGCATCCTGGCAGTACTGCAACCTTGGGGCTGCCGCCTGATCCGCGGCACCCCATGAACCGGCCGGTCCTGGGGACTCCCATCTCCTTGGGGCTGCTGTCCGGCTCACAGAACCCCTATTGCTGCCTTCTTCCGCCGGCGCTTGTGGTCTCCGGGCGCCCGGCATCCTATTTCCGGCGCGGGCACCCACTTCCGGGTTTTGCCCGTCGCCGGCTGCTGTCGTCATATCCGGCGCCGGCGAAACTGCTATGTTTATGAAAAAATGGGTTAACCCTAGAAGGACCTGGCACCCAGACCACTTCATTAAGCTGAAGTGGTCTGGGTGCCTAGAGTGGTCCTTTAATTTTCAGTTACTCCACATGTCTGCACTGTTATGTTTTATATTATGCCTTTCTGTCACTATGCCACTTGCAGCTGGTTATCCTCAACTTGATAATTTGGGAACCGCTCCCTCACCTCCTGACATATACTTCACAGGGGTCTTGTTGTTCAATTATTCTGGTCACCTCCTTAATGGCCTATATCATTATGTAAAGTCTCACCAGATATACTTTATGCCGACCATTGCATATCTGGGGGTACTTTTGCACATATAGTCAACTGAGCCATTTATCACACTGTTCGATTTCCTTTGGTTAGTTTGGTAACAGATATTAATAGAGTATTTTGTGTCCGGGCTCATTGCACTTACTTTACCTACCTTACCGTCAATCTCTGTTGCATTTTCATTAGTGTTGGTGTCATAGATCTGAATTATGAACACTAAGTTTTGGGTCTCTCTCTGATTGGAATTTGGTTTTGGATCTCTGTAAAGATTTTCTTTTGCCCTCCACTTTCTATTCACCTATTCTTACCATCAACTTCTAGCATAGCTTTCATTTATCTGCCAGGTGTAGGTCTAATCATGCCACATTTATTGTTTTGCATTTACGTTTTTCAAGTCACCATGTAAGTGACCGGCTTTACGATACTACCTCCCTTCTTACAACCACCACTCGCTCTACAGAACTTAACTTTAGCTTGGCCAACACCCCGCCACAATGCTCGGTGGCAAACATACCCAACCGGCCAAATCCTAGGTAGAGCCTCTCATTGCCACTTGGCAACTAGTTAGGTTCCCAAGTCACCAATGTAGCTTAATTGTTTCACCACTTGGCATAACATAGGTCAACCAATATATTGGTGTTACACAGCATCTCCCACTGATACATTTTCTCTTTCAGGTATTGTTATAAATGCTGATAAAATGTAATGTAGACACGTGTTAAACTATTAACTTTTTGACCTCTTTTACAGGCCTAGCCGAGTGTCGGTTTCAGCACACCAAACCGACTTGTGCACCACTAACATAACTCGGCTTATTGTCCCTGACCACAAATAAATATATATACACACACAGATACAGGGAGCTGGCTATTTAAGCAATGTCCTGGATCCTGCTGATCAATTTCCTGTTTCTGTGTATATTTGGAGCCCGGATCACACAGGGGCCCGTAAAGTATTTCCTGAGAAGTGTGTAAAATGAAGAACAATCTCCAGTAATGCAGATATTCTGTCTGTTTTGCATATTATTTTGGGAACCACTGATATCGGGGCATGCTGATTAAGGGTTAGACATCACACAGCATGGCCTTATGGGCTGACTAAAGCCCCATTTATGTCATTCAGTAAAAATCTAATTGCGTATTTTGTTTGATTGCTCGTTCTTTTTGATCTCTTGTAACGAGGCTGGGTTAACCAGTTATGTGGAGGACCCAGACATGTCACTGTGTTAGATGGCATCATATGGTTTGGCCAGGTTGCTATTGTCCATTTCAGCAAGCCGCATGACCTGGATATGGCAGGCTGGCATTATCTATCGAAAACAGGATAGCATTATCCATTTCAGCAGGCTGACATTATCTGTTTACTAAGGTTGGCATTACGTGTTTCAGCAAGTTGGCATTACCTGTTAGAGCAGGCTGGCCAACGCATCACTGAGGGAAGTATCTCCAAGAAAAAAGAAAAAGAAATCAGAAAAGAGAGTCCAGAACTTCTACCTCTGGTTGAGACACGGCGGCACTAGGCTGGAGGTGAGTAATGACTGGCTCACGTTAAGTAGACTGGTGTTGTGGGCAGCAGGCTGGCACAATGTTGTTTTTAATGCCCACTTTGCATTGTCTCTCCTCTGCTTATAGATTTTCATGTGAAACACCCTTATTGGTGCTGACATCCATGTTGGGAGTACGTCCTGGGATCATCTAAAAGTGCCCCACAATTATTGGTACTTCATACCCGTCTTGTGAGTGCCATCTCTCTTCTTTCTCACTATAGATTTACATTTTCTTTCTGTCTTTAGGTGGTGCAGTGAGACATCTCCCCAATACTACGTGCCATGTTGACATTCTCTTTGGAGACCTTTTGTCCAATTTTTGTATTGTGTTTTATGAAGTAAATAGGAAAGAAACTTGGCTGAAGTTAGGACCTTTTTATTATACTGAGTAAACGTGATTTATGTCAGAACACAGGGGGGAAAAAAATACTCATGCTATCGCAGTCTGTCTGCATCTTCAAAGTCATCTGTGCAGCAATTCACACTTTAAGTGGATAACTTTTCCTATGTCTGGCTTCCAAACGAACATCAGACAGAAATGTAAAGGGCAAAATCCTGGTTCTGAACTTTATATTGTTGCATTATGTTTGTTTACTTTGGAATATTATATAGAATAAAGTGTGTTTTTATAAATAATAGAAGGGTAGTGTCATCTCACACTTTACCTTTACACTGTGTGTGTTTTTTTTTTTTTACCACTGTCTGTACCATGGCCTGTCTCTATCAGTCTGTCTGTGTGTATCACAGTCTATTCGTATGTATCACATTATGTGTCTTTACCACTGTCTGTACCACTGTCTGTACCATGGTCTGTCTCTATCAGTGTTTGTCTGTATCACAGTCTATTTGTATGTATCACATTATGTGTCTTTACCACTGTCTGTACCATGGTCTGTCTCTATCAGTGTTTGTCTGTATCACAGTCTATTTGTGTGTATCACATTATGTGTGTCTCTACCACTGTTTGTACTATGGTCTGTTTGTATCAGTGTCTGTCTGTGTGTATCACAGTCTATTTGTATGTCTGTACTATGGTCTGTCTATATCAGTGTCTGTCTGTATCAGTCTATTTGTGTGTATCACAGTATGTGTCTCTACCACTGTCTGTACTATGGTCTGTCTCTATCAGTGCCTGTCTGTATCACAGTCTATTTGTATGTATCACATTATTTGTCTTTACCACTGTTCGTACCATGATCTATATCAATGTCTGTCTCTCTATATCACTGTCTGTCTGTCTTTATCTCTGTCTATGTCAATGTCTGTCCATATTACTATTATTATTTATATAGCGCCAACAAGTTCCACAGCGCTGTATAATAGGAGGACTAACAGACATGTATTTATAACCAGACTAGTTGGACACACGGGAACAGAGGGTTTGACGGCCGTGCTCAATGAGCTTACATGCTAGAGGGAGAAGATAAGGGCAGAGTAGAAAAGAAGGCTGGGAGAAAAGTATTTACTGGGGGCTTCTTCCTGAAGAAGTGAGTTGGAAGTGGCAGGATTTGATGATTGACTAGATATGAGGGGTCAAGGAGAGGCAGCGAGGTAGCGGTGATGGTGGCGCCGTTGACTTGAAGGGAGACAGACCAGGAAGACTGGACATTTTGTTTTGGACAGGCTGAGTTAAGGAAGTGAGTAGTCATCCAGTTGGTATAACTGTCTGTCTGTATCACCATCTGGTCTGAAAGGGTTTGAGTTTGAGTGCATTAGCTCTTCTTGGAACATAGTTGGCAACACAATGTACAAAAACGGCTTTGAATAGGAAATATATGTCTTCTTTCAACGTTTTTTTGATACAATGGACTGAGATTTTTCTTTACTGATTTTACCATTGTAGCTTGTACTTACCTCCCTCGAGCCAAGCAGCCCTCCTCCGACCGCGCGGAACACTCAAGTGCACTCCACTCCTCCTGCCGCGCAGTCTGACCGATCCACACGGCAGGACATCTATAAATAGAGAGTAGGCTTGACCTTACGCCCGTTCTTAAAGTGACCACATCATCATTGTGATCCTAATCTATTTTGAGAACATAGGTAAGCTTATTTAAGGCTTGTTTTAGCCCCCATTCATTGCCCTATCGTGGTTTCTGTACAGATCCTTGCTTTGTGCTCCTAAAGATTCCCTAATGATTTTCTGTGTTTGACCTCGGCTTCGTATTGACCTTGGGATTTTTGGTATCTAGACCTGTCTTCCTAGTGACCTTGTGATTTCTGGTATCCTGGCCCTGCTTCGTATTTGACTCGTGATTTTGGTATCCTGACCTGGCTTGGTATTTGACTCGTGATTCTAGTATCCTGACCTGGCTTCGTATTTGACTCGTGATTTTGGTATCCTGACCTGGCTTCGTATTTGACTCGTGATTTTGGTATCCTGACCTGGCTTCGTATTGACCTTGGGATTTTTGGTATCTAGACCTGTCTTCCTAGTGACCTTGTGATTTCTGGTATCCTGGCCCTGCTTCGTATTTGACTCGTGATTTTGGTATCCTGACCTGGCTTGGTATTTGACTCGTGATTCTAGTATCCTGACCTGGCTTCGTATTTGACTCGTGATTTTGGTATCCTGACCTGGCTTCGTATTTGACTCGTGATTTTGGTATCCTGACCTGGCTTCGTATTTAACTCGTGATTTTGGTATCCTGACCTGGCTTCGTATTTGACTCGTGATTTTGGTATCCTGACCTGGCTTCGTATTTGACTCGTGATTTTGGTATCCTGACCTGGCTTCGTATTTGACTCGTAAATTTTGGTATCCTGACCTGGCTTCGTATTTAACTCGTGATTTTAGTATCCTGACCTGGCTTCGTATTTGACTCGTGATTTTGGTATCCTGACCTGGCTTCGTATTTGACTCGTGATTTTGGTATCCTGACCTGGCTTCGTATTTAACTCGTGATTTTGGTATCCTGACCTGGCTTCGTATTTGACTCGTGATTTTGGTATCCTGACCTGGCTTGGTATTTGACTTGTCTTGACTCTGTGTATTTCTGTGTCCTTGACCTTGATTCTCGCTATAATAATTCATTAATAAAGCCATTATAAGGCTCTGTAATACTTCTTTCGGATTCCACCTATTGTATCCTTTTTCCAGCGTGTTGGAGTGCGACTCCCGTGACAAACACCGAACAGTTTCGACAATTTTCTATTAAAAAGCAACATACATTTGTAGCAATTTGTTAAAATGAGTTGAAACAAGCACACATTTTTATTAAAACAACAATCCATACTTTAATAGAATTGTGTTGAATCAATACATACATTCCAACATTTAGATTAAAATGGCAACATTGAAATATAGCACGGTGGAAGAATGTTTACTGGTGGAAGAATGTTTACAAATCAGCTGTTTTGAACTTAAAAAAAAAAAATGACATACATAATTTATTGTTCTCCCCAAGTCTTCGAGCTCATGAGTTGGTGAGAAGGTGAATGGGTGAATGAATTAAAGTGCAGTGGTAACAGCACATGGAAAGAGCCTCAGTTCACCATTTACTATTACAGGAAGAGGGAGGAAATAAATGACGTGACCAGAAACAATGCTAGCAACTTTGAAGATAGAAGTTTAAGGGGTCATTGCTCTTGTGGTCCTTACGCTGGTCCAAATTCCAGGAGCAAGATATGATGCAAGGTTGCTGGAGTCATGACTAAGCAACTATTCCATGCGTTCCATTCAGCGGGTCCAGATACGTTGTCTGCTTTTGGGAATAGGATGGGGGAGGGTTCGTTCAGATAGATCAGAATACAAATCCTAATCTATGGGTTCTTCAACATGACAGTAGGTAACATGAAATAAAGTTAGATCCTGCTCATCGCTGATGCAGTTTACTTGATACTTGTAGATATGTTTATTTGGATCTCAGGAACCGAGTTTAATCCAGTTAAATGTTCCATTGTTGATTCCAAGATACACATCGAGATGAGATAAATGGTTGGCATTAATAGATACTGAGTGACTGACTGGCATTTTTGGCATGAGAAGTAGGGTGAGATCTGTGAATTAATGACTTGGTAATGGGTCTTTGTAAGCGTTGTGTCTGCTAATTGTGGAGACTGAGGAGCAGTAGGTGATGTTTACTGGGTATTTTTTTTCTGGCAGCGTTGAATGAGCCCCATGGTGATCATAAATCAAAACGTTAAGAGCCTCATTCTACAAAAGCGGGGACTATACTATCACAACAGCTCACCTGAAAGCTAATCTAACCAATTAATAGAACGCCCTACTGTGATTACTGCATGGTGACAACACAAATACACACAGCCTCACAATAACTATACAACACAAATACACACAGCCTCACAATAACTATACAACACAAATACACACAGCCTCACAATAACTGCACAACACAAATACACACAGCCTCACAATAACTACACAACACAAATACACACAGCCTCACAATAACTATACAACACAAATACACACAGCCTCACAATAACTATACAACACAAATACACACAGCCTCACAATAACTGCACAACACAAATACACACAGCCTCACAATAACTACACAACACAAATACACACAGCCTCACAATAACTATACAACACAAATACACACAGCCTCACAATAACTATACAACACAAATACACACAGCCTCACAATAACTGCACAACACAAATACACACAGCCTCACAATAACTACACAACACAAATACACACAGCCTCACAATAACTATACAACACAAATACACACAGCCTCACAATAACTGCACAACACAAATACACACAGCCTCACAATAACTACACAACACAAATACACACAGCCTCACAATAACTATACAACACAAATACACACAGCCTCACAATAACTATACAACACAAATACACACAGCTTGACAATAACTATACAACACAAATACACACAGCTTGACAATAACTATACAACACAAATACACACAGCCTCACAATAACTACACAACCCAAATACACACAGCTTGACAATAACTATACAGCACAAATACACACAGCTTGACAATAACTATACAACACAAATACACACAGCCTCACAATAACTATACAACACAAATACACACAGCCTCACAATAACTATACAGCACAAATACACACAGCCTCACAATAACTACACAACACAAATACACACAGCCTCACAATAACTACACAACACAAATACACACAGCCTCACAATAACTATACAACACAAATACACACAGCCTCACAATAACTATACAGCAAAAATACACACAGCCTCACAATAAATATACAACACAAATACACACAGCCTCACAATAACTATACAACACAAATACACACAGCCTCACAATAACTATACAGCAAAAATACACACAGCCTCACAATAACTATACAACACAAATACACACAGCCTCACAATAACTATACAACACAAATACACACAGCCTCACAATAACTATACAACACAAATACACACAGCCTCACAATAACTATACAGCAAAAATACACACAGCCTCACAATAACTATACAACACAAATACACACAGCCTCACAATAACTATACAACACAAATACACACAGCCTCACAATAACTATACAACACAAATACACACAGCCTCACAATAACTATACAACACAAATACACACAGCCTCACAATAACTATACAACACAAATACACACAGCCTCACAATAACTATACAGCAAAAATACACACAGCCTCACAATAACTATACAACACAAATACACACAGCCTCACAATAACTATACAACACAAATACACACAGCCTCACAATAACTATACAACACAAATACACACAGCCTCACAATAACTATACAGCAAAAATACACACAGCCTCACAATAACTATACAACACAAATACACACAGCCTCACAATAACTATACAACACAAATGCACACAGCCTCACAATAACTATACAACACAAATACACACAGCCTCACAATAACTATACAACACAAATACACACAGCCTCACAATAACTATACAACACAAATACACACAGCCTCACAATAATTATACAACACAAATACACACAGCCTCACAATAACTATACAACACAAATACACACAGCTTGACAATAACTATACAGCACAAATACACAGAGCCTCACAATAACTATACAACACAAATACACACAGCCTCACAATAACTATACAACACAAATACACACAGCCTCACAATAACTATACAACACAAATACACACAGCCTCACAATAACTATACAACACAAATACACACAGCCTCACAATAACTATACAACACAAATACACACAGCTTGACAATAACTATACAACAGAAATACACACAGCCTCACAATAACTATACAACACAAATACACACAGCCTCACAATAACTACACAACCCAAATACACACAGCTTGACAATAACTATACAACACAAATACACACAGCCTCAAAATAACTATACAACACAAATACACACAGCCTCACAATAACTACACAACCCAAATACACACAGCCTCAAAATAACTATACAACACAAATACACACAGCCTCACAATAACTACACAACACAAATACACACAGCTTGACAATAACTATACAACACAAATACACACAGCCTCAAAATAACTATACAACACAAATACACTCAGCCTCACAATAACTATACAGCACAAATACACACAGCCTCACAATATCTACACAACCCAAATACACACAGCTTCAAAATAACTATACAACACAAATACACACAGCCTCACAATAACTATACAACACAAATACACACAGCTTGACAATACCTATACAACACAAATACACACAGCTTGACAATAACTATACAACACAAATACACACAGCCTCAAAATAACTATACAACACAAATACACACAGCCTCACAATAACTATACAACACAAATACACACAGCCTCACAATAACTATACAACACAAATACACACAGCTTGACAATAACTATACAACACAAATACACACAGCCTCACAATAACTATACAACACAAATACACTCAGCCTCACAATAACTATACAACACAAATACACACAGCCTCACAATAACTATACAACACAAATACACACAGCCTCACAATAACTATACAACACAAATACACACAGCCTCGCAATAACTATACAACACAAATACACATGGCTTCAAAATAACTATACAACACAAATACACACAGCTTGACAATAACTATACAACACAAATACACACAGCCTCACAATAACTATACAACACAAATACACACAGCATCACAATAACTATACAACACAAATACACACAGCCTCACAATAACTATACAACACAAATACACACAGCCTCACAATAACTATACAACACAAATACACACAGCTTGACAATAACTATACAACACAAATACACACAGCCTCACAATAACTATACAACACAAATACACTCAGCCTCACAATAACTATACAACACAAATACACACAGCCTCACAATAACTATACAACACAAATACACACAGCCTCACAATAACTATACAACACAAATACACACAGCCTCACAATAACTATACAACACAAATACACACAGCCTCACAATAACTATACAACACAAATACACACAGCCTCACAATAACTATACAACACAAATACACACAGCTTGACAATAACTATACAACACAAATACACACAGCCTCACAATAACTATACAACACAAATACACACAGCCTCACAATAACTATACAACACAAATACACACAGCCTCACAATAACTATACAACACAAATACACACAGCCTCACAATAACTATACAACACAAATACACACAGCCTCACAATAATTATACAACACAATACACACAGCCTCACAATAACTATACAACACAAATACACACAGCTTGACAATAACTATACAGCACAAATACACAGAGCCTCACAATAACTATACAACACAAATACACACAGCCTCACAATAACTATACAACACAAATACACACAGCCTCACAATAACTATACAACACAAATACACACAGCCTCACAATAACTATACAACACAAATACACACAGCCTCACAATAACTATACAACACAAATACACACAGCTTGACAATAACTATACAACACAAATACACACAGCCTCACAATAACTATACAACACAAATACACACAGCCTCACAATAACTACACAACCCAAATACACACAGCTTGACAATAACTATACAACACAAATACACACAGCCTCAAAATAACTATACAACACAAATACACACAGCCTCACAATAACTACACAACCCAAATACACACAGCTTGACAATAACTATACAACACAAATACACACAGCCTCACAATAACTACACAACACAAATACACACAGCTTGACAATAACTATACAACACAAATACACACAGCCTCAAAATAACTATACAACACAAATACACTCAGCCTCACAATAACTATACAGCACAAATACACACAGCCTCACAATATCTACACAACCCAAATACACACAGCTTCAAAATAACTATACAACACAAATACACACAGCCTCACAATAACTATACAACACAAATACACACAGCTTGACAATACCTATACAACACAAATACACACAGCTTGACAATAACTATACAACACAAATACACACAGCCTCAAAATAACTATACAACACAAATACACACAGCCTCACAATAACTATACAACACAAATACACACAGCCTCACAATAACTATACAACACAAATACACACAGCTTGACAATAACTATTGTGGCAAACCTAGCCACTGTGGGACTATATAATGGGAAGGTTGTCCGGAGGCTGTAATATGTGCCATGTATAGTTGCTGTGTATGTGTTATGTTATGGTGATTCGCGTGCTGGCAGCCGTAAGCTACCAGCCTACAAGTACTTCGTTCGACGAACAGCAGGGACTTAAGCCGTTCGCCGAACGAATAAGGGCTCCCCTGATAGACCACACACTTATGGTCGTATGGCACTTGGTAACCGATTGCAACAATGTTGCAATCGGTAATTATAGACTATTCTGGGTGGCCGTCGTTCGACTACCGACCATGCGGCGGTCGGCCATCTTGGATTAGTCTATTTGGCAGCGGTGCTTGGTCGTCGAGTGCCTGGAACCAAAAACGGCTACTCGATGATGCGAACACCGCTGCCCTTCCAAGCCATTCGGGAGCCCGGTTTTCGGTAGAATCGTTCCTCTGGATATGTTAGACAGAATGAGGGGAACTTCTATGTAAAGTTATATTTGTGCGGCGTTCGGTCAATTTCGCCGGGATCTGAGCGGTATTCTCACGAAAGGTGCGCTCAGACCCCAGCTACCTGCCGAACGTTCGGTCGTTTAAATCTACCGAATAAAATGTGAAAACCGTATTTTAATATAGATTGTCAGTTCTGCTGCACGAGGGGATAATCCACTTAATCGTCCATTTTAGTGGGAGTATCCTTCTCGTGCAGCACAGCCTGTTGGGAAAGTTACAATGTATGATGGGAGAAATCCCCTG
This sequence comes from Pelobates fuscus, assembly GCF_036172605.1. NCBI lineage: Eukaryota > Metazoa > Chordata > Amphibia > Anura > Pelobatidae > Pelobates > Pelobates fuscus. The sequence goes on from NC_086319.1 coordinate 420,663,163, forward strand.
GATTTACTGTCTGGAAACCCCTTGCATGGGGAACTGTATAAATATGCCAGCTGTGAATAAACGAGTTGGTTGACTCCCAAACTGTGTTTCGTCCGGTTATTGGGAGGGTTTGGGGACTTGTCTTACTTTTCAGCGCGGACTGTGGATGTACTCGTGGAACCAGCGGAGATTGTGGTCTTTAATACCTGCCCTCCGCTACAATTGGTGGCAAGCGACGGGATCCGACCTTACAGCCGAAAGAGCGCAATTCGTGCAAATCGTAACTGCCGAAAGAGGAAAAGGGAATGGCAAGCAGAACCCAACGAAAGAACCGACTACCGAAGTGAATGGAGACGGATTATTCTAAATTAAAGAGACAGACACTAAAAGATCTACTGGAAGCCAGGGGTAAAGTAGCCAGCAGCAAACCTAAGGCTGTACTAATTGCCGAGCTAATGGAGGGAGACCAAGCCCGCAGCGCTACACCCCCAGTAGTCATGGAAGAAACACTCTATGAGAGAGAAATGCGGACCAGGCTGGCATTTTTACCCCAGCCTATATCCGCGGACATGATGAACTTAGTAATGGCGAATGTGCAGGAGTACGTGATGGCACACAGCCCACAGTATGCAACCCCTCGGACCGGGACCACGACGGAGTCATCACACAGCCAGGTACCACCCAAAGTTCCTTATCAAGCATTTAAAGTATTTTGCGAGGAGAAGGAAGAAATCGATGGGTTTTTACAAGATTTTGAGAGGCTGTGTGATTTACATGACTTGGCACGGCCCACATGGGTCCCCCTGCTAGCAAGCAGACTAGCAGGGCGGGCAGCCGACGCATACCGCGCTGTACCCAGCGAGGACAGCAAGGACTATGAGAAAGTAAAACGAGCGATACTAGACCGGTATGCCATCACCCCAGAGGCCTACCGGCGAAAATTTAGAGACCTAAAGAAACCAGAGAAAGACTCACATGCCGAGTGGGCACACAAGTTAGACCAAGCGTCCAAAGGGTGGATACAAGCGAGCCAAGCCACGACCATGGAAGGATTGCGGCAGTTAATGCTGCTGGAGAAATTCTTTGATGGACTAGCCCCAATGACCCAAGAATGGGTAAGAGACAGGAAACCTCTCACCCTAACCGAGGCGGCACAATTGGCCGACCAGCATTTTGACGCAAGGAGAAATCAGGTAACCCTCTCAAAGGGCTGGCCGCGACCCACGGGGTCACCCAGCATCCCCATTACCCCAAGTCCCACTACAATCCCTTTTCGCACGGCCTCAGGGAATGTACCACCAGCTTCCCGGTACAACGGCCGTGCCAATATCCAGTGCCACTCTTGCAAACAGTGGGGGCATATAGCTCGGGAATGCACCCAAAACCGGGGCAGACCCACCTGGAACCAAGCCCGACCAAACCCAGCCCCAAGGGCTGCAGCCCACTGTTATCAGCGGGAACCAGCGGCCCAAGAACTGTGGAGTGTTCAACCGGAGGAACCACTAGGAGTATTACATGAGGTGATGTCGGTCAGAGCCACTGACAACAGACAACATCACCTTATGCTGGAGGGGAAAGAGTTACAGGGGCTTCGCGATTCCGGAGCCACCCTCACTTTGATTGCACCCCACCTAGTTTCCGGGACCGCGCACACTGGGGGATCAGTGGCCGTGAGGGTGGCAGGGGGAGCAGTGTACCGTTTGCCCACTGCTAAAGTACATTTGAATTGGGGTGTGGGGGAGGGAGTTGTAGAAGTAGGTCTCATGCAAAACCTACCTGCGGATGTGGTACTGGGGAATGACCTGGGACAGATGACCTCTGCTTTTGTTCCCCAAGCTCCCTACCAAGAGGCGCAGCCAGTCACCACCCGGCAACAAGCCCGCACCACGGCTCCACCTACACACTCTGAGGCTCAGGTAAGAGACCAAGACCACCCTCACCCGATACGTATGTCCTGGGATACCCCAGCTAAGTTTGAAGCCGAGGTAAAAGCAGATCCCACATTGCAGGTGTATAGAGACAGGGTACACAATGACCAAGCGGGGACAGAGGGGGAGCGGTATACGTGGGAAAAAGGGCTACTATACCGCATTGCAGAACGAGCAGTGGGGGGGTCCGCCACGGTGTCTACCAAACAGTTAGTGGTACCCCAAAAGTACCGGCCCGAGCTACTTAAGATTGCGCACGATATTCCCTTATCCGGACATCTAGGGATGACTCGCACCCGGTATAGATTGACACATGCATTTTTCTGGCCAGGGATTTCTAAAGATGTGAGACACTACTGCACGTCCTGTGATATATGTCAGCGAGTAGGCAAAAGAGGTGACCGCCACAAAGCGAAATTATGTCCCCTCCCGATCATTTCCGAACCGTTCAGTAGAGTGGCCGTAGACATAGTGGGGCCACTATCCAAACCCAGTCCCTCCGGTAAAAAGTATATCTTGACGGTAGTAGACTATGCCACCCGATACCCCGAGGCCGTAGCTATCTCAAATATCCATGCCGAGACAGTAGCCGAGGCATTGATGAAAATATTTTCCCGGGTAGGGTTTCCCCAAGAAATAATATCGGATAGGGGCACCCAATTCACCGCCGAGGTCACTCAGCAACTATGGAAAATATGTGGCATTAAGCCCATAATAAATTCCGCATACCATCCCCAGTCCAATGGTTTATGCGAAAGATTTAATGGTACGTTAAAGCAAATGCTCCGTACATTTGGGGAGGCCCACCGAGACTGGGAACGTTTTCTACCCCATTTACTCTTTGCCTATAGAGAGGTACCCCAAGAGTCCACAGGATTTTCCCCGTTTGAATTGTTGTTCGGGAGGAGGGTGCGGGGACCATTAGATCTCATCAGAGAGCATTGGGAGGGGGAGAGTAGCCCAGATGGAACCCCTATCGTATCCTACGTGCTGGAATTCAGGGACCGTCTGGAGGCGCTGACTCAGGAGGTGCGCACCAACCTTCAGGCGGCCCAGCAACGCCAGCGCCGTTGGTACGATAAGGGAGCCAGGGACCGCAGCTTTCAGGTGGGACAGAAGGTTTTGATTTTAAAACCGGTCCGCACAGACAAGCTGCAGGCCATCTGGCAAGGCCCATACCAGGTGGTGGAACAGAAGTGTGACACCACCTACGTGATTGGCCCCTGCTCAGGGGTAGGGAAGAGACGCATGCTCCATGTGAACATGCTCAAACCCTACCATGAGAGGATAGAGGACGTGGCGGCGATATGCGCCTCAGCCTCGGAGGATCAGGAGAATTTACCCCTACCCGACCTATTGGAACCAGAGGAGCAGACCGAGCCCTCCAAGGGGGTTCAGCTGGGGGAGCGGCTAAGCCCACAGGAGCGTGCCCAGGTACAAGAGTTGATCGCAGCGAAAGGAGCTACCTTCTCCAATTTACCAGGGTACACTCAGCTGGCCACCCACCGAGTTGAAACCCCAGGACAGCTACCCATGCGGCAGACTCCGTACCGCGTTCCTGAAGCCGTCAGGGCTCACATGGAAAAGGAAATAGCGGAAATGTTACAGCTAGGGGTGATCGAGCATTCCGATAGCCCCTGGGCATCGCCGGTAGTGTTGGTACCCAAAAAGGACGGCACGACACGGTTCTGTGTCGACTACCGGAGGCTAAACAACAAAACGGTGTCTGATGCCTACCCGATGCCCCGGATAGACGAGCTGCTGGATAAGATGGCACGGGGTCAGTATCTCACTACCATAGATCTATGCAAAGGATACTGGCAGATTCCACTAGCCGAGGATGCCATCCCTAAGTCGGCGTTTGTCACCCCGTTTGGCTTGTACCAATTTAGGGTCATGCCATTCGGGATGAAAAACGCTCCGGCAAGCTTCCAGCGGATGGTAGATCGGCTACTGGATGGATTCCAGGAATACGCCTGTGCCTATTTAGACGATATAGCTATATTCAGTCAGACCTGGGCCGAACATCTACAACACATAGGGGCCATTCTCGATCGCATTGGAGAGGCAGGATTGACGCTGAAACCCAGTAAATGCCATATAGGGATGGCCGAGGTGCAGTACTTGGGCCACAGGGTGGGAAGCGGGCGACAGAAACCTGAACCCGCTAAAGTAGAAGCGGTAGCTAAATGGCCAACCCCTAGAACGAAAACCCAGGTGTTAGCATTTCTAGGTACCGCCGGGTACTATAGGAAGTTTGTACCCAATTATAGCGCCCTGGCCAAACCCCTGACTGACTTGACCCGTAAAAATCTTCCTCGACAGGTTATCTGGGCCCCAGAGTGTGACCAGGCCTTCCAACAACTAAAAACGGCACTAATCAATGCTCCAGTACTGAATGCTCCTGATCCAACTAAACGATTTCTTGTCCACACAGACGCTTCAATGTTTGGATTGGGGGCAGTGCTGAGCCAAGTTGGAACTGATGGCGGCGAACACCCCGTAGCATACTTGAGCCGAAAGCTATTACCCCGCGAAGTAAGCTACGCCGCCATTGAGAAGGAGTGCCTGGCCGTGGTGTGGGCCCTTAAGAAATTACAGCCCTATCTGTACGGACAACCTTTCTCCCTACTCACAGATCACAACCCGTTGGTGTGGCTTAACCGTGTAGCAGGAGACAACGGCCGGCTACTGCGCTGGAGTTTGGCGCTGCAGCCCTTTGACTTTACAATACACTATCGCCCAGGGAAGCAAAACGGTAACGCCGACGGGTTATCTAGACAAACTGAACTTGAAAAGTGATCTGTGAGTATTTTCCCGGACCTCCCCAAGCCGATCCGTTGGGATCAGACTGTGTATGCCGGCTTGATTTTGGGGGAGCATTGTGGCAAACCTAGCCACTGTGGGACTATATAATGGGAAGGTTGTCCGGAGGCTGTAATATGTGCCATGTATAGTTGCTGTGTATGTGTTATGTTATGGTGATTCGCGTGCTGGCAGCCGTAAGCTACCAGCCTACAAGTACTTCGTTCGACGAACAGCAGGGACTTAAGCCGTTCGCCGAACGAATAAGGGCTCCCCTGATAGACCACACACTTATGGTCGTATGGCACTTGGTAACCGATTGCAACAATGTTGCAATCGGTAATTATAGACTATTCTGGGTGGCCGTCGTTCGACTACCGACCATGCGGCGGTCGGCCATCTTGGATTAGTCTATTTGGCAGCGGTGCTTGGTCGTCGAGTGCCTGGAACCAAAAACGGCTACTCGATGATGCGAACACCGCTGCCCTTCCAAGCCATTCGGGAGCCCGGTTTTCGGTAGAATCGTTCCTCTGGATATGTTAGACAGAATGAGGGGAACTTCTATGTAAAGTTATATTTGTGCGGCGTTCGGTCAATTTCGCCGGGATCTGAGCGGTATTCTCACGAAAGGTGCGCTCAGACCCCAGCTACCTGCCGAACGTTCGGTCGTTTAAATCTACCGAATAAAATGTGAAAACCGTATTTTAATATAGATTGTCAGTTCTGCTGCACGAGGGGATAATCCACTTAATCGTCCATTTTAGTGGGAGTATCCTTCTCGTGCAGCACAGCCTGTTGGGAAAGTTACAATGTATGATGGGAGAAATCCCCTGGATTTACTGTCTGGAAACCCCTTGCATGGGGAACTGTATAAATATGCCAGCTGTGAATAAACGAGTTGGTTGACTCCCAAACTGTGTTTCGTCCGGTTATTGGGAGGGTTTGGGGACTTGTCTTACTTTTCAGCGCGGACTGTGGATGTACTCGTGGAACCAGCGGAGATTGTGGTCTTTAATACCTGCCCTCCGCTACAACTATACAACACAAATACACACAGCCTCACAATAACTATACAACACAAATACACTCAGCCTCACAATAACTATACAACACAAATACACAGCCTCACAATAACTATACAACACAAATACACACAGCCTCACAATAACTATACAACACAAATACACACAGCCTCGCAATAACTATACAACACAAATACACACGGCTTCAAAATAACTATACAACACAAATACACACAGCTTGACAATAACTATACAACACAAATACACACAGCCTCACAATAACTATACAACACAAATACACACAGCCTCAAAATAACTATACAACACAAATACACACAGCATCACAATAACTATACAACACAAATACACACAGCCTCACAATAACTATACAACACAAATACACACAGCCTCACAATAACTATACAACACAAATACACACAGCTTGACAATAACTATACAACACAAATACACACAGCCTCACAATAACTATACAACACAAATACACTCAGCCTCACAATAACTATACAACACAAATACACACAGCCTCACAATAACTATACAACACAAATACACACAGCCTCACAATAACTATACAACACAAATACACACAGCCTCGCAATAACTATACAACACAAATACACACGGCTTCAAAATAACTATACAACACAAATACACACAGCCTCACAATAACTATACAACACAAATACACACAGCTTGACAATAACTATACAACACAAATACACACAGCCTCACAATAACTATACAGCACAAATACACACAGCCTCACAATAACTATACAACACAAATACACACAGCCTCACAATAACTATACAACACAAATACACACAGCCTCACAATAACTATACAGCAAAATACACACAGCCTCACAATAACTATACAACACAAATACACTCAGCCTCACAATAACTATACAACACAAATACACTCGGCCTCACAATAACTATACAACACAAATACACACAGCTTGACAATAACTATACAACACAAATACACACAGCCTCACAATAACTATACAGCACAAATACACACAGCCTCACAATAACTATACAACACAAATGCACACAGCTTGACAATAACTATACAACACAAATGCACACAGCTTGACAATAACTATACAGCACAAATACACACAGCCTCACAATAACTATACAACACAAATACACACAGCCTCACAATAACTATACAACACAAATACACACAGCCTCACAATAACTATACAGCACAAATACACACAGCCTCACAATAACTATACAACACAAATACACACACCCTCACAATAACTATACAACACAAATACACTCAGCCTCACAATAACTATACAACACAAATACACACAGCCTCACAATAACTATACAACACAAATACACTCGGCCTCACAATAACTATACAACACAAATACACACAGCCTCACAATAACTATACAACACAAATACACACAGCTTGACAATAACTATACAACACAAATACACACAGCCTCACAATAACTATACAACACAAATACACACAGCCTCACAATAACTACACAACCCAAATACACACAGCTTGACAATAACTATACAACACAAATACACACAGCCTCAAAATAACTATACAACACAAATACACACAGCCTCACAATAACTACACAACCCAAATACACACAGATTGACAATAACTATACAACACTAATACACTCAGCCTCACAATACCTATACAACACAAATACACACAGCCTCACAATAACTATACAACACAAATACACACAGCCTCACAATAACTATACAGCACAAATACACCTAGCCTCACAATAACGATACAACACAAATACACAGCCTCACAATAACTATACAACACAAATACACACAGCCTCACAATAACTATACAGCAAAAATACACACAGCTTGACAATAACTATACAACACAAATACACACAGCCTCACAATAACTATACAACACAAATACACACAGCCTCACAATAACTATACAGCAAAAATACACACAGCCTCACAATAACTATACAACACAAATACACTCAGCCTCACAATAACTACAGAACACAAATACACACAGCTTGACAATAACTATACAACACAAATACACACAGTCTCACAATAACTACACAACCCAAATACACACAGCTTGACAATAACTATACAACACAAATACACACAGCCTCAAAATAACTATACAACACAAATACACACAGCCTCACAATAACTATACAACACAAATACACTCAGCCTCACAATAACTACACAACACAAATACACACAGCCTCACAATAACTACACAACACAAATACACACAGCTTGACAATAACTATACAACACAAATACACACAGTCTCACAATAACTATACAACACAAATACACACAGCCTCACAATAACTATACAACACAAATACACACAGCCTCACAATAACTATACAACACAAATACACACAGCCTCACAATAACTATACAACACAAATACACACAGCCTCACAATAACTATACAACACAAATACACACAGCCTCACAATAACTATACAACACAAATACACACAGCCTCACAATAACTATACAACACAAATACACACAGCCTCACAATAATTATACAACACAAATACACACAGCCTCACAATAACTATACAACACAAATACACACAGCTTGACAATAACTATACAGCACAAATACACAGAGCCTCACAATAACTATACAACACAAATACACACAGCCTCACAATAACTATACAACACAAATACACACAGCCTCACAATAACTATACAACACAAATACACACAGCCTCACAATAACTATACAACACAAATACACACAGCCTCACAATAACTATACAACACAAATACACACAGCCTCACAATAACTATACAGCACAAATACACACAGCTTGACAATAACTATACAACACAAATACACACAGCCTCACAATAACTATACAACACAAATACACACAGCCTCACAATAACTACACAACCCAAATACACACAGCTTGACAATAACTATACAACACAACACAAATACACACAGCCTCACAATAACTACACAACCCAAATACACACAGCTTGACAATAACTATACAACACAAATACACACAGCCTCACAATAACTACACAACACAAATACACACAGCTTGACAATAACTATACAACACAAATACACACAGCCTCAAAATAACTATACAACACAAATACACTCAGCCTCACAATAACTATACAGCACAAATACACACAGCCTCACAATATCTACACAACCCAAATACACACAGCTTCAAAATAACTATACAACACAAATACACACAGCCTCACAATAACTATACAACACAAATACACACAGCTTGACAATACCTATACAACACAAATACACACAGCTTGACAATAACTATACAACACAAATACACACAGCCTCACAATAACTATACAACACAAATACACACAGCCTCACAATAACTATACAACACAAATACACACAGCCTCACAATAACTATACAACACAAATACACACAGCCTCGCAATAACTATACAACACAAATACACACGGCTTCAAAATAACTATACAACACAAATACACACAGCTTGACAATAACTATACAACACAAATACACACAGCCTCACAATAACTATACAACACAAATACACACAGCTTGACAATAACTATACAACACAAATACACACAGCCTCAAAATAACTATACAACACAAATACACTCAGCCTCACAATAACTATACAACACAAATACACACAGCCTCACAATAACTATACAACACAAATACACACAGCCTCACAATAACTATACAACACAAATACACACAGCCTCGCAATAACTATACAACACAAATACACACAGCTTGACAATACCTATACAACACAAATACACACAGCTTGACAATAACTATACAACACAAATACACACAGCCTCAAAATAACTATACAACACAAATACACACAGCCTCACAATAACTATACAACACAAATACACACAGCCTCACAATAACTATACAACACAAATACACACAGCTTGACAATAACTATTGTGGCAAACCTAGCCACTGTGGGACTATATAATGGGAAGGTTGTCCGGAGGCTGTAATATGTGCCATGTATAGTTGCTGTGTATGTGTTATGTTATGGTGATTCGCGTGCTGGCAGCCGTAAGCTACCAGCCTACAAGTACTTCGTTCGACGAACAGCAGGGACTTAAGCCGTTCGCCGAACGAATAAGGGCTCCCCTGATAGACCACACACTTATGGTCGTATGGCACTTGGTAACCGATTGCAACAATGTTGCAATCGGTAATTATAGACTATTCTGGGTGGCCGTCGTTCGACTACCGACCATGCGGCGGTCGGCCATCTTGGATTAGTCTATTTGGCAGCGGTGCTTGGTCGTCGAGTGCCTGGAACCAAAAACGGCTACTCGATGATGCGAACACCGCTGCCCTTCCAAGCCATTCGGGAGCCCGGTTTTCGGTAGAATCGTTCCTCTGGATATGTTAGACAGAATGAGGGGAACTTCTATGTAAAGTTATATTTGTGCGGCGTTCGGTCAATTTCGCCGGGATCTGAGCGGTATTCTCACGAAAGGTGCGCTCAGACCCCAGCTACCTGCCGAACGTTCGGTCGTTTAAATCTACCGAATAAAATGTGAAAACCGTATTTTAATATAGATTGTCAGTTCTGCTGCACGAGGGGATAATCCACTTAATCGTCCATTTTAGTGGGAGTATCCTTCTCGTGCAGCACAGCCTGTTGGGAAAGTTACAATGTATGATGGGAGAAATCCCCTGGATTTACTGTCTGGAAACCCCTTGCATGGGGAACTGTATAAATATGCCAGCTGTGAATAAACGAGTTGGTTGACTCCCAAACTGTGTTTCGTCCGGTTATTGGGAGGGTTTGGGGACTTGTCTTACTTTTCAGCGCAGACTGTGGATGTACTCGTGGAACCAGCGGAGATTGTGGTCTTTAATACCTGCCCTCCGCTACAATTGGTGGCAAGCGACGGGATCCGACCTTACAGCCGAAAGAGCGCAATTCGTGCAAATCGTAACTGCCGAAAGAGGAAAAGGGAATGGCAAGCAGAACCCAACGAAAGAACCGACTACCGAAGTGAATGGAGACGGATTATTCTAAATTAAAGAGACAGACACTAAAAGATCTACTGGAAGCCAGGGGTAAAGTAGCCAGCAGCAAACCTAAGGCTGTACTAATTGCCGAGCTAATGGAGGGAGACCAAGCCCGCAGCGCTACACCCCCAGTAGTCATGGAAGAAACACTCTATGAGAGAGAAATGCGGACCAGGCTGGCATTTTTACCCCAGCCTATATCCGCGGACATGATGAACTTAGTAATGGCGAATGTGCAGGAGTACGTGATGGCACACAGCCCACAGTATGCAACCCCTCGGACCGGGACCACGACGGAGTCATCACACAGCCAGGTACCACCCAAAGTTCCTTATCAAGCATTTAAAGTATTTTGCGAGGAGAAGGAAGAAATCGATGGGTTTTTACAAGATTTTGAGAGGCTGTGTGATTTACATGACTTGGCACGGCCCACATGGGTCCCCCTGCTAGCAAGCAGACTAGCAGGGCGGGCAGCCGACGCATACCGCGCTGTACCCAGCGAGGACAGCAAGGACTATGAGAAAGTAAAACGAGCGATACTAGACCGGTATGCCATCACCCCAGAGGCCTACCGGCGAAAATTTAGAGACCTAAAGAAACCAGAGAAAGACTCACATGCCGAGTGGGCACACAAGTTAGACCAAGCGTCCAAAGGGTGGATACAAGCGAGCCAAGCCACGACCATGGAAGGATTGCGGCAGTTAATGCTGCTGGAGCAATTCTTTGATGGACTAGCCCCAATGACCCAAGAATGGGTAAGAGACAGGAAACCTCTCACCCTAACCGAGGCGGCACAATTGGCCGACCAGCATTTTGACGCAAGGAGACATCAGGTAACCCTCTCCAAGGGCTGGCCGCGACCCACGGGGTCACCCAGCATCCCCATTACCCCAAGTCCCACTACAATCCCTTTTCGCACGGCCTCAGGGAATGTACCACCAGCTTCCCGGTACAACGGCCGTGCCAATATCCAGTGCCACTCTTGCAAACAGTGGGGGCATATAGCTCGGGAATGCACCCAAAACCGGGGCAGACCCACCTGGAACCAAGCCCGACCAAACCCAGCCCCAAGGGCTGCAGCCCACTGTTATCAGCGGGAACCAGCGGCCCAAGAACTGTGGAGTGTTCAACCGGAGGAACCACTAGGAGTATTACATGAGGTGATGTCGGTCAGAGCCACTGACAACAGACAACATCACCGGCAGCTGGTAACGCTGGAGGGGAAAGAGTTACAGGGGCTTCGCGATTCCGGAGCCACCCTCACTTTGATTGCACCCCACCTAGTTTCCGGGACCGCGCACACTGGGGGATCAGTGGCCGTGAGGGTGGCAGGGGGAGCAGTGTACCGTTTGCCCACTGCTAAAGTACATTTGAATTGGGGTGTGGGGGAGGGAGTTGTAGAAGTAGGTCTCATGCAAAACCTACCTGCGGATGTGGTACTGGGGAATGACCTGGGACAGATGACCTCTGCTTTTGTTCCCCAAGCTCCCTACCAAGAGGCGCAGCCAGTCACCACCCGGCAACAAGCCCGCACCACGGCTCCACCTACACACTCTGAGGCTCAGGTAAGAGACCAAGACCACCCTCACCCGATACGTATGTCCTGGGATACCCCAGCTAAGTTTGAAGCCGAGGTAAAAGCAGATCCCACATTGCAGGTGTATAGAGACAGGGTACACAATGACCAAGCGGGGACAGAGGGGGAGCGGTATACGTGGGAAAAAGGGCTACTATACCGCATTGCAGAACGAGCAGTGGGGGGGTCCGCCACGGTGTCTACCAAACAGTTAGTGGTACCCCAAAAGTACCGGCCCGAGCTACTTAAGATTGCGCACGATATTCCCTTATCCGGACATCTAGGGATGACTCGCACCCGGTATAGATTGACACATGCATTTTTCTGGCCAGGGATTTCTAAAGATGTGAGACACTACTGCACGTCCTGTGATATATGTCAGCGAGTAGGCAAAAGAGGTGACCGCCACAAAGCGAAATTATGTCCCCTCCCGATCATTTCCGAACCGTTCAGTAGAGTGGCCGTAGACATAGTGGGGCCACTATCCAAACCCAGTCCCTCCGGTAAAAAGTATATCTTGACGGTAGTAGACTATGCCACCCGATACCCCGAGGCCGTAGCTATCTCAAATATCCATGCCGAGACAGTAGCCGAGGCATTGATGAAAATATTTTCCCGGGTAGGGTTTCCCCAAGAAATAATATCGGATAGGGGCACCCAATTCACCGCCGAGGTCACTCAGCAACTATGGAAAATATGTGGCATTAAGCCCATAATAAATTCCGCATACCATCCCCAGTCCAATGGTTTATGCGAAAGATTTAATGGTACGTTAAAGCAAATGCTCCGTACATTTGGGGAGGCCCACCGAGACTGGGAACGTTTTCTACCCCATTTACTCTTTGCCTATAGAGAGGTACCCCAAGAGTCCACAGGATTTTCCCCGTTTGAATTGTTGTTCGGGAGGAGGGTGCGGGGACCATTAGATCTCATCAGAGAGCATTGGGAGGGGGAGAGTAGCCCAGATGGAACCCCTATCGTATCCTACGTGCTGGAATTCAGGGACCGTCTGGAGGCGCTGACTCAGGAGGTGCGCACCAACCTTCAGGCGGCCCAGCAACGCCAGCGCCGTTGGTACGATAAGGGAGCCAGGGACCGCAGCTTTCAGGTGGGACAGAAGGTTTTGATTTTAAAACCGGTCCGCACAGACAAGCTGCAGGCCATCTGGCAAGGCCCATACCAGGTGGTGGAACAGAAGTGTGACACCACCTACGTGATTGGCCCCTGCTCAGGGGTAGGGAAGAGACGCATGCTCCATGTGAACATGCTCAAACCCTACCATGAGAGGATAGAGGACGTGGCGGCGATATGCGCCTCAGCCTCGGAGGATCAGGAGAATTTACCCCTACCCGACCTATTGGAACCAGAGGAGCAGACCGAGCCCTCCAAGGGGGTTCAGCTGGGGGAGCGGCTAAGCCCACAGGAGCGTGCCCAGGTACAAGAGTTGATCGCAGCGAAAGGAGCTACCTTCTCCAATTTACCAGGGTACACTCAGCTGGCCACCCACCGAGTTGAAACCCCAGGACAGCTACCCATGCGGCAGACTCCGTACCGCGTTCCTGAAGCCGTCAGGGCTCACATGGAAAAGGAAATAGCGGAAATGTTACAGCTAGGGGTGATCGAGCATTCCGATAGCCCCTGGGCATCGCCGGTAGTGTTGGTACCCAAAAAGGACGGCACGACACGGTTCTGTGTCGACTACCGGAGGCTAAACGACAAAACGGTGTCTGATGCCTACCCGATGCCCCGGATAGACGAGCTGCTGGATAAGATGGCACGGGGTCAGTATCTCACTGCAAAGGATACTGGCAGATTCCACTAGCCGAGGATGCCATCCCTAAGTCGGCGTTTGTCACCCCGTTTGGCTTGTACCAATTTAGGGTCATGCCATTCGGGATGAAAAACGCTCCGGCAACCTTCCAGCGGATGGTAGATCGGCTACTGGATGGATTCCAGGAATACGCCTGTGCCTATTTAGACGATATAGCTATATTCAGTCAGACCTGGGCCGAACATCTACAACACATAGGGGCCATTCTCGATCGCATTGGAGAGGCAGGATTGACGCTGAAACCCAGTAAATGCCATATAGGGATGGCCGAGGTGCAGTACTTGGGCCACAGGGTGGGAAGCGGGCGACAGAAACCTGAACCCGCTAAAGTAGAAGCGGTAGCTAAATGGCCAACCCCTAGAACGAAAACCCAGGTGTTAGCATTTCTAGGTACCGCCGGGTACTATAGGAAGTTTGTACCCAATTATAGCGCCCTGGCCAAACCCCTGACTGACTTGACCCGTAAAAATCTTCCTCGACAGGTTATCTGGGCCCCAGAGTGTGACCAGGCCTTCCAACAACTAAAAACGGCACTAATCAATGCTCCAGTACTGAATGCTCCTGATCCAACTAAACGATTTCTTGTCCACACAGACGCTTCAATGTTTGGATTGGGGGCAGTGCTGAGCCAAGTTGGAACTGATGGCGGCGAACACCCCGTAGCATACTTGAGCCGAAAGCTATTACCCCGCGAAGTAAGCTACGCCGCCATTGAGAAGGAGTGCCTGGCCGTGGTGTGGGCCCTTAAGAAATTACAGCCCTATCTGTACGGACAACCTTTCTCCCTACTCACAGATCACAACCCGTTGGTGTGGCTTAACCGTGTAGCAGGAGACAACGGCCGGCTACTGCGCTGGAGTTTGGCGCTGCAGCCCTTTGACTTTACAATACACTATCGCCCAGGGAAGCAAAACGGTAACGCCGACGGGTTATCTAGACAAACTGAACTTGAAAAGTGATCTGTGAGTATTTTCCCGGACCTCCCCAAGCCGATCCGTTGGGATCAGACTGTGTATGCCGGCTTGATTTTGGGGGAGCATTGTGGCAAACCTAGCCACTGTGGGACTATATAATGGGAAGGTTGTCCGGAGGCTGTAATATGTGCCATGTATAGTTGCTGTGTATGTGTTATGTTATGGTGATTCGCGTGCTGGCAGCCGTAAGCTACCAGCCTACAAGTACTTCGTTCGACGAACAGCAGGGACTTAAGCCGTTCGCCGAACGAATAAGGGCTCCCCTGATAGACCACACACTTATGGTCGTATGGCACTTGGTAACCGATTGCAACAATGTTGCAATCGGTAATTATAGACTATTCTGGGTGGCCGTCGTTCGACTACCGACCATGCGGCGGTCGGCCATCTTGGATTAGTCTATTTGGCAGCGGTGCTTGGTCGTCGAGTGCCTGGAACCAAAAACGGCTACTCGATGATGCGAACACCGCTGCCCTTCCAAGCCATTCGGGAGCCCGGTTTTCGGTAGAATCGTTCCTCTGGATATGTTAGACAGAATGAGGGGAACTTCTATGTAAAGTTATATTTGTGCGGCGTTCGGTCAATTTCGCCGGGATCTGAGCGGTATTCTCACGAAAGGTGCGCTCAGACCCCAGCTACCTGCCGAACGTTCGGTCGTTTAAATCTACCGAATAAAATGTGAAAACCGTATTTTAATATAGATTGTCAGTTCTGCTGCACGAGGGGATAATCCACTTAATCGTCCATTTTAGTGGGAGTATCCTTCTCGTGCAGCACAGCCTGTTGGGAAAGTTACAATGTATGATGGGAGAAATCCCCTGGATTTACTGTCTGGAAACCCCTTGCATGGGGAACTGTATAAATATGCCAGCTGTGAATAAACGAGTTGGTTGACTCCCAAACTGTGTTTCGTCCGGTTATTGGGAGGGTTTGGGGACTTGTCTTACTTTTCAGCGCGGACTGTGGATGTACTCGTGGAACCAGCGGAGATTGTGGTCTTTAATACCTGCCCTCCGCTACAACTATACAACACAAATACACACAGCCTCACAATAACTATACAACACAAATACACTCAGCCTCACAATAACTATACAACACAAATACACAGCCTCACAATAACTATACAACACAAATACACACAGCCTCACAATAACTATACAACACAAATACACACAGCCTCGCAATAACTATACAACACAAATACACACGGCTTCAAAATAACTATACAACACAAATACACACAGCTTGACAATAACTATACAACACAAATACACACAGCCTCACAATAACTATACAACACAAATACACACAGCCTCAAAATAACTATACAACACAAATACACACAGCATCACAATAACTATACAACACAAATACACACAGCCTCACAATAACTATACAACACAAATACACACAGCCTCACAATAACTATACAACACAAATACACACAGCTTGACAATAACTATACAACACAAATACACACAGCCTCACAATAACTATACAACACAAATACACTCAGCCTCACAATAACTATACAACACAAATACACACAGCCTCACAATAACTATACAACACAAATACACACAGCCTCACAATAACTATACAACACAAATACACACAGCCTCACAATAACTATACAACACAAATACACACAGCCTCGCAATAACTATACAACACAAATACACACGGCTTCAAAATAACTATACAACACAAATACACACAGCCTCACAATAACTATACAACACAAATACACACAGCTTGACAATAACTACAACACAAATACACACAGCCTCACAATAACTATACAGCACAAATACACACAGCCTCACAATAACTATACAACACAAATACACACAGCCTCACAATAACTATACAACACAAATACACACAGCCTCACAATAACTATACAGCAAAAATACACACAGCCTCACAATAACTATACAACACAAATACACTCAGCCTCACAATAACTATACAACACAAATACACTCGGCCTCACAATAACTATACAACACAAATACACTCGGCCTCACAATAACTATACAACACAAATACACACAGCTTGACAATAACTATACAACACAAATACACACAGCCTCACAATAACTATACAGCACAAATACACACAGCCTCACAATAACTATACAACACAAATGCACACAGCTTGACAATAACTATACAACACAAATGCACACAGCTTGACAATAACTATACAGCACAAATACACACAGCCTCACAATAACTATACAACACAAATACACACAGCCTCACAATAACTATACAACACAAATACACACAGCCTCACAATAACTATACAGCACAAATACACACAGCCTCACAATAACTATACAACACAAATACACACACCCTCACAATAACTATACAACACAAATACACTCAGCCTCACAATAACTATACAACACAAATACACACAGCCTCACAATAACTATACAACACAAATACACACAGCCTCACAATAACTATACAACACAAATACACACAGCTTGACAATAACTATACAACACAAATACGCACAGCCTCACAATAACTATACAACACAAATACACACAGCCTCACAATAACTACACAACCCAAATACACACAGCTTGACAATAACTATACAACACAAATACACACAGCCTCAAAATAACTATACAACACAAATACACACAGCCTCACAATAACTACACAACCCAAATACACACAGCTTGACAATAACTATACAACACAAATACACTCAGCCTCACAATACCTATACAACACAAATACACACAGCCTCACAATAACTATACAACACAAATACACACAGCCTCACAATAACTATACAGCACAAATACACCTAGCCTCACAATAACGATACAACACAAATACACAGCCTCACAATAACTATACAACACAAATACACACAGCCTCACAATAACTATACAGCAAAAATACACACAGCTTGACAATAACTATACAACACAAATACACACAGCCTCACAATAACTATACAACACAAATACACACAGCCTCACAATAACTATACAGCAAAAATACACACAGCCTCACAATAACTATACAACACAAATACACTCAGCCTCACAATAACTACAGAACACAAATACACACAGCTTGACAATAACTATACAACACAAATACACACAGCCTCACAATAACTACACAACCCAAATACACACAGCTTGACAATAACTATACAACACAAATACACACAGCCTCAAAATAACTATACAACACAAATACACACAGCCTCACAATAACTATACAACACAAATACACTCAGCCTCACAATAACTACACAACACAAATACACACAGCCTCACAATAACTACACAACACAAATACACACAGCTTGACAATAACTATACAACACAAATACACACAGCCTCACAATAACTATACAACACAAATACACACAGCCTCACAATAACTATACAACACAAATACACACAGCCTCACAATAACTATACAACACAAATACACACAGCCTCACAATAACTATACAACACAAATACACACAGCCTCACAATAACTATACAACACAAATACACACAGCCTCACAATAACTATACAACATAAATACACACAGCCTCACAATAACTATACAACACAAATACACACAGCCTCACAATAATTATACAACACAAATACACACAGCCTCACAATAACTATACAACACAAATACACACAGCTTGACAATAACTATACAGCACAAATACACAGAGCCTCACAATAACTATACAACACAAATACACACAGCCTCACAATAACTATACAACACAAATACACATAGCCTCACAATAACTATACAACACAAATACACACAGCCTCACAATAACTATACAACACAAATACACACAGCCTCACAATAACTATACAACACAAATACACACAGCCTCACAATAACTATACAACACAAATACACACAGCTTGACAATAACTATACAACACAAATACACACAGCCTCACAATAACTATACAACACAAATACACACAGCCTCACAATAACTACACAACCCAAATACACACAGCTTGACAATAACTATACAACACAACACAAATACACACAGCCTCACAATAACTACACAACCCAAATACACACAGCTTGACAATAACTATACAACACAAATACACACAGCCTCACAATAACTACACAACACAAATACACACAGCTTGACAATAACTATACAACACAAATACACACAGCCTCAAAATAACTATACAACACAAATACACTCAGCCTCACAATAACTATACAGCACAAATACACACAGCCTCACAATATCTACACAACCCAAATACACACAGCTTCAAAATAACTATACAACACAAATACACACAGCCTCACAATAACTATACAACACAAATACACACAGCTTGACAATACCTATACAACACAAATACACACAGCTTGACAATAACTATACAACACAAATACACACAGCCTCACAATAACTATACAACACAAATACACACAGCCTCACAATAACTATACAACACAAATACACACAGCCTCACAATAACTATACAACACAAATACACACAGCCTCGCAATAACTATACAACACAAATACACACGGCTTCAAAATAACTATACAACACAAATACACACAGCTTGACAATAACTATACAACACAAATACACACAGCCTCACAATAACTATACAACACAAATACACACAGCTTGACAATAACTATACAACACAAATACACACAGCCTCAAAATAACTATACAACACAAATACACTCAGCCTCACAATAACTATACAACACAAATACACACAGCCTCACAATAACTATACAACACAAATACACACAGCCTCACAATAACTATACAACACAAATACACACAGCCTCGCAATAACTATACAACACAAATACACACGGCTTCAAAATAACTATACAACACAAATACACACAGCCTCACAATAACTATACAACACAAATACACACAGCTTGACAATAACTATACAACACAAATACACACAGCCTCACAACAACTATACAGCACAAATACACACAGCCTCACAATAACTATACAACACAAATACACACAGCCTCACAATAACTATACAACACAAATACACAGCCTCACAATAACTATACAGCAAAAATACACACAGCCTCACAATAACTATACAACACAAATACACTCAGCCTCACAATAACTATACAACACAAATACACTCGGCCTCACAATAACTATACAACACAAATACACATAGCCTCACAATAACTATACAACACAAATACACACAGCCTCACAATAACTATACAACACAAATACACACAGCCTCACAATAACTATACAACACAAATACACACAGCCTCACAATAACTATACAACACAAATACACACAGCTTGACAATAACTATACAACACAAATACACACAGCCTCACAATAACTATACAACACAAATACACACAGCCTCACAATAACTACACAACCCAAATACACACAGCTTGACAATAACTATACAACACAACACAAATACACACAGCCTCACAATAACTATACAACACAAATACACACAGCCTCGCAATAACTGATGTGGAATTATTAAAAATTACTATTGTACTTGCATTGAATTATTGTACTAACTCCATTTTAACCTTATACTGTGAGTTCCTCCTCCATTTTGTCCCCCTAACCTGACTTCTTCAAATCCTCCATTTTGTCCTCATGACTTAACTTGTTCATTTTAAAACTACATTACGTGACTGAACTTCTCAACCCAATTAGTACAGTAGACAAAGACTGTGTTTTCCTGCAAGGACAAATACCAGGAGGTGCTGGTTACTCCTTAAGACTTGCCGGCTACTCCTTAGAATTTGTAAGATAGTATAGTTTGAAGGCCACAGAACACAGTAGTAATGAAATGTTCTATTCATAAGAGACCTTGCACCTGGACATAAAGCCTGATATCATTGACCGTGTAAAATGACGCTTAGGACCCCCTTATCCCCACCCGTGTCCAGAATAATCCCACCTCTGATGGGTGGGCACGGGACTAACCTTTCTTATTTTTGAACCAATAGGTAAGACACTAACACCGACACTTAACAATTAATCCAATTGATGGTGTTTATTTGCTGATATTCTAATAATCAATGATGACGCAAAATGCCTCTTAAAAGGGCCTGCGCGCCCGCTTTTTCTTCACTTGCCAATAAACTTTCTCGAAGTTATTTTAACCTGAACCTTGTGTGTCAGACTTAATTACTTCAGCGTATATACGCAATTTAATTTTATTGATTTGGACAGGAACAGATAGACATTTGAACATTTTGGTTTACTTTCAAAAAGTACCATAACAACTTGGCGCCCAACGTGGGGCATCGGGCTATGTCCGGCCGGTGAGCCGTCCTAAGGAAGACAAGGGTGGACGGAGGAATCCGGGGGGAAGGAAAGGAGATTGATCACCTCCAGGTACACGGTAGAGACTTCTGCAGAGCCACCGGTATGTTCCGGCCCCTTTGATTGACCCGTCCACGTGTCTGTGACTGCTTCCCGGGAGGACATCAAAGACAGGTAATATCTTGCCCGGTGCCTCGTTACTCACTTGTTTACCTGCATTTTAGTCTATCTGTTGCCTGGGTGTGTTTGAATTGTTTGCCTGTTTCCCCATTTTGAGATAAAGGGGGGGTGGACCTGCAGGGGATTTGCCTGGGGTTCTGTCTTGCTTGTTTTCCCCTTTTTGGGATAAAGGGGGGTGGACCTGAGGGGACTTGCCTGGGTCTTCAGTGTGTGTGTCTATCTGTTTGTATTTTACCTCTTTTGGGATAAAGGGGGGTGGACCTGCGGATTCGTTCCTGGGGGTCTTCTGTTGCCTGTTTTACCTCTTTTAGGAACCACGGTGTTGTGGTTGCAAGGAAAAAGGGGGGTTGACCTGCGGATGCGTTCCTGGGGGTCTTCTTTGCCTGTTTACCTCTTTTAGGAGCCTCGTGGCTGTGGCTGTAAGGAAAAAGGGGGGTGACCTGCGGATGCGTTCCTGGGGGTCTCTGTTGCCTGTTTACCTCTTTTAGGAACCACGGTGTTGTGGTTGTAAGGAAAAGGAGGGGTTGACCTGCGGATGCGTTCCTGGGGGTCTTCTTTACCTGTTTACCTCTTTTAGGAGCCTCGTGGCTGTGGCTGTAAGGAAAAAGGGGGGTGTTGGAACTGTGGATTTTGTGTAGACTCATAATTTCCTGTGATCCTTCTTGTGTCACTTTGAGAGCCTAGCTAGCTTCTTTGTGCACATGGTATTTCTGTTTATTTGTGAGGGGGCTTAGTCTTGTGGCAGAGGACTCTGTTTCCTGGGGGGATTCAAGTAGGCATTGCTTGTTTTCCGCATCACGAGGTAGTGAGACTTATAAGTGGGTTTTATAGGGGCACTACGGGAGTGAGGATAGAGGTGGCCACATTCTTGTGGACTGCTGTGTAGAGGGAGGCTGACGGAACTCGGACCGGTGTCAGTTGTTTTCCGTGGCCGCTGGTAGTGAGACTTACGAAAGTCGTTCTCCGAGCAGAGACACTACGGGGTTGAGGGAGGTGACTTTGGAGTAAGCACACGAGTAAAGGAAAGGGATTATTGTTGATTTCATTTGAACTGTGATGCATGCACTGTATTTCAATTGTATTGTTGTCTTGTTTGTCTAACTAGGAGTCTCATGAACTCCTGTGTCTGTCTCTAAGGATTTTCCTTGCCTTTCATCTTTTCTATACTTCCTATATTATTATACTATCCACTCCCATTCCTCTTAAAAGAGAAGTGATTGGTCACACACTTCTCACCTCGCTCCAATCCGTGTCTACCACCCCGGGTAGGCGGATTCAGTGACTAGTCTACGTTTTGGGAAGACGCACCTGAGAAAGTCCCACGGTTCTCGGGTGGCAGTCGAGCATTGTAGACGTTCTTGTTCAGTCTTCTCTCTCTCTCTCTATATCCAGGACGCTGGTATAGGGGTAAAGGGATTATGGGACAGGATTTAAGCAAGCCCAGTAAGGGCTGGTTAGCATGTGATTTGGTAGAAAACAGAGAGGGTGAGGAGATGGTTAAAGGTGTTGAAAAGATTGCAAAAGTATGTAAAATTATTATACCAACGGGTGGAAGATTGCAACCAGAAAGTTGGCGCAAGTTACTGGCAGAAATGAAAGGCAAGCTTACAGATAATGGTTTATTAAAGACTGCTGAAGCATGGTACAGAGTAGCGAAGGCTATTCAGCTAGAAGGTTGGGTTGAGGAAGAGATAAATCACAAAGGTGTGAAATTGTTTGTGTATCATAATAACTGTGTTGCTGGGGTTCACCCTCAGCCAGCGCCCCAAAGTGGCGCCTAGGGGACGTCTATCCCCAAGGTTCAGTCAGCAGTAGGTGATAGCCAGCTGACTATGTTCCCCACTCCCAATCCTCCTAACACCCATCCCGTCACCTCCCCTGTCTGCCCGGTCCTGAATTCTGATGGATCTTTCTTTTCCCCCTCCCCGTCTCTAACATTCCCAACATCCTCATCCATCCCTACGCTACCTGCTGTACCTCCCCCTAAAATTTCACCTGCCATTCCTTCCCTACACTCTCTCTCCGTTAATGATCCCCTCCCCTCTTCCTCCGCCCAACTAACCACCTCCTCCACCCTTGCCCCGGCTCCTCCCTCTACACCCACCCCTACCAATCCCTCTCCGTTCCCTCCCATCTCCACCCCAGTTCAATACCCCACCTCCTTCCCCTCCCCAGCCTGGCCCTACCCCTTCCCATATCCCATGGCCCTGCCCTATCCCGGATATCCACTACCCATTCCCCAAGCCACTCCCCAGGTTCCGGTCATGCCCAGTCCGGCACAGTCTGCTTCGGATGTGCCCACATCCAACATGGCCGCCACTTCTTCCCTTAACCCTATTACAGTACCCTTTCCAGCCACCAGTATGGCGGCCCCCAGTACAGCCCTGATGCCGGTAATTCCCGGTGACTACCTATCCCCCGGTTATGACTCGCTAGCCACCCCCGCATCTGGGACCCCCGCTCATCCTCCGGTCCTGTCACCTTACCCAGGCCCTGCACGAAAGAAAGCTCAGATCATAGAATTAGATGAGAGAGATGAGGATAGTTCATCCCAGGACTCGTCGGAGGCTGCAGGAGCCGCTGCAGGAGCCTCAACTCATCGTTCCATCGATGATCCCTTTGGACACAAGGGCCGGGGTGAACGGACCCCTCCCAAATATGTTGCCTTTAACCCCACTCAAGCTAGCTCATTAATGAAATCACTCCCTGACCCAGAAAAACAGCCTATGCCTTTTTACCGAGGGATAGTTCAAATTCAAAAGACTTATTCCGCCGCATGGCGTGACTTACTGAGCATTTGTGCTATTAAAGCGGGGGATGCATATTGGCCGAGCATGGCCCGTCACCTCAGTACAGATCTGCTTTCCAGTGATGTTGATTACCCTTCCGGGGTAACCTTTTGCACCCAATTAAGAGAATGGGCTAAGGATAAACTTGCAGATCAGGCTGCTGGCCTTACTGATGTTATTCAAGATAAAGGAGAATCAGTGGAAAGGTTTCATGCAAGACTGTATCAAATGTTCACAGACTTGGGATTTGATCTTACTGACAAAATTCATTCACAAATGCTGTCAGGTGCGTTTGTCCAAGGCGTTAAAGACTCTATACGCAAGGGAATCATTGCCGCACGCCCTGAATATAAGGTTGTTCCCCTGGATACCCTGCTTTTAGTTGCTAGAGGTTTGGAATCTGTTCAGACCCCAAGAAGACCTACTTCAGCTCCTCTCATGGTATCCCGCTCCGCTCCAGCCCCAAGAGGTCCCAGACCGGAGGAGGGAGGACATTGCTTTAATTGTGGAGCAAAGGGACACTTTAGAAATGACTGTCCAGAACCTAAAAGGGAGCAAAGGGAACCCAGAAAACCACCCAAGCCTGCCCCGGCTCCCAAAGCCACCAAACAGGTTCCAATAGTTGAGGAGCCCGATGAATAGGAAATTGGCAAGCCTGTGACCCCTGTCATGGCAGTGTCTACAGGGGACAAAGGGGGGCCACTTGCCACAGTGACTTTACCCATTGAAGGCCACCCCACCACATTTCTAGTTGACACAGGTGCAGCCCGTAGTGTTCTGCGAGAACAAGACCTGCCAGACCCATCCTTCCTGTCCAATATTGATGTCTCTTGCGTTGGAGTGGATGGTCAGCCAAGACATAGCCCTTTAACAACTCCACTACGAGTTGGCTCTAGCCTGCTTGCTCGCTTTGTGGTATCCTCCACATGCCCAATTAACCTATTAGGTGCTGATGTCCTCTCACGCCTGCAAGCATCCATCACCTTCACCCCAGACGGGCAAGTAGAAATGTTCACACCTCTATCTGTATCAGATACCTCAGCCCTGTGCTCCTTGCCTCTGATGCTGCATTTAGAAAAGCCCCGTGAGGAAGCAGCAGAATTAAGGTCCAATTTCCCAGAGGAATTAAAAACACAGGTGCCCGCCAAGTTATGGTCCTCAGGCCCAGAGGACATAGGTCACCTAAATGTTCCCCCTGTGGTGGTAAAGCTTATTCCGGGAGCTAAGTTACCAAGAAAACCACAATATCCGTTAAAACCAGCCCAGTCTGCTGCTATTTCTGTCCACATCAAGGCACTCTTGGAGAAGGGTGCCCTGGTGAAATGTAAATCTGAATGCAACACCCCATTATTTCCTGTGAAAAAGAAGACTCCAAAGGGTGAGCCAGAGAAGTACAGGATGGTTCAGGATCTCCGTGCTGTTAATGAAGCTACCGTCCTGGACACCCCTCTTGTACCAAATCCCCATACTCTGCTCTCTGGAGTCCCACCATCTGCAAAATTCTTCACAGTTATTGACCTGGCCAATGCTTTTTTTAGTGTCCCACTGGACCCATCCTGTCAATACCTGTTTGCTTTCACTCATGAGATGCAACAGTATACCTGGACTGTCATGCCCCAAGGGGCACAAAATTCTCCAAGTCAATTTGCAAAGGCCATGGGTACCATCCTTGACCCATGGCAAGCTGAGCACCCAGAAGTTGTCCTGCTTCAGTATGTGGATGATCTACTGCTGTGTGGAGATGATATTCCCACTACTGAAAGGTGTTCAATCAGTCTTCTTTCCTATTTGGCAGAACAGGGATGCAAAGCTTCACTTATCAAGCTACAATTCTGTCAATCTTCAGTGATCTTCCTTGGACATTGCCTATCTCAAGGTACCAGACATCTTACTCGGGACCGGGTAAGAGCTGTTCTGGACATTCCACCTCCAA
The DNA here is from genome assembly GCF_036172605.1 of Pelobates fuscus. NCBI lineage: Eukaryota > Metazoa > Chordata > Amphibia > Anura > Pelobatidae > Pelobates > Pelobates fuscus. The sequence continues at coordinate 420,689,660 of NC_086319.1, forward strand.
GGACTTCAAAGTCTCTTCATGCCTTCCTAGGCCTCATTTCATACTGCAGAGCATGGATCCCAGAAGCCTCTCTGCTTATGCAACCTCTCTATGACGCTCTTAAGTCTGACCCGTTTTGTCTGACCAATGAAGCCCTGGACAATTTTGATGCCTTAAGACGTGCCATTGCTTCAGCTCCTGCCTTGGGCCTACCTGACTACTCCAAACCTTTCAAATTATTTGTCTCTGAAAGACAAGGCCATGCAACAGGAGTTCTCACCCAAACTAATGACTTAAGAGGCCGTCAGAGGCCTATTGGATATTTCTCATGTCAACTGGACATTGTGGCCAGAGGGACCCCTTCCTGTCTCAGGGCTGTTTTTGCTGCTAGAGAGCTCATAGAAAGAACCTCGGACCTGGTCCTTGGCCACCCTCTGGTTGTTCTAGCCCCTCATGACATTTCTGCTATTATCAACCAAGTCCAGCTCAAGCACGTGTCTCCGGCCAGACACCTGCGCCTCCAGTGTCATCTTCTTTTGCCTGACAACATTTCCATCCAAAGATGTCAAGTGCTTAATCCATCCACTCTTCTTCCACTCCCTGAGGGGGGTATCTATTATGGATTTATCACAGATGAAACCTACATTTATCTGCTCTGTGGATGTATCAAGAAAGTCATGCATCCACATTTGACATTTTATGAAGATGAGACACCTCTTTGTGAAGGCCCGGATTACGCCTTCTGTACCATGTGGTACAAGCCAAACATTACTCCCGAACCTTGCTATGAAGATGAGCTTTACCACTGGACCGATGTAAAGCTCACTGCACAAGATTTCTATTGTGACTCTGAAGGTAATAGCATGGTCTTGGTCCAGCTACCTCAACAACTCAAATACCTCTACCGCCATTGGGATACTGCTATCCCACATATTCCTGTTACCAAGTTGAAGACAAGGTCATGGAATGATCTTGGGCCCATGGCAAAACTATGGGCCACCATGAATGAAGAACAGCTACAGGAAAATGGTATTGCCAAATACCCAACAACTGACCTTCTAGAAGCATGGCCACGCCATTTCCTGGAAAAGGAATTTCAAGACCTGGTCATAAAGAATGATTATGACCCAGAAACACCTCATGACTGTTTTGAACAGATGAAAATGGAAACAGTGCACTTACCAACTGTGCATGAGAATCCATTACCAGATCCGGATTTTACCCTGTTTGTGGACGGATCAAGATATGCCGATGAAGGAGGAACATATCACACAGGATATGCCGTAACCACAACAGATGAAGTCATCAAATCATCATCCTTACCGCCAGCAATGTCTGCGCAAGAAGCTGAATTACAGGCTCTGACCTCAGCATGCAAAATTTACGAAGGAAAACGTGCCAACATTTATACAGATTCAAGATATGCTCTGGGAGTGGCACATGACTTCGGCCTAATTTGGAAGACAAGAGGATTTCTTACCACCGCCGGTACACCAGTCAAACACAGCACTGCAATCAAGGAGCTAATGGATGCCCTCCTACTTCCCAAGGAAGTGGCCGTTTTGAAAGTCAAGGCCCATGGGAAACTGGATACAGATGAAGCAAAGGGCAACCATTTAGCTGATCAGGCTGCTAAGCTAGCGGCCAGGGATCTGCAGGAAGTGGATGAAGAAGTGTCCGGACAACAAGAAGAAGAAGTTCCTATTTTTGCTCTGCAAACTCTTCCTACTGATTTACGAATTTTACAAGAACAGCAAGCTGCAGTCACTCCTGAAGAAATCCAGAAATGGAAAAAGAAAGGAGCTGTCCAAAAGGACGGAATATATTACAACAACTTCAAATTTTGTCTCCCCAGAAATTTGTATCCAGCAGTTGTCCAATGGGCACATGGGCCTGCACACCTGTCAAAAGAATTGATGGCCGCCCTCATACAGAAGTATTATGAAGCACCTGGAATCACAACATTGATCAATAGCTTCTGCAAGGCCTGTGTCATTTGTGCAAAATGCAATCCAGGTAGACCAATTAAGGTACCTACGAAACACCTGGCAAAACCCATGTACCCCTTCCAGCGGATTCAAATTGACCACATCCAAATGCCCAAGAGTGGGCCCCATGAATATGCACTAGTAATAGTGGATATGTTCTCAGGCTGGCCAGAAGCCTACCCAGTGGCCAATATCACTGCAAAAACAACCGCAAAGCGCCTACTTACAGATATTGTATGTAGATTCGGACTCCCAGAAGTCATTGAGAGTGATCAAGGCCCAGCCTTTACAGCAACTGTGACTAAAGAAATTTGGACTGCTCTAGGGGTGACTCTAGCCTTCCATACCCCTTACCACCCACAAAGTAGTGGTAAAGTGGAGCGCATGAATGGCACTCTAAAAACCAGAATGTTAAAAATGTCACAAGAAACAAAGATGCCCTGGCCAGAAAGCCTACCAATAGCTTTATTTAGTGTTAGGCACACACCTAGAGGGAAGCATTCACTGTCCCCATATGAGGTTCTATTTGGGACAGCACCCAGACTAGGTTGTTATTATCCACAGCAGTTGCAACTCCAATCAGATGTTTTAGTAGACTATGTAACTGAACTTGCAAGTGTCCTAAACAAAATACATGCCCAAGTTTTCTCTTCAATTCCAGATCCCGAATTGGATACAGGTTCCCATAGCCTACTTCCCGGAGATTGGGTCCTGGTCAAGAAGTTTGTGCGGAAAAATACACTGGAACCAAGATTTGACGGTCCATTCCAAGTTCTCCTGATTACCGCAACCTCCGTCAAATTGGCCGGTAGGCCAAATTGGATCCACGCTTCCCACTGCAAGAAATCTCCTGCCCCAGAGGAAGCGAATATCGCACAAACATGTATCTCTGGTACTTCTTCTCCTTAATTAGCCTCATGGAGGCCCAGCAAGTAGCCATTACCAAAGACATTAGTGGGTACACCTTCTGGTATAATTCATCGTGCACCCAGGTGGCTACTTATACCTTTGACTACTGTGATATTGTAGAATGCCCATTTCCCACACCACAAATCCAGAGCATCTATAGAGATATCCCTCATTCGAAAGACCCATATGTTTGTGTAGTTGACAAGCAATGGGGGCACAATTGTGACCATTGGGGGGCGGCGGGATGGAATGCCGGGCCTGCCTGGGGTTACAAACCAAAAAGTGCCGTATCTAAAATAGATGATCATGGTAGATCCCTCCTCCAGAGGATGACTTTGAGAAAGCCTGGGGGGAGTACACCAATGAAATTAATTCTTAACATTGAGCATCCAAGCCCAACAGATGCAGACCAGTATGTGATGGGAATGTATTGGAAAAAGGGTTCCTATAAAAAGTTAGGGCATTTCTACCTCAAAGATATGTGCAACTCTTCTGAGTGGCAAGGGGCCACCCATATGGTCCCTAACCCATTAAAACCTCATATCCAGACCTTTCAAGACATGATGGCCATTGCTAACCCCACTTTTGAAGATACCATGGCCGCTGAAACAGGTTTTAATGATGTAAATTTATGGTTAGAATGGATGAAATATAATGCTAATAAGCATAATAGAACTGCATGTTATGTGTGTGGCGGTGCCCGGCCTCACCTGGGTACCGTGCCTTTAATCCTACCAGTAGATATAGAAGAATGTGTTTTAAGCCTTTTTGCCTATCACTATAATTTTAACAGGTCCATATGTATTGCATGGACAAAGGAGTATCCTCTCCTAACCCAGGATGTCAAACCCCCAGATGGTATTACCGTGTATAAAGGTAATTACACTTGTTATGCTAATTACGATGGAATAGGTAAATTCTTGGGTAACTTCTCCAAGGGATATTGTGCTACCTACAGAAATGTCTCTATGGACTTGTTGCAGTTTCACACCAGGTCATTAGGGGATATCTACTGGTTGTGTGGGGATTTACAGCTAAGATCCAGAATGGACAAACAGTGGTGGGGGGAGTGTACTTTGGCTAAAGCTATTATGCCTATACATATCATCTCTGACACACACCTCGTCACCCATGGGTCCAAACACACTAAGGTTAAGCGTGACGCCCCAGTGAAAGGAAGTTTTGATCCTCATGTGTATATTGATGCCATTGGAGTGCCTAGGGGGGTGCCCAATGAGTTTAAAGCAAGGGATGAAGTTGCCGCAGGATTTGAATCAATTTTTACCATAGTTACCGCAAACAAGAATTTAAATTGGATAAATTACATTTATTATAATCAACAGCGTTTTGTTAATTACACCAGAGACGCCCTCCAGGGGTTGGCCGAACAGCTGCAGGCCACATCCCAAATGGCTTTCCAGAATAGAATGGCCCTAGATATGATCTTAGCCGAAAAAGGAGGGGTTTGTAAAATTTTGCCCGACACCATGACATGTTGTACATATATCCCAGAAAACACAGGCCCTAATGGTAAAGTTACATTAGCCATAGAAAAATTAAATGACCTGTCTGAAGAGTTAAAAAGGAATTCTGGGATAAAAGATCCCTGGGAAAGATGGTTTGGTTGGATGACAGGATGGCAAAAGGCTTTAATGCAGATTGGTATGGCTATACTAATTTTTCTTTTTATCTTCGCTCTTCTCTTTTGTTGTATCCTCCCATGTCTGAGAAAATCCCTCATGAAGACTGTTGACCAAGCGGCACCCACTTTCACCCATCTCGAAGTTGATGACCAAGAATCCCAAGACATCAATTCACCCTGTCTGCCGCTGCAAACATTCCCCTTTGTTGATAAAGTGCAGGAATTCTAGGAAGGGACTAGCTTAGGGACAGCATCTGTCAGTGAATGGTAAAGGCCCCGTGTTGGAGAAGTGGTGGATTAGCTGCCATGGGATACCCATGGGTGTGAAGTGTTCGAGAGCCATACTGACGGATGAGTTAGCCTATCAGGGTCAGATCTAGGGACAGACTTGCACTTCGCATTAACACCTAGCTAGCGGCCACGGGGTTTCTGTGCCTTTGGGTTAACACGTCTTCTGATACTAACATAATAAAGTTTTTATCTCTTAGAATCTAACATTTCATAGGGGGGACTGATGTGGAATTATTAAAAATTACTATTGTACTTGTATTGAATTATTGTACTAACTCCATTTTAACCTTATACTGTGAGTTCCTCCTCCATTTTGTCCCCCTAACCTGACTTCTTCAAATCCTCCATTTTGTCCTCATGACTTAACTTGTTCATTTTAAAACTACATTACGTGACTGAACTTCTCAACCCAATTAGTACAGTAGACAAAGACTGTGTTTTCCTGCAAGGACAAATACCAGGAGGTGCTGGTTACTCCTTAAGACTTGCCGGCTACTCCTTAGAATTTGTAAGATAGTATAGTTTGAAGGCCACAGAACACAGTAGTAATGAAATGTTCTATTCATAAGAGACCTTGCACCTGGACATAAAGCCTGATATCATTGACCGTGTAAAATGACGCTTAGGACCCCCTTATCCCCACCCGTGTCCAGAATAATCCCACCTCTGATGGGTGGGCACGGGACTAACCTTTCTTATTTTTGAACCAATAGGTAAGACACTAACACCGACACTTAACAATTAATCCAATTGATGGTGTTTATTTGCTGATATTCTAATAATCAATGATGACGCAAAATGCCTCTTAAAAGGGCCTGCGCGCCCGTTTTTTCTTCACTTGCCAATAAACTTTCTCGAAGTTATTTTAACCTGAACCTTGTGTGTCAGACTTAATTACTTCAGCGTATATACGCAATTTAATTTTATTGATTTGGACAGGAACAGATAGACATTTGAACATTTTGGTTTACTTTCAAAAAGTACCATAACATAACTATACAACACAAATACACACGGCTTCAAAATAACTATACAACACAAATACACACAGCTTGACAATAACTATACAACACAAATACACACAGCCTCACAATAACTATACAACACAAATACACACAGCTTGACAATAACTATACAACACAAATACACACAGCCTCAAAATAACTATACAACACAAATACACACAGCCTCACAATAACTATACAACACAAATACACACAGCCTCGTAATAACTATACAACACAAATACACACAGCCTCACAATAACTATACAACACAAATACACACAGCCTCGCAATAACTATACAACACAAATACACACAGCCTCACAATAACTATACAACACAAATACACACAGCCTGACAATAACTATACAACACAAATACACACAGCCTCACAATAACTATACAGCACAAATACACACAGCCTCACAATAACTATACAACACAAATACACACAGCCTTACAATAACTATACAACACAAATACACAGCCTCACAATAACTATACAACACAAATACACACAGCCTCACAATAACTATACAACACAAATACACACAGCCTCACAATAATTATACAACACAAATACACACAGCCTCACAATAACTATACAACACAAATACACACAGCTTGACAATAACTATACAGCACAAATACACAGAGCCTCACAATAACTATACAACACAAATACACACAGCCTCACAATAACTATACAACACAAATACACACAGCCTCACAATAACTATACAACACAAATACACACAGCCTCACAATAACTATACAACACAAATACACACAGCCTCACAATAACTATACAACACAAATACACACAGCTTGACAATAACTATACAACACAAATACACACAGCCTCACAATAACTATACAACACAAATACACACAGCCTCACAATAACTACACAACCCAAATACACACAGCTTGACAATAACTACACAACACAAATACACACAGCCTCAAAATAACTATACAACACAAATACACACAGCCTCACAATAACTACACAACCCAAATACACACAGCTTGACAATAACTATACAACACAAATACACACAGCCTCACAATAACTACACAACACAAATACACACAGCTTGACAATAACTATACAACACAAATACACACAGCCTCAAAATAACTATACAACACAAATACACTCAGCCTCACAATAACTATACAGCACAAATACACACAGCCTCACAATATCTACACAACCCAAATACACACAGCTTCAAAATAACTATACAACACAAATACACACAGCCTCACAATAACTATACAACACAAATACACACAGCTTGACAATACCTTTACAACACAAATACACACAGCTTGACAATAACTATACAACACAAATACACACAGCCTCAAAATAACTATACAACACAAATACACACAGCCTCACAATAACTATACAACACAAATACACACAGCCTCACAATAACTATACAACACAAATACACACAGCCTCACAATAACTATACAACACAAATACACACAGCTTGACAATAACTATACAACACAAATACACACAGCCTCACAATAACTATACAACACAAATACACTCAGCCTCACAATAACTATACAACACAAATACACACAGCCTCACAATAACTATACAACACAAATACACAGAGCCTCACAATAACTATACAACACAAATACACACAGCCTCGCAATAACTATACAACACAAATACACACGGCTTCAAAATAACTATACAACACAAATACACACAGCTTGACAATAACTATACAACACAAATACACACAGCCTCACAATAACTATACAACACAAATACACACAGCTTGACAATAACTATACAACACAAATACACACAGCCTCAAAATAACTATACAACACAAATACACACAGCATCACAATAACTATACAACACAAATACACACAGCCTCACAATAACTATACAACACAAATACACACAGCCTCACAATAACTATACAACACAAATACACACAGCTTGACAATAACTATACAACACAAATACACACAGCCTCACAATAACTATACAACACAAATACACTCAGCCTCACAATAACTATACAACACAAATACACACAGCCTCACAATAACTATACAACACAAATACACACAGCCTCACAATAACTATACAACACAAATACACACAGCCTCACAATAACTATACAACACAAATACACACAGCCTCGCAATAACTATACAACACAAATACACACGGCTTCAAAATAACTATACAACACAAATACACACAGCCTCACAATAACTATACAACACAAATACACACAGCTTGACAATAACTATACAACACAAATACACACAGCCTCACAATAACTACACAACACAAATACACACAGCTTGACAATAACTATACAACACAAATACACACAGCCTCACAATAACTATACAACACAAATACACACAGCCTCACAATAACTATACAACACAAATACACACAGCCTCACAATAACTATACAACACAAATACACACAGCTTGACAATAACTATACAACACAAATACACACAGCCTCAAAATAACTATACAACACAAATACACACAGCCTCACAATAACTATACAACACAAATACACACAGCCTCACAATAACTACACAACACAAATACACACAGCTTGACAATAACTATACAGCACAAATACACACAGCCTCACAATAACTATACAACACAAATACACACAGCCTCACAATAACTATACAACACAAATACACACAGCCTCACAATAACTATACAACACAAATACCCTCAGCATCACAATAACTATACAGCACAAATACACACAGCCTCACAATAACTATACAACACAAATACACACAGCCTCACAATAACTATACAACACAAATACACACAGCCTCACAATAACTATACAACACAAATACACACAGCCTCACAATAACTATACAAAACAAATACACTCAGCATCACAATAACTATACAACACAAATACACACAGCCTCACAATAACTATACAACACAAATACACACAGCCTCACAATAACTACACAACACAAATACACACAGCTTGACAATAACTATACAACACAAATACACACAGCCTCAAAATAACTATACAACACAAATACACACAGCCTCACAATAACTATACAACACAAATACACACAGCCTCACAATAACTATACAACACAAATACACACAGCTTGACAATAACTATACAACACAAATACACACAGCCTCACAATAACTATACAACACAAATACACTCAGCCTCACAATAACTATACAACACAAATACACACAGCCTCACAATAACTATACAACACAAATACACACAGCCTCACAATAACTATACAACACAAATACACACAGCCTCGCAATAACTATACAACACAAATACACACGGCTTCAAAATAACTATACAACACAAATACACACAGCTTGACAATAACTATACAACACAAATACACACAGCCTCACAATAACTATACAACACAAATACACACAGCTTGACAATAACTATACAACACAAATACACACAGCCTCAAAATAACTATACAACACAAATACACAGAGCCTCACAATAACTATACAACACAAATACACACAGCCTCACAATAACTATACAACACAAATACACACAGCCTCACAATAACTATACAACACAAATACACACAGCCTCGCAATAACTATACAACACAAATACACACAGCCTCACAATAACTATACAACACAAATACACACAGCCTGACAATAACTATACAACACAAATACACACAGCCTCACAATAACTATACAACACAAATACACACAGCCTCACAATAACTATACAACACAAATACACACAGCCTCACAATAACTATACAGCAAAAATACACACAGCCTCACAATAACTATACAACACAAATACACACAGCTTGACAATAACTATACAACACAAATACACACAGCCTCACAATAACTATACAACACAAATACACACAGCCTCACAATAACTATACAACACAAATACACACAGCCTCACAATAACTATACAGCAAAAATACACACAGCCTCACAATAACTATACAACACAAATTCACTCAGCCTCACAATAACTATACAACACAAATACACTCGGCCTCACAATAACTATACAACACAAATACACACAGCTTGACAATAACTATACAACACAAATACACACAGCTTGACAATAACTATACAACACAAATACACACAGCCTCACAATAACTATACAGCACAAATACACACAGCCTCACAATAACTATACAACACAAATGCACACAGCTTGACAATAACTATACAACACAAATGCACACAGCTTGACAATAACTATACAGCACAAATACACACAGCCTCACAATAACTATACAACACAAATACACACAGCCTCACAATAACTATACAACACAAATACACACAGCCTCACAATAACTATACAGCACAAATACACACAGCCTCACAATAACTATACAACACAAATACACACACCCTCACAATAACTATACAACACAAATACACTCAGCCTCACAATAACTATACAACACAAATACACACAGCCTCACAATAACTATACAACACAAATACACACAGCCTCACAATAACTATACAACACAAATACACACAGCTTGACAATAACTATACAACACAAATACACACAGCCTCACAATAACTACACAACCCAAATACACACAGCTTGACAATAACTATACAACACAAATACACACAGCCTCAAAATAACTATACAACACAAATACACACAGCCTCACAATAACTACACAACCCAAATACACACAGCTTGACAATAACTATACAACACAAATACACACAGCTTGACAATAACTATACAACACAAATGCACACTGCCTCAAAATAACTATACAACAGAAATACACTCAGCCTCACAATAACGATACAACACAAATACACACAGCCTCACAATAACTATACAACACAAATACACACAGCCTCGTAATAACTATACAACCCAAATACACACAGCCTCACAATAACTATACAACACAAATACACACAGCCTCACAATAACTACACAACCCAAATACACACAGCTTGACAATAACTATACAACACAAATACACACAGCCTCACAATAACTATACAACACAAATACACACAACTTGACAATAACTACAACACAGCCTCACAATAACTATACAGCAAAAATACACACATCCTCACAATAACTATACAACACAATACACTCAGCCTCACAATAACTATACAACACAAATACACTCAGCGTCACAATAACTACACAACACAAATACACACAGCTTGACAATAACGATACAACACAAATACACACAGCCTCACAATAACTATACAACACAAATACACACAGCCTCATAATAACTATACAACACAAATACACACAGCCTCACAATAACTATACAACACAAATACACACAGCCTCACAATAACTATACAACACAAATACACAGCCTCACAATAACTATACAACACAAATACACACAGCCTCACAATGACTACACGACCCAAATACACACAGCTTGACAATAACTATACAACACAAATACACACAGCCTCACAATAACTATACAACACAAATACACACAGCCTCACAATAACTATACAACACAAATACACACGGCTATAGTTAGGACCTTCTGTAATCAGTCAGTGTATAAACCTGTCTGGTTACTGTATTTTAAGTAAACATACACATTTCTTATATGTTACTAGTAATACATATGTGTTTGGTAAATATGTCCTACTTACAATCCTAGATACTATCACAAAGGAAAACCTGCCCCATCAATGTCATTATTCAGCATGTTGTCATTCCAGAGTGTTTGTGTCTTTGGTAGAAATATATTTTCAGGGAAACAGATTGTCACAGGTCATACGGGATTTATTTAGTTACTGATGTTTTGATATCCTCTGGCTTACAACATTTGTCACAAACCTCAAAGTCACTAAAATGGCCTATCACTTTCAGGGAGTCGTGGGTCTATCTAGGAGACCAGAAGCTGGGTCCATCCGGGAGACCACAATCTCGGGGATTGCCTGCATTTTGATTTTATTCACTGCTTTTTCAGGGTAATTTTTATTTACTTATTTTTTTCTCTTGGAAAACGTTGATGTGCACACCGTAAGGGATCAAACCTTTCCCAAGAGTAGTACAATAAAAACGTGAGGTTGGTCACAAGGCCCACCAACATATAGCTCACCTTCAACCCCCCCTCCCCCCGCCCCCATGTGGGGGACTTAGGGAATGCTAACAGACATCAGATGACATTATGTTCTTGCCCCAGCCCAACATTACACGACCAAAGACTGTCCAGTCTCTAGTGTCAGTCTCAAACCCTCCTTAGTAGAGGGCCAAAGGTTGCCCAGTCCCATCATCCTACATGCATAACCTGAAGGGTCATGGGATTCAGTGATTGTATGTGTAAGGGCTGTAGTGTATGTGTTTATAGAAGACATAGTGTGTGCAGGGGCTGTAGTGTATGTGTTTATAGAAGACATAGTGTGTGCAGGGGCTGTAGTGTATGTGTGTCAGGGTACCTGAAGTCTCTACCTTTGAGAGGGGTAGAGACTTAGAAGTTTATCCGTCCGGACGGCATGTCTCCTCCCGCGGTTCACTCGGTCTTGCTAACGCCGGCCGCGAGGGAGTCACTTCCTTTTATAACAGGAGGACCGGAGGTAGACGTCATGACGCCAACCCGGAACGTCCTGCCACTCAAATCTCGGGAGACGAATCAGGACTCGCCGGAGGCGTGTCTTCTCTCCCTAGCCAGGATACTTAACAGTGGCTCTCTCATTCACTCATTGCCCTGTCGTGGTTCTAGTCCGCCTAGTCACACAGTGCTTTATTATTCACTTGTCTTTTGGTTCTGACCCGGCTTTGTTGTTTACTCTCCTGCCTTTCTGTTATCCTTGACCCGGCTTGTCTCTCGCTTACCTGTCCTCTCGTTCCCTCGACCTCGGCTTGTCTCTGACCATTCTATTGTAGTTATACGTTAGTCCGGCCATTCTAAGGACCGGTATACGTATCTGCTACTCTTTGTACTCTGCGTGTTGGATCCCTGACCCGATCCTGACATTACGACAGGGCCATGGATCCTGCAGGTACAAATTGTCAGCTTGGTTCTCCTGATCCTAGGCTTGACGCCATGGATCATAGGATGGATCAGATGGCTCTAGCACTACAGGCGCTGCTGTCTCGCCCTATTAATCCACCTGAGGAGATGCGTAATACGTCTGCTTCTTCTGTGGGTTCGGGGTTAGAGGTAGTTACTGTAGGTGCTTCTTCCCGAGTTACTCCACCTGTACGTTATGCTGGTTCCCCTGAGAGGTGTCGTGGCTTTTTGAACCAGATCAGTATTCATTTCGAGCTACAGCCCCGTTCATACCCTACTGATAGGGCAAAGGTGGGATTTATTATTACCTTACTCATTGAGAAAGCTCTGAGAGGGGCTAATCCGTTGTGGGAGAATGATAATCCATTAGTCTATAACTATAATTCCTTTGTAGCTGCTTTTAAAAGAACTTTTGACCCTCCTGGCAGGAAGGCCAATGCAGCCAAATTACTGTTGCGCCTTAGACAAGACAACCAAACACTTGTGGATTATGCACTAGAGTTCAGGTCTTTGGCGTCAGAGGTAAAATGGAATGAACAGGCCTATATAGACGTATTCTTAAATGGATTATCTGATGTAATACTTGATGAGGTAGCGACAAGAGAGCTTCCCGAGAACCTGGAGGACTTAATTTCCTTTATCTCTCGTATTGACGAACGTCTAAGGGAGAGACAGAATACTCGAGATAGAACCGCTAAATCTTCCTCTAGACTAGCACCATCATTTCAAATTTCTGAAACCAAAGATCCACAGGTTTCAGAACCTATGCAGTTAGGCCTTACTCGTCTCTCAGAGGAGGAGAGACAGTTCAGGAGAAGAGAGGGACTGTGTATGTATTGTGGGGTCAGAGGTCATGTACGTTTGAGCTGTCCCAGCCGTCCGGGAAACGCTCGCACCTAAGTTTCTCTAGAGGACAGACCTTGGGTGTTTCGATTTTGTCCTCTACTCATAACTACAAAGAACATAGACTCCTATTACCGGTCTCTTTAACTTGGGAGAAGGGAACCTTAGAGACTATGGCATTGATAGACTCCGGCGCTGCTGAGAGTTTTATCGACCAAAAGTTTCTCACCAAACACACTATCCCATCCCAGTTAAGGAAGACACCCTTGGCTGTTGAAGCCATTGATGGTAGACCTTTAGTTGAGCCTGTGATTTTCCGGGAAACCACACCTCTTTACTTAACTGCTGGTATTCTACACAAGGAGGAAATATCCTTACTACTCATTTCATCTCCTTCTGTTCCCATAGTCCTGGGATACTCCTGGCTTAAGAGACATAACCCTGTTATAGATTGGAGATCAGGGGAAATAGTTTCGTGGGGTCAGAATTGTCAAGAGAATTGTTTAAAGAAAGTGTCACCTCTTTGTAGTGTCAACTCACTTAATAACGCTACCGACTCTACCAAAGTACAGATACCGTCCTTGTATCAAGATTTAAAGGCAGTATTTGACAAAAGAAAGGCTGATACCTTACCACCACATAGGCCTTTTGATTGCAAAATTAATTTACTTTCTGGTACCATGCCCCCCAGGGGTCATGTCTATCCTTTGTCTACGAATGAAAACTTAGTTCTAGAAGAGTATATTCGTGAAAACCTAGACAAGGGGTTCATTAGAAGATCCTCCTCTCCTGCTGGGGCTGGATTCTTTTTCGTTAAAAAGAAGGATGGTTCTTTAAGACCTTGCATTGACTACCGAGGCCTTAATAAGATAACCATCAGAAATGTATATCCGATTCCCTTGATCACCGAGCTTTTTGATCGATTAAAAAGTTCTAAAATTTTCACTAAGTTAGACCTTAGAGGTGCTTATAATTTGGTGAGAATCCACGACGGTGACGAGTGGAAAACTGCATTCAATACTCGATATGGGCACTATGAGTATACTGTAATGCCTTTTGGTCTCTGCAATGCCCCGGCGGTATTTCAGGACCTTATTAATGAGGTTCTTAGGGAGTTTCAAGATGACTGTGTGATTGTATACCTTGATGATATACTTATACATTCCAGGGATATTGAGACTCACCACAGACAAGTCAGAAGGGTTTTACACAAACTTCTTCAGCATGGCTTATACTGCAAACTAGAGAAATGCAGCTTTGACCAATCCCAAACTACCTTTCTTGGATATGTGATTTCTGGGGAGGGGTTTGAAATGGACCCGGAGAAGCTCCAATCCATATTAGAGTGGCCTTTACCTAAGGGTCTCAAGGCTATCCAGAGATTCATTGGTTTCTCTAATTACTACAGACGTTTCATTAAGGGATACTCCTCTATCATTGCTCCCATCACCAATATGACCAAACAAGGGGCTGAGACTAAGAATTGGTCTACTGAAGCACTTCTGGCTTTTAAGACACTCAAGGAGCTGTTTGCTTCCGCACCAATTTTAGTTCACCCTGATACTACTCTACCTTTCCTACTCGAGGTTGACGCTTCTGAGACAGGTATAGGTGCTGTTCTGTCCCAAAGGTTGGGTGTAGATAAACCATTACATCCTTGTGGTTACTTTTCCAAAAAATTGTCAGGTACTGAAAGCAGATATGACATCGGTGACAGGGAGCTACTAGCGGTTATAATGGCCTTGAAGGAGTGGAGACATTTATTGGAGGGTACTTTGCATCCTGTTACTATTTTGACAGATCATAAAAACTTATCCTATATTGGAGAGGCTAAACGACTATCATCTAGACAGGTTCGTTGGTCCATATTTCTCACTCACTTCAACTACGTACTCACATATAGGCCAGGTTCTAAGAATTCTAAGGCCGACGCCTTATCTCGCCAATATGAACCTGCTGCTGTATCTGAGCCGGTTTTGTCCTCTATAGTCCCCAAGTGTAACATTATCGCTTACACTACTCTCAAAGTTCATTCTCCGCTACTTGATCAGATAAGGAACTTGCAGCATCTGGCACCTAGACTGACTCCGGCTTCCAGACTTTTCGTCCCTCCTGAACTCCAATTGGAGCTCTTACAGTGTCTTCACGAGAGTAAGGTGGCGGGTCATCCGGGTGTTCGCAAGACGTATTCTTTGATCTCCAAGGATTTCTGGTGGCCGTCGTTACGGAAGGATATTAAGGATTTTATCGGGGTTTGTGTGGTCTGTACTAAAACTAAACTACCACATTCGCTTCCTTGTGGCCTTCTACAACCTCTGGAAATACCTGACAAACCTTGGTCCTGTGTGGCAATGGACTTTATTGTGGATCTGCCTGTTTCTAAAAAGCACACTGTTATCCTCACCGTAGTCGATAGGTTTACCAAGATGGCACATTTCGTACCCTTGCCTAAACTCCCGACTTCTCCGGAATTGGCGGAGGTCTTTGCTAAAGAGATTTTTCGCTTGCATGGGATTCCTTCGGAGATCACTTCTGATAGAGGCTCCCAATTTGTTTCACGTTTTTGGAGGTCCTTCTGTTCTCAATTAGGCATCAAATTGAATTTTTCGTCCGCCTATCATCCTCAGTCTAACGGAGCTGTTGAACGAACCAACCAAAAGATTGAGCAATACTTACGTTGTTTTGTTTCCGAACACCAGGACGATTGGGTCGGTTTGATTCCTTGGGCGGAGTTTGCGCACAACAATCTCGTTTGTGACTCTACGCATTCAAGCCCCTTCTTCATGAACTATGGCTTTCATCCATCTATTCTTCCCCCGGTTTCTCCTTCCCAAGGAGTGCCGTCGGTTGATGTCCATGTGGCCAATTTGAGGAAGTTGTGGGATCAGACTCGACAGATTCTTCTACACAATTCTGTACTGGTTAAGAGACATGCTGACAAACGTAGAAGGGCGGCTCCGAATTTTGTTCCAGGCGATAGAGTGTGGTTGTGTACTAGGAATATTCGTCTTAAAGTTCCTTCCATGAAATTCGCTCCTCGTTATATTGGTCCCTACAGGATCTTGACTCGAATTAACCCAGTGGCATATCGTCTGGCTCTCCCAGCTAATTTACGCATCCCGAACTCCTTTCACGTGTCCTTGCTGAAACCTCTAATCTGTAACAGATTCTCCTCCACAATCGCTCCTCCGCGCCCTGTTCAGGTGGAGGGTCAGGAGGAATATGAGGTTAACTCCATTATTGATTCTCGTGTCTCCCGGGGCCGGGTACAATATTTAGTTGACTGGAAGGGATATGGTCCTGAGGAGAGGAGTTGGGTACCACAAGAGGATGTTCATGCTCCTCGTCTTCGCAGGGCATTTCACTCCCGCTTTCCATCTCGCCCCGGCTCCTTCCGCCCGGTGGGCGTATCTGAGGGGGGGGGGTACTGTCAGGGTACCTGAAGTCTCTACCTTTGAGAGGGGTAGAGACTTAGAAGTTTATCCGTCCGGACGGCATGTCTCCTCCCGCGGTTCACTCGGTCTTGCTAACGCCGGCCGCGAGGGAGTCACTTCCTTTTATAACAGGAGGACCGGAGGTAGACGTCATGACGCCAACCCGGAACGTCCTGCCACTCAAATCTCGGGAGACGAATCAGGACTCGCCGGAGGCGTGTCTTCTCTCCCTAGCCAGGATACTTAACAGTGGCTCTCTCATTCACTCATTGCCCTGTCGTGGTTCTAGTCCGCCTAGTCACACAGTGCTTTATTATTCACTTGTCTTTTGGTTCTGACCCGGCTTTGTTGTTTACTCTCCTGCCTTTCTGTTATCCTTGACCCGGCTTGTCTCTCGCTTACCTGTCCTCTCGTTCCCTCGACCTCGGCTTGTCTCTGGCCATTCTATTGTAGTTATACGTTAGTCCGGCCATTCTAAGGACCGGTATACGTATCTGCTACTCTTTGTACTCTGCGTGTTGGATCCCTGACCCGATCCTGACAATGTGTTTATAGAAGACAAAGTGTTTGCAGGGGCTGTAGTGTATGTGTTTATATTAGACATAGTGTGTGTGCAATGGCTGTAGTGTATATAGAAGACATAGTGTGTGCATGGGGCTGTAGTGTATGTGTTTATAGAAGACATAGTGTGTGCAGGGGCTGTAGTGTATGTGTTTATAGAAGACATAGTGTGTGCAGGGGCTGTAGTGTATGTGTTTATATTAGACAGTGCGTAAGGGCTGTAGTGTATGTGTATACAGAAGATGTAATGTGTGTAAGGGCTGTAGTGTATGTGTGTATAGAAAATGTAGTGTGTGCAGGGGCTGTAGTGTATGTGTGTATAGAAGATGTAATGTGTGTAGGGGCTGTAGTGTATGTGTGTATAGAAGACGTAATGTGTGTAAGGGCTGTAGTGTATTTGTGTATAGAAGACATAATGTGTGTAGGGGCTGTAGTGTATTTGTGTATAGAAGACATGTATGTGTATATAGGTGATATAGTGTGCTGTAGAAAGTGTGTTTGTATATAGATGATCTAATGTGTGCATACGGGATACTGTGTGTGTGTGTGTGTGTGTGTGTGTGCATAGGGGGTGCAGTGTGTGTGAGGGATGCAATATGTAGGAGGCCTGTGTGTATAAGAGGTGCAGTGTGGGTGTAGAGGTGAGGGGTGCAGTGTGTAGGGATGATGTGTATTTAGAGGTGCAGTGTGTAGGGGTACAGTTGTGAGAGTAGAGTGTATAGAAGTGCAGTGTTTGTATGGTGCAGTGTGTGAGGTTCATGTAGGGGTGAAGTGTGTGTAAGGGTGCAGTCAGTGAGGTGAAGTGTATGTAAGGGTGCAGTGTGTAGAGGTGCACTTTGTGAGGGTTGCAGTGTGTAGGGGTGAAATGTGTAGGTGTGCAGTTTGTGAGGGGTGCAGTGTGTATGGGTCCAATGTGTAGGAGTGAAATTTTTAGGGGTGTGGTGTGTGCAGTGTATCTAGAGGTGCAGCATGTGTGAGATGTGACTGTGTTGGGTGGTAAAGGGTCTATATTGTGTGGGAACCGACAAAACAAGTTCTGCACCGAGGCGTCTGTGACCATAGGATTGGCCCTGGGCTCACTCACCCACAGGACTGAGAGACAGAGATATCAGCTCTCCTGCAGGATTGACAGATACTGGCTCTCCCACAGGACTGACAGACAGATACCGAATCCCCCGCAGGACTGACAGACAGAGATAGGGTGACAAACGCTTCTTCCCATGTATGTTTGCCACGGACTCCTGGAGGAGTGTGGAAGCCGGTCTCTTGCCCACCGACTATGGTCCAGGTCTGGGACACCGCTTCGAAGTTACCCTGCCCAGCCGCTATTAGTAGCTTGCCCTGGGGGCCCCTGGTTCGGCACTTTCCGAACGATAGCTCTCTGGCAGCGGTTCGCATGAACCAAACCCACGAATAGTTCTCAGCGGTACTTAGCCACGACCGCTATGGAACTAATTTCGGTATGAGGACTTCCTGGTCACCTTAGTGGGACTTAGCCGCGAATGTTATGGAACTGTTTTCGGCATGAGGTGACTGTGCGGTTGCCGGACAACTTGGTTCGCGGTTTTGAACCACTTTGTTATTCACCAGGAGAGCGCTTTTTGGAGGGAAGGTGCCTAAGACTAAGGGGAACAAATGCTACCTTAGAGCCAGCCGGAGCACCCCGTATTGCGACCACAGGAGCTCCCGAAAGTTGACCGGCAAAAGCACTAAGCGCATAGGGCCACGTGTGCGGCCGATCAGAACTTTAACACGGTGGTGTTTCCACTACACTGCATGGATCTTAGCGCTATTTGGAGAACTTGGGCACTCAGATCAGGATTATTAAATATGTACTGTGTGTGGGGTTATTTTTAGTATGTTTTTGGATATTTATGTTTTTATATTTTTGTGTTTGCCTCTCTGTTCCTGGGAGATAATTAGCTTACCGGTCTTTAACGCAATTATCTCCCAGGCCCAGAGATTCCTGGGAGGGGCTTGTATTGCATTGCTTGGAGACCCCCTGCTGGGGTCTGTGCATAAAAGGCAGAGTGTATCTCATGAAAATCAGTTGTGCTCCCAGAACTATATGTTGTCTAGTTACTGGGAGGGGAAAGGGCTAAGTGCCTTGTTCCAGTTCGTGGAGGATTCGACGGGGAAAGTCCTTGTAAGGACTAGAGCTCCCAGGACTGTGTGTCGTCCAGTCCCTGGAAGGAAATTGAGCTGGTCCCCTATCCTGCTCGAGGACGGAGAGGCTCCAGGAGGACCCCAGTCAAGCCACGCGACTGGGGCAGAAGCACTGAGATTTTCCACTGTTACAGCTAGGAAGCGGTTCTTTGGCCAGCCAGGGTACAGGGAGCTCCGCTACACATAGCGCTAATTTGTTCAGCATGGAGAAACCAGAAAGTTGCAAGGAAGAATATTCCATAATGGGAAGAGTCCAGCAGAGGAATTTCTTATTAAAAAAAGATGCAAATCTAATGTATTTGTGTAAAATATTTTGTTATCTTTGTCTTCTTGTCAGATTTCATTGTTTATTTTTTATATTACCCATGTAATGCAGATTATTAACATTTAAAAGAACAAAAATCACATTAGTTGCCGAGCAAGACATGGTGCAAACCAAAGCATTTATCTGGGAATACCCAAATAAGTAATAGGGAACGTTAGCGCCATCTGCTGTCTACACAACAAGTAGACCCACATTAAAAGAGCGTGAATTTTCACTTTAATGAAATTATTGACTAAATATCTATACGTGTTTCTTACCTTTTTGGATTGCTGAAAACAATCCTATTTATCTGTTAACTATATCTTAAAGAAATGGCACAAGCCCAGTTTTTAGGTGTGTGAAATGCATGAGTGATAAGTGACAATGACAAACGGTCCGTGAAAGTGCATGGGTCATAAGAGAGTCCTGTTAGTTCTCATGTGACAAGATTTTTGCAAACACCATGTCTTCAGTGATCCTCGGTTATTCCAAATTCCACCCATTGGAATGGTCTACAGATGCATTGATGTGGATCATTGTTTTATTGAGGGTTTAAAGTATCTGGACAAGACCGGAAACACACACATCTCCAGTAGACCTATCTTAGGACCATGGTGAGTATTATGAAGGATGCATGGTGCTTGGTGGGAAGCACATACAAGGTCTTGGGTTAGTCCAAGATGTGACCAAACTCTCTAAAATTGAGCTTCCCATGCTGCATACATGTCTTTTGGGGTGAGAAACATCTGCCTGCCATGCTCCTGGAGTGTCATGTATTCATCCGCACATAAAAATGTGATTAATGGCATTTACTGTTCTGACAGGAAAAGTTGTGCCAAGCAAAATTACTCTTGTGACAGGAAAAGTTGTGCCGAGCAGCAATCAATCCACAGGAGGGTTTGTGCTGAGCAGCAATTATGCAATGGAAACCTGGTAACTGCCTTTGGGGTCAAAGGCCGGTTACAGCCTATCAGATCCACAGGCGGGGGAAATTTAGGCCCAGTTCTCCTCTTGCTCTGTGCCCTGTCGTGGTTTCCCTTGTGGTTGTCCGACAGCGCGTTATTGATTCTGTTTTTTCTTATATTTTGACTTTGGCATTGATTTTGACTTTTCCTTATCGTTGTGTCTCTTTCTGTTTCCCTTGACTTCGGCTATTCCTGACTATTCTTTGGTACGTTAGTCTGGCCATTTTAAGGTCCGGTATACGTTACCTATCAGTCCTCTGTGTTACACAATTCTACGTGCTGGATCATACTGTAATCCTGACACGGAGAACATGAAGTCCAGTTACGGCTAAACCGGACATCAAATGGTTATTTTTTAGGTCTTGGACTTTACCTGTTACGGGAATATGGAGAGAGAGAGGATTTTCTTAATGTTGGCCTCAGTTCTTCATCTGCTGGAGTTCTAGTTTGAGTTGCTCCAGGAGTGAAGGAAGCATTCCTTGTGTGATAAATGTAACCCAAATTGATCAAGTCCACAAAACTAAAACTGTGAGCTGTTCAAACACTGAAAAGGGAATTGTGGGAATTGAAAAAGCTGGTGTGATCATAAGGCCAAATAATGAAGCTGAGGAATGTATTACTTTGTATGATTAGATTTGGATGTGGATTGTCCTCGTGGGCGGGTCGATCTGTTATGCAAATGGTGCAGATTCCATTTGTGATGGTTTATGGGAACTGTGAGACTTGAGTGGGACTAAACAAAGTTCAAGCTACAGAGGTTTTGCTTAATGTTTTCAGAAATTCTGTCTATAGAAAATATACAGTCAGGATGAAAAGAAGGAGCAAGACTGTCTGTGGCATTGCTACAACATAAAAAGCAAATAATAGTGTAACACTGTTGAATAACTACAAATGCGCTATAATGAGTAACAAGATAGATGAAAATATATCGCCCAAGGGTGCCACCCCTGATAGAAATGGGTGGCCAAATCCACATCTCCTGCCTTCGCGCCCACACCCCCTCCCAGCAGAGGGAAGGAATCAGAACCACCAGGTAGGGAGCCTGGGTGGACTTCAAACCCCCACCCGCACCAAAAAAATAAATAAAACATTATTTATGTGCTGGGAGGGAGAGGGGATATACTGTGGGAAGGGACATATGCTGGGGTGGTGTGGGGAAGAGAAGAATCTGGGGGAGAGGAAGATGAGAATCTGGGGGTGAGGAAGATGAGATTCTGGGGGGAGAATGGGAGAGAAGGGGGGGAGAGGAGGAGAATTCGTTCGGACAACTGTATGAGTTGTTTTTTCTAAACTTAAACCTCAGTATTCAGTCAGTATTCAGGTTTAATTGCCGTGTTGGCACTTTGAGGAAAAACAATTGGCATGTATTGCGGTTTGAGCACTCGGGCTCAAAAAGGTTCGCCATCACGGGTATAGTCTATGGTGTAAATGCCACCCCAAAACTAGAACGGCATGTTTTTTTCTTCACCCACTGTGTCTCTTCGCCCTTTAATATGTGTTTATGTTTCATAGAGTTCACATACAGAGTACAGTCATTTAGAAAAAGAGCACATAAAATACAAGCAAAAAAAAATGTAAAAACCCTTATAAAAAGTCACAGTGCATTAAGGCTTATCCAAGTAAGTAAGCAGAGAAATGCGGTATGTGAGTATCATAAAAAGAGAAAATATCATAAAATAGACAATATACCACAGCAAAATGCCAATCTAGCAATATAAAAAGGTTTATAAAGTAACAATATAAAGATACTTTGATCCAGGAACATTCTGATCGCCGTCCTGCTGCTCTGTTCATTGAATGCTTTGATTTTACTTTTTCTGGGCTGTTCTTATTAATCTTCAACTTTTCAGATTTTGTTTTATTTTGCATGTTTTTGCATGTACTTTATGATATGCATTGATTTTGAATGAAGAATTCTGTATTTGTTTGAAGGATTCCATTGGATTTAGTATGTGTCGTGCTTGGAGTGACCCTTTCAGGTAGAAAGAAGCAGGCTTGCTTTGGAAAAATTCTATGAAGTGTGAAGTGTCAAAAAATGTTTTCAAGAAAAGTAGTGGAATTCTAGTGTCATTGGACGCTATGTGTCAGGATATAAGAGGAACTCAGGATGTGGTAATATGAAACCAAGGCGAAGTACCAGTTGGGGCACGGCAGAGATGTGTTCAGCCCAGGCAGTACAGGTTCATAAGCGGTGAGTCCATCAGATGGTCATGCAGGAGGCAGCTAGTAAGGACACAGGTAGAAGCACTTGGGAAGCTCAGTACGACTAAGCACGGAGGACTGGGCTACTTGACAATAAATAAGTGGGGTCCTCCTGGAGCCTCTCCGTCCTCGTGCAGGATAGGGGACCAGCTCTATTTCCTTCCAGGGACTGGACGACACACAGTTACAAGTACTTTCACGAACTGGAACAAGGCACAAGGTCTGTGACTTCCTGATGTCACAGACACTCCACATTATGTCACTCACTTCCCTTTAAGGTTGATGTCATCTGGCGCATGCGTGCCTAGGTAGGTGAACTGCTTGGAGGAATCGGCGGCAACCTCAGACAGCTAAAAGAAGCAGAATCTGGGCTTGTCCATGGTGTGTCTACAGACACCGCATGATGAGGGCTCAGAAGAGTGCCACACACTTCAGTGGGCTGGTCTGCTTGATTGTCAGGCATCCTGGCATGCATTTACACCTGGCCGACCTGCCATTTCCAAATGTGTACACCCCCTATGGGCAGCGCCATTGACATGACTTTTGTCTTGATTACCTCACCAACTGCTGTCCCTCCTTTTACCATCTTTAACATCACCAACCGGTGTCCCACCTTTTACCACCTTTAACCTCACCAACTGGTGACCTGCCTTTTACCTCACCAACTAGTGTCCCGCTCACGGTACACTGATGTTGGGGTGTATGCCTGTGCAGGTATTTACGGGATATACTCTACTTTCCCAGTAAGAACAATGGCACAGCCTAGTTTGGCCAAAAGGTCTCCGTCATTTCCTATCCCTGGAGAATCTGTACATTTGCAACAATCAGGAGGAATAGAGAGGTGAATAGCTATTTTCCCCAAATAATGCTTTGCGGATCCATCCATTTAAATGCTAGCTTCCTGTTGGTCTAAATATAGCCGGCCTGTAAAGACAGGATATTTTATGACTTTATGTAACTTTTTTCTTCATATTCTTTGTACTGTATTTATTAAACATGCTGTTATTTTCATTCATTACACAAAGGGAATATAGCCAAGATTTCAAAAATTAAGAGATAACAATGCATGAATTAATAAGAGTAGTTAGACAGACAGACAAATGAATGGAGAGAGGACTGTGTGAATGTTTGTGTGTGTTTAAAAGTGATTTAAAAAATGAAATATTTTGCATTTAATGCTTCTGGGAGTCTGCATTTTATTCCAGACTGGAGTCAGCCATAAGTTCACTCCTATCTCTACTTTATATGGTCAGTGACCAGAATTCCATCTATATTTTGTACATATATATTTATTCATTATATTATGGATTATAGCTATATTATAATATGGATTCTATCTATATTAGATATTGTGACAATCTGCCATTTGCCACTGGGCATTGGAGAGGACTGATTGCCAGCCTCCTGCCATTTGACTATGGCCAATGGGATGTATTGCCCTTTAAGGAACTGATTTGGGCATAATGGATTTTTATAATGCTGTTTCTGGCCCTTTAATTACTTTGGAGCAGTGTTGCAACTTTAAATTGGCATTTCGGATACAGCCGAAGTGTCGAAGTGGCCGCCATTCGACAAACGAACACGTGGCGGCTGCCATTTTAACTAATTTGAACGTGGTCAGCGGTGTGTGCAGCCAAATCTATGGAACTGTTTTCGGCTACCCAATTTCACGAACACCGCTGACCCGTACCTTCTTCTCCACTTCAACACTGTGGCTGGAGACTAAGTCCCATTCGAAGATTCAGTGAAAAATAGACCGACCGCACAGTCCAAATACATGGAACTGTTTTGTGCATGAAAATGTGCTTGCGGTCATAAAGGAACTACTGGATGGATTTTTATGATTTTTGAGTATGTTTATATTTAAAGGACGCTGATTTATTAATAGTGCATGTATACTTTTAAAGTTATAAGAATTGTATAAAAACTGTATATTTTCTGCCTGTCATAATTAAGTTAGTCTATTGTGTTGAGATAATTGTATCACAGGCAGAGGGGAGGGTTTGTGTGTAATTAAGGGGAGTGTTTGTACTGTATACTACGTGTTTATTGGTTGTTCTGCAAAACCCTGTGGGCGGTCCTCTATGTGAAACCTCCATAAAAGAAAGCCCTTTGGTGCTAATTAAACACAGTTCTTCTTGACCCTCAACACGTAGTCTTGTCTCGTGATTGGAGGGGATAGCTATATTCACACTGGGGATTGCTATGCTCTGCATACTCCCTTGAGCTTTAATCACTTAGCTCTTTTAAGAGCTGTTCCTGTTACGCTCTCCTGGAAGAGAGGTCTTCCCCACACGGTCCTGGAGGACAGAAGCTAATCCAGGGTGGACAGAAGACGGCGAGACTCCAGTTAAGCTACGGCGGTTGTGGAGTCTGCGGCGGCGGTTGTGGTGTCCAGTGCGGTGCTTGTGGTCTTTGGCGCAGGCTAGGAAGCGTCCATCAACGGAAGGTACTCGGTCGGAGTACGGGTGTTCCGTTACAGATATATTTAAGGCTGGGCATGTAGTTGTAGGAGGGACTTGGGTCCCCTTTGTAAGGGCTTCAATTCTCTACCACTTAACTGTTGTTGGGCTCATTGTCATCACGGTTTGGGTTTATTTCTATTCTTACCATTTCGTATGGTCTTGTGTGTGTTCGACACTTTTCGCATTAAACGCACGTACAAATTAGTTTGTTTCTATGTGGTAGGGACTTTCGGTTCTTTCAACCGCACGAACAGGGGCCCTCGTTCGCCTCCTTTTGCATACGCTTACAGATGCTTAATCGTTTAACCCGTTAAGGACCGCGGACATATGAGGTATGTCCGTCAAAAAACAGTCCTTAAGGACTGCAGACGTATGAGGTAAATTTGAACACTAGATGCGATCATGATCGCTTCCAGCCACTCTATGGGTATTACACAATGCCTCGATATCAAGGCATCATGGAATACCCCCACACACTGCTTCCGTTACTCTGCCTGTACTGATTGCCTCAAGCGGTCGAGGCACTTTGTTAAAATAAAAAAAATGTGCCCCTCTTCCTCCCCATGTACTTACTGATTGCCAGAGATCGGTCTTCTTCTGAGGGGGACTGTCTGGGCTCAGCCGAGACAGTCCCCCTCCAATTTAGGACCCCCAGGGGCCATGTGGCTGCTCTAAAACAGCGGTCACATGGCCGCAATAGGTGTCCATAGTGCTGCCAGTGAAAAAGTAAAACAAAGTTGAAAAAAAAATAAAGTTTATAAATAATAAAAAATTAAAAAAAATATATATGTATCTAATATATAATGTCATACTAAGTGTATTTTTTTATTAATATATACTTATATTAATAAAAAATACACTTAGAGTAAAATTACACACGTGTGTGTGTGTATGTATGTATATATGTATACATATATTCCAAATAGGTTATGGTGGGGAAAAATTGTGAGTTGCATTAACAACGAAACAGCTGTCCAAGAGTGGTTTACAGACTTTGCATCTTTTCCTAAGTTGTGTTTCAAGCTGTTGTATACAGCAAGCACAGACTAAAAGGAATCCATGAATGGAGAAAAGGGGGGTAAGGGCTGCACTAAAAAATAAAATAAAACACAGGGGTTAATACCAATAAAAACCAGACCAAATGGTCACAATAAAATGGTAACAGCAAAATAAGTCTCTAGATAAGTCTATGTAAAATAGGTAAAAATAGTCCTTTGGAGTGGTAAAAGTAAAAAATAAAAAATAAATAAAACATCTCACTGATATAACTGGATGGGATATCTGTACAGTCCTCAGGAGTTGATTTGTCCGGGTTGTAAAATAATCCGTATATGTGGAGACAAAATAGGAAACACGACAAGCTGCCAATGGTGAAGTATTGCGGATCCAAGAGTAAAATAAATAAAAGAAAATAGGATAATACACTCACATTTGAGGGAGCTTGAACCAGCTCTAGGATAAAGAGCATTTAGCGGTATGATCCCCGCTACAGCATATACTGGAAGAGTGCGTCCGTCAATCCAACCTTGGTACTCCACAATATATAAAAACAGCGATAGTGCTCTCAATAAGGAAAGTATATTAAAATAAATAATTTTGTGATTTCTGTGGGAAAAGCAAGTCTTATGGCTTGACTGGTGTGCAGATTTTGGTTTAACATTGTATTAACTATATACAGTTGCAAGAAAAAGTATGTGAACCCTTTGGAATGATATGGATTTCTGCACAAATAGGTCATAAAATGTGATCTGATCATCATCTAAGTCACAACAATAGACAATCACAGTCTGCTTAACCCCTTAAGGACCAAACTTTTGGAATAAAAGGGAATCATGACATGTCACACATGTCATGTGTCCTTAAGGGGTTAAACTAATAACACACTGTAACGGACCGTTTTGGCAGACAAGGGGTGAAAATCCGTTTAGGCGATAATCCCCTTTTCACAGACAGGCACGGCTACTGTAGAATCACCAAAACTCACGAATTGGATATAAGTGAATGCACCAAACTCCCGAACTGCATACAAGGGAATAAGGTAGCACTCCAAACTCCCGAACTGGACCCTCACGAATAGCTGCTAGCAGACGAACAGGAAAAGCTCCCAAGCGGCTTACACTCCTGGCAATCAGTCTCTATCAGCATACAGTGAATCCCCCCAAGAACAAGACAAGGCTCCGTGTTGCGGGTCAAGCAGTGGTCTGTTTATTGAGGGTCTCCCACCTGGTGGACACTCCCCTAGGGGACCAGATGGAAGACTGTAATAACAGACAGACAAGTACCAATTACAGACATACAGCAGTAAAACATCCCCACAATGCATCCTGGCTTCCTCCCCTCTGCCCTGGAGATAATTGAGAAGTAATTCAATTATCTCCCAGGACAAAGGCAAAAACTCCATTACACACGTGGGGACACAAAAACAACAAACACTTTAAAATACATAAAGTCACCTTTTACACATAAAAAAAACTAGTTACGGCGCACTCAGACATGTAAAAATTCACAACTAAGAAGGCTACTCTAAAACGCCTATCTAAGAGAATAAATATGGGGATTTAGTTCCACCATATGGCCATATGATGTTAAGCCCACTACTGCTTCAAAGTACCCCAATATCAGTGGGTCCTACGCTAATAACAAAAATGTGGGAGATAAATTAAATAGTACTAGTGCTAAACATAAGCAACAGTGTATTAAATTAATTTCTTTGTAAGAGCAAAGTGAGTATACAATAAAGAGTGATAAAAGCAATTAAAAACAGTGTAACAACTAAACAATTAAAGTGTTGGTGCTTGAATGAGTATACTCACATTTGCAGATAATATCTGTGCTGCATGAAGAAAATAATAAAAGTGACATGACTATAAAACTCCTCCTATTTATACACACCTGTGGCCACCTCTAAAGAGGTCTCAGAAGCTGGGGGGCCTGGGCGGGGTGCTTAACCCCAAAGGAATCTGGTCTGGATTCCAAATATATTTGCACAAAGGAGAGATTGGGGGCACACCCGAAAGATGCATTATGCATGAAAGGTGCTGCCGCAGTGACCAAAATTCATACAGAAAAACTAGTAGTGGGCTTAACATCATATGGCCATATGGTGGAACTAAATCCCCATATTTATTCTCTTAGATAGGCGTTTTAGAGTAGCCTTCTTAGTTGTGAATTTTTACATGTCTGAGTGCGCCGTAACTAGTTTTTCTGTATGAATTTTGGTCACTGCGGCAGCACCTTTCATGCATAATGCATCTTTCGGGTGTGCCCCCAATCTCTCCTTTGTGCAAATATATTTGGAATCCAGACCAGATTCCTTTGGGGTTAAGCACCCCGCCCAGGCCCCCCAGCTTCTGAGACCTCTTTAGAGGTGGCCACAGGTGTGTATAAATAGGAGGAGTTTTATAGTCATGTCACTTTTATTATTTTCTTCATGCAGCACAGATATTATCTGCAAATGTGAGAATACTCATTCAAGCACCAACACTTTAATTGTTTAGTTGTTACACTGTTTTTAATTGCTTTTATCACTCTTTATTGTATACTCACTTTGCTCTTACAAAGAAATTAATTTAATACACTGTTGCTTATGTTTAGCACTAGTACTATTTAATTTATCTCCCACATTTTTGTTATTAGCGTAGGACCCACTGATATTGGGGTACTTTGAAGCAGTAGTGGGCTTAACATCATATGGCCATATGGTGGAACTAAATCCCCATATTTATTCTCTTAGATAGGCGTTTTAGAGTAGCCTTCTTAGTTGTGAATTTTTACATGTCTGAGTGCGCCGTAACTAGTTTTTCTGTATGAATTTTGGTCACTGCGGCAGCACCTTTCATGCATAATGCATCTTTCGGGTGTGCCCCCAATCTCACCTTTTACACATAAAACATAGACATGTCACATATTCCCAGATAGCTCAGGTCTGAGTGCACATTATTAGGTGAATGGCACTCAGACCACACGAATACAGTTTAATCGCCATGGAGCCAAAGTCTTTAATTCCACGAACAGGCTCCATGGCATGGCTATCCGGGTTAAAACATTGACATAAAATTAACTACCGAAGTTCCAGGTGTTTGCTAAATTGTCCCGAATAGGAACCAGGAGGCTCAGCTGTGCCTGCACGTAAAAGTGTCCGCTTTTAGTGCATGAAAGCCGGGCAGAAAAGTGCTGTCTGCCCGGGGAGCTCCAGAACACCGCCATCGTGTGGCGGCTAGGTGTAACCGCGACCACCCAGTAACAATCAATTAAGCTGCGGTTAACCGCAGCTACTGGGTGGTCAATTGCCGGAACACGCTCGTTAAGCCGTGGTTAACCGCGGCTTCAGGGAGGTAGATGGAGGGCACACGCCAGCTTCTGGGTGGCCAATTAACGGCGCCGGCCGGCTTCCCACGGCTCTGGGGAGGCTGATAGAAGGCTGTTTTGTTCTGTAGATAGAATCTACCGAACGGCTGTGCAGAAAGGAAGGAATAAATCTTTCTGCACAGTAAAATTAACCCTTTAACTGCCGGTCCATAATCCAAAGGCAGCAGGCGGGCAACCAGGCTCCTCCAATACAATGTGGCGAGATTGGTCTCGGTTTTTATTGAACACACCATGTAAACATTCACAGTGCAGGTGGAAAAAGTATGTGAACCCCTAGACTAATGACATCTCCAAGAGCTAATTGGAGTGAGATGTCAGCAAACTGGAGTCCAATCAATGAGATGAGATTGGAGGTGTTGGTTACAGCTGCCCTATAAAAAACACACACCAGTTCTGGGTTTGCTTTTCACAAGAAGCATTGCCTGATGTGAATGATGCCTCGCACAAAAGAGCTATCAGAAGACCTACGATTAAGAATTGTTGACTTGCATAAAGCTGGAAAGGGTTATAAAATAATCTCCAAAAGCCTTGCTGTTCATCAGTCCACGGTAAGACAAATTGTCTATAAATGGATAAAGTTCAGCACTGCTGCTACTCTCCCTAGGAGTGGCCGTCCTGTAAAGATGACTGCAAGAGCACAGCGCAGACTGCTCAATGAGGTGAAGAAGAATCCTAGAGTGTCAGCTAAAGACTTACACAAGCCACTGGCAAATGCTAACATCCCTGTTAGCGAATCTACAATATTTAAAACACTAAACAAGAATGGATTTCATGGGAGGATACCACAGAGGAAGCCACTACTGTCCAAACAAAACATTGCTGCACGTTTACAGTTTGCACAAGAGCACCTGGATGTTCCACAGCAGTACTGTAAAAATGTTCTGTGGACAGATGAAACCAAAGTTGAGTTGTTTGGAAGAAACACACAACACTATGTGTGGCGAAAAAGAGGCACAGCACACCAACATCAAAACCTCATCCCAACTGTGAAGTATGGTGGTGGGGGCATCATGGTTTGTGGCTGCTTTGCTGCGTCAGGGCCTGGACAGATTTGCTATCATCGAAGGAAAAATTAATTACCAAGTTTATCAAGACATTTTGCAGGAGAACTTAAGGTCATCTGTCTACCAGCTGAAGCTCAACAGAAGATGGGTGTTGCAACAGGACAATGACCCAAAGCATAGAAGTAAATCAACAACAGAATGGCTTAAACAGAAGAAAATACGCCTTCTGAAGTGGCCCAGTCAGAGTCCTGACCTCAACCCGATTGAGATGCTGTGGCATGACCTCAAGAAAGCGATTCACACCAGACAGCCCAAGAATATTGCTGAACTGAAACAGTTCTGTAAAGAGGAATGGTCAATAATTACTCCTGACCATTGTGCACGTCTGATCTGCAACTACAGGAAACGTTTGGTTGAAGTTATTGCTGCCAAAGGAGGTTCAACCATTTATTAAATCCAAGGGTTCACATACTTTTTCCACCTGCACTGTGAATGTTTACATGGTGTGTTCAATAAAAACATGGCAACATTTCATTCTTTGTGTGTTATTAGTTTAAGCAGACTGTGGTTGCCTATTGTTGTGACTTAGATGATGATCAGATCACATTTTATGACCAATTTGTGCAGAAATCCATATCATTCCAAAGGGTTCACATACTTTTTCTTGCAACTGTGTGTATATATATATATATATATATATATATATATATATATATATATATATATATATGTGTGTGTGTGTGTGTGTGTATATGGAAACATTTTTAAAAAAACAAAAACAAATAAAAAACGTAAACTTTGGCCAGCGTTTGTTGCTAAGTAGCTACTACAAAAGACTGGACGTACCCCATTTTGAATACCGTGGGTTGTCTACTTTTACAAATGGTATGCCATGATGGGGTTCATTTTCATTCCTGGGCTGCCATACGGTCTCAAAGGCAGCATAGACCCAGCAAACCAATCTGGCAAGCTTCAATGTGCCAACATGGTAAAGGGGAAAGCCACACACTGACCCCTGTATGTTTCCAAAAACCCATAAAACCTGTACAATAGGGGCACTGCTGTACTCGGGAGACATCGCTGAACGCATATTGGGTAATTAGGGAAAAAGAAACGCAAACCGTTTTCTTAATCTTGCACAGCCTGGGATAATTCTCTCTAATCTAGGAAAACACATTGCCTTCTTAGCGCGCACATGGCCATCAGCTGCAATACCTTCAGTGACCACAAGGAGGAGTAAAGAGCCAGCAAGTATCTTTGATGATCTATGATAATCAAGCAATTACACATTAAGTATTTAATCATTATTACTGTTATAATAAGATTATTTTGATAAGATATAAGACTACTTTACTAAACAGTAACTGCTTATTATATGCTTTGTTTTTATTCCTTTCCCTCCAGATTATTCAAGATTGCCACTGTTGTTTATATATAAATAAAAAAAGAGTGGCTAATTACTGGCTGTAACATTATAACAGAGCTCCCCTGGGGGTGTAATGGTTAACTGCTGACTGTAATATTATAACAGAGCTCCCCTGGGAATGTAATGGCTAATTACTGACTGTAACATTATAACAGAGCTCCCCTGGGAATGTAATGGCTAATTACTGACTGTAACATTATAACAGAGCTCCCCAGGGAATGTAATGGTTAACTGCTGACTGTAACATTATAACAGAGCTCCCCAGGGAATGTAATGGTTAACTGCAGACTGTAACATTATAACAGAGCTCCCCAGGGAATGTAATGGTTAACTGCTGACTGTAACATCATAACAGAGCTCCCCTGGGAATGTAATGGTTAATTACTGACTGTAACATTATAACAGAGCTCCCCAGGGAATGTAATGGTTAACTGCAGACTGTAACATTATAACAGAGCTCCCCAGGGAATGTAATGGTTAACTGCTGACTGTAACATTATAACAGAGCTCCCCTGGGAATGTAATGGTTAATTACTGACTGTAACATTATAACAGAGCTCCCCTGGGAATGTAATGGCTAATTACTGACTGTAACATTATAACAGAGCTCCCCAGGGAATGTAATGGTTAACTGCTGACTGTAACATTATAACAGAGCTCCCCTGGGAATGTAATGGTTAATTACTGACTGTAACATTATAACAGAGCTCCCCATGGAATGTAATGGTTAACTGCTGACTGTAACATTATAACAGAGCTCCCCAGGGAATGTAATGGTTAATTACTGACTGTAACATTATAACAGAGCTCCCCTGGGAATGTAATGACTAATTACTGACTGTAACATTATAACAGAGCTCCCCAGGGAATGTAATGGTTAACTACTGACTGTAACATTATAACAGAGCTCCCCAGGGGATGTAATGGTTAACTGCTGACTGTAACATTATAACAGAGCTCCCCTGGGAATGTAATGGTTAATTACTGACTGTAACATTATAACAGAGCTCCCCAGGGAATGTAATGGTTAACTGCTGACTGTAACATTATAACAGAGCTCCCCAGGGAATGTAATGGTTAATTACTGACTGTAACATTATAACAGAGCTCCCCTGGGAATGTAATGGCTAATTACTGACTGTAACATTATAACAGAGCTCCCCTGGGAATGTAATGGTTAACTACTGAATGTAACATTATAACAGAGCTCCGCAGGGAATGTAATGGTTAACTGCTGACTGTAACATTATAACAGAGCTCCCCTGGGAATGTAATGGTTAACTGCTGACTGTAACATTATAACAGAGCTCCCCTGGGAATGTAATGGTTAACTGCAGACTGTAACATTATAACAGAGCTCCCCTGGGAATGTAATGGCTAATTACTGACTGTAACATTATAACAGAGCTCCCCAGGGAATGTAATGGTTAACTGCAGACTGTAACATTATAACAGAGCTCCCCTGGGAATGTAATGGCTAATTACTGACTGTAACATTATAACAGAGCTCCCCTGGGAATGTAATGGTTAACTACTGAATG
Source organism: Pelobates fuscus (assembly GCF_036172605.1). Classification (NCBI taxonomy): domain Eukaryota; kingdom Metazoa; phylum Chordata; class Amphibia; order Anura; family Pelobatidae; genus Pelobates; species Pelobates fuscus. Next base: position 420,723,850 of record NC_086319.1, read on the forward strand.
TAACATTATAACAGAGCTCCGCAGGGAATGTAATGGTTAACTGCTGACTGTAACATTATAACAGAGCTCCCCTGGGAATGTAATGGTTAACTGCTGACTGTAACATTATAACAGAGCTCCCCTGGGAATGTAATGGTTAACTGCAGACTGTAACATTATAACAGAGCTCCCCTGGGAATGTAATGGCTAATTACTGACTGTAACATTATAACAGAGCTCCCCTGGGAATGTAATGGCTAATTACTGACTGTAACATTATAACAGAGCTCCCCTGGGAATGTAATGGCTAATTACTGACTGTAACATTATAACAGAGCTCCCCAGGGAATGTAATGGTTAACTGCAGACTGTAACATTATAACAGAGCTCCCCAGGGAATGTAATGGTTAATTGCTGACTGTAACATTATAACAGAGCTCCCCTGGGAATGTAATGGTTAATTACTGACTGTAACATTATAACAGAGCTCCCCAGGGAATGTAATGGTTAACTGCTGACTGTAACATTATAACAGAGCTCCCCTGGGAATGTAATGGTTAACTGCTGACTGTAACATTATAACAGAGCTCCCCAGGGAATGTAATGGTTAATTGCTGACTGTAACATTATAACAGAGCTCCCCTGGGAATGTAATGGTTAATTACTGACTGTAACATTATAACAGAGCTCCCCTGGGAATGTAATGGCTAATTACTGACTGTAACATTATAACAGAGCTCTCCAGGGAATGTAATGGCTAATTACTGACTGTAACATTATAACAGAGCTCCCCAGGGAATGTAATGGTTAACTGCAGACTGCAACATTATAACAAAGCTCCCCAGGGAATGTAATGGTTAATTGCTGACTGTAACATTATAACAGAGCTCCCCTGGGAATGTAATGGTTAATTGCTGACTGTAACATTATAACAGAGCTCCCCTGGGAATGTAATGGTTAATTACTGACTGTAACATTATAACAGAGCTCCCCTGGGAATGTAATGGTTAATCACTGGCTGTATCATTATAACAGAGCTCCCCAGGGGATGTAATGGTTAATTACTGACTGTAACATTATAACAGAGCTCTCCAGGGAATGTAATGGCTAATTACTGACTGTAACATTATAACAGAGCTCCCCTGGGAATGTAATGGTTAACTGCTGACTGTAACATTATAACAGAGCTCCCCAGGGAATGTAATGGCTAATTACTGACTGTAACATTATAACAGAGCTCCCCAGGGGATGTAATGGTTAATTACTGACTGTAATATTATAACAGAGCTCCCCTGGGAATGTAATGGTTAACTGCTGACTGTAACATTATAACAGAGCTCCCCTGGGAATGTAATGGTTAACTGCTGACTGTAACATTATAACAGAGCTCCCCAGGGAATGTAATGGTTAACTACTGACTGTAACATTATAACAGAGCTCCCCTGGGAATGTAATGGTTAATTACTGACTGTAACATTATAACAGAGCTCCCTGGGTATGTAATGGTTAATTACTGACTGTAACATTATAACAGAGCTCCCCAGGTGATGTAATGGTTAATTACTGACTGTAACATTATAACAGAGCTCCCCAGGGAATGTAATGGTTAATTACTGACTGTAACATTATAACAGAGCTCCCCAGGGAATGTAATGGCTAATTACTGACTGTAACATTATAACAGAGCTCCCCAGGGAATGTAATGGCTAATTACTGACTGTAACATTATAACAGAGCTCCCCAGGGAATGTAATGGCTAATTACTGACTGTAACATTATAACAGAGCTCCCCAGGGAATGAAATGGCTAATTACTGACTGTAACATTATAACAGAGCTCCCCAGGGAATGAAATGGCTAATTACTGACTGTAACATTATAACAGAGCTCCCCAGGGAATGTAATGGCTAATTACTGACTGTAACATTATAACAGAGCTCCCCAGGGAATGAAATGGCTAATTACTGACTGTAACATTATAACAGAGCTCCCCAGGGAATGTAATGGCTAATTACTGACTGTAACATTATAACAGAGCTCCCCAGGGAATTAAATGGCTAATTACTGACTGTAACATTATAACAGAGCTCCCCAGGGAATGTAATGGCTAATTACTGACTGTAACATTATAACAGAGCTCCCCAGGGGATGTAATGGTTAATTACTGACTGTAACATTATAACAGAGCTCCCCAGGGGATGTAATGGCTAATTACTGACTGTAACATTATAACAGAGCTCCCCAGGGAATGTAATGGTTAACTACTGACTGTAACATTATAACAGAGCTCCCCAGGGAATGTTATGGTTAATTACTGACTGTAACATTATAACAGAGCTCCCCAGGTGATGTAATGGCTAATTACTGACTGTAACATTATAACAGAGCTCCCCAGGGAATGTAATGGCTAATTACTGACTGTAACATTATAACAGAGCTCCCCAGGGAATGTAATGGCTAATTACTGACTGTAACATTATAACAGAGCTCCCCAGGGAATGAAATGGCTAATTACTGACTGTAACATTATAACAGAGCTCCCCAGGGAATGTAATGGTTAACTACTGACTGTAACATTATAACAGAGCTCCCCTGGGAATGTAATGGCTAATTACTGACTGTAACATTATAACAGAGCTCCCCAGGTGATGTAATGGCTAATTACTGACTGTAACATTATAACAGAGCTCCCCAGGTGATGTAATGGCTAATTACTGACTGTAACATTATAACAGAGCTCCCCAGGGAATGTAATGGTTAACTACTGACTGTAACATTATAACAGAGCTCCCCATGGAATGTTATGGTTAATTACTGACTGTAACATTATAACAGAGCTCCCCAGGGAATGTAATGGCTAATTACTGACTGTAACATTATAACAGAGCTCCCCTGGGAATGTAATGGCTAATTACTGACTGTAACATTATAACAGAGCTCCCCGGGGGATGTAATGGCTAATTACTTACTGTAACATTATAACAGAGCTCCCCTGGGAATGTAATGGCTAATTACTTACTGTAACATTATAACAGAGCTCCCCTGGGAATGTAATGGCTAATTACTGACTGTAACATTATAACAGAGCTCCCCAGGTGATGTAATGGCTAATTACTGATTGTAACATTATAACAGAGCTCCCCAGGTGATGTAATGGTTAATTACTGACTGTAACATTACAACAGAGCTCCCCAGGTGATGTAATGGTTAATTACTGACTGTAACATTATAAAGGGGCTCCCCTGGTGATGTAACGGTTAATTACTGACTGTAACATTATAACAGAGCTCCCCAGGGAATGTAATGGTTAATTACTGGCTGTATCATTATAAAAGAAAGGGAGTACAGGTTAGTGGGGTTTAAGGTTGGTAAGGATGTACAGGTGAGTGGGCTATATTGTTGGTAAGGGGGTACAAGTCAGTGGGTTCTATGGATGGTAAGGGGGTACAAGTCAGTGGGTGCTATGGTTGGTAAGAGGGTACAGGTCAGTGGGTTCTATGGTTGGTAAGAGGGTACAGGTCAGTGGCTTCCATGGTTGGTAAGAGGGAACAGGTCAGTGGGTTCTATGGTTGATAAGGGGGTACAGGTCAGTGGTTTTTGTGGTTGGTATTGTTGGTTATGAGGTACAGGTCAGTGGGTTCTATGGTTGGTAAGGGGGTACAGGTCAGTGGGTGCTATTGTTGGTAAGATGGTACAGGTCAGTGAGTGCTATGGTTGGTAAGAGGGTACAGGTCAGTGGGTTCCATGGTTGGTAAGAGGTTACAGGTCAGTGGGTGCTATTGTTGGTAAGAGGGTACAGGTCAGTGGGTTCCATGGTTGGTAAGAGGGTACAGGTCAGTGGGTTCTATGGTTGATAAGGGGGTACAGGTCAGTGGGTTTTGTGGTTGGTATTATTGGTTATGAGGTACAGGTCAGTGGATTATATGATTGGTAAGGGGTACAGGTCAGTGGGTCCTATGGTTGGTAAGGGGTACAGGTCAGTGGGTCCTATGGTTGGTAAGGGGTACAGGTCAGTGGGTTCTATGGTTGGTAAGGGGGTACAGGTCAGTGGGTGCTATTGTTGGTAAGATGGTACAGGTCAGTGAGTGCTATGGTTGGTAAGAGGGTACAGGTCAGTGGGTTCCATGGTTGGTAAGAGGTTACAGGTCAGTGGGTGCTATTGTTGGTAAGAGGGTACAGGTCAGTGGGTTACATGGTTAGTAAAGTGTACAAGTAAATGTGGGTCTTAATGAATGAGCAATAGTGTGTGAAACAATATTGAAGGTGACATAGAAGAACACTGATCTAGAGGAAGTAAAAATGAGACAAACCTCTGTTTTGGGCAAAACATGAAAGTAACAAGTGTTCTTAGTATATATACACACAGAGTCCCTGTATATACCAATCCATCCCCAGCATCACCAGGGCACGTATTCCCTTGCCCAAACCTGTTTATACAGCAAGCAGAACATTTAAGAAAATGTAAGTTTGCAGCCGGCACCGGAGTTAGCAGGACTCACACTCCGATCTACTGCAGGAAAATGGCTTCGACAAGGTGACTAGTCAGGGGTCAATGTATGGAAAAAGCCAAGAACAACACAATAAGTCACACATACACACACGTGATAGGCATGTAGATATATACACTAAATGCATGTGTACATGAATATCCTAGATTCTAAACTCATCTGAGCAAGACTGTGAGATTTCCCAACTGTATCATGGTAAAGCACTGCTGATGGCATTATATAAAGACTAACAATAATAATAATTCATAGGCATGTGCACATGTAGGTGGAAAAATTAGTATTTATTAAGCTGCGTGTTTATAGATGGACAAGTTGTTTTTGTACATGAATAACTGAATAAACAGTTGTGATACAAAGGTTTGCATACCCCTGGAGAATTGGTAATATGTAGACCATTATTAAAGAAAACATGAGTGAGCAGGCAAAACACATTGCTTTTATTTCTTATCGGATTCATATTCAACTGTAGGTTATTAAAGAATGGCACAATCATAAAACAAAACATGACAACAAAGAAAAAAATTAAATGACCCCTGTTAAAAAGTCTGCATACGGGGGCGGAGCCTGACCTGCGAGCCGTGCGGACGCATCTGCCACGAGCTCCCGCCGAGAGGGCACAAACCGGGGCAAAATCAGTGGCGGCCCAGCATACAGTTACCTAAGGGTACATCACCCACGTCGGGGATACCCTCCGGAACCCAACGGTGCCACCCCGGAGCCCATCGAAGCTCGGAACGCAGAGATGCAGATGCGGCCTACTGGGGCTGAAGCCGGGGAGAGGCGGCCGCTCTCCTCGGCACGAAAACCCTTAAGCGACCACCCTCCTAGCTACCCCCCCCCCTCTGGACCGGCGGGGGATATCCCGGTCCTCAATAGTCACAACGGCCAGGTAGCAGACCTAGCCACAAGCCAGATTGGGGTCTCTGACCCGCGGGGCAAAGCCAAGATGGCCGCCCAGCACTCACACAAAGCGCAGACCATCCAACCACCCAGGTCTGCAATGGAGAAATTCGATAGCCTATGCACAAGCTTCAGAGACACCCTGGTGAGCAGAGGAGCGACCCAGCGCCAAGCAGAGGCACTGGTAACCAAGTGGATACGGCCTGCAGCACGCCGCAGCTATTATCAGCAGACACCAAGCGCATCCAAAATGGCTGTCCGACAATACAGGCTCCAGCAGGCCCAGAGATGGAAAATGGCGGCAGGCGGAATGGGCGCACGCTTACACCTGCAAACCAAAACACCCGGGATTACACAGCAAACGCAATCTGATACCTCACCTGCTCAACATCGCGGCCTCCAGCGCAGCAAGAATCGGTTATACACAACAAACGAGGCAACACCACAGACCGCGGGGCACCATACCCCAAAAGATAACGCTGGACCCGACCCCAGAAGCGGCACCGGCACGCCAAGGGACGACAATGGTGAGAAAGAGTGGGACAATATCCAGGATTTACCAGTACTAGGTATAGGCTGAGACACCTATTATGCCGCCCCACGCAGGCATCCCTAACCTGGACTGCTCCGAACCCTCTTAAATACCGAAGCACCTGGACTTGGATGCCTCATGCATGCCCCACGCGGACTATAAGCCCTTACCATTTATCTGCGACCAACATGACTACCCATGCACCTAGCCATTCGGCACTTAGGAATGCTCAGTAGTGCCACAGGGCAATCTTGCTATAAGCATGTATAACCATTTCGGCATTATTGTTTAAACTGTTAAACTGCTATGAAACACATTCTCTACGCCTGCTCTTTGAGACGGCTTTATAAGCGTGATCTTTAAACCTGTCTTATACGCCTGATTTCCAATCTCGATTTGTAAATCTGATCTCTAAACCTGATCTCTAAACCTTACTCATATACCTGAGCCATAAGCCTGTTTTCCAAGCCTGATCAATAAGCCTGTTTTCAAAGCTTGTTTTATATGCCTGTCTATACGCCTGTTCTTCAAGCCTGTTTCCTCTTAAGTATAACTTACTTCAACTAAACGTGAACATACACTGTTAACATCTAGATTTCTTTAACTTTAAAAAATTGTGCTGTTTTTACGTATGCCATGATGATGTATTTCCTTAATGTCATTATTGTACTTGCCCATGCTGTCGTGGCTGTGCAAGCTCTCTTGTCATAATATGCACAACAAAAATAAAGAATTATAAAAAAAAAAAAAAGTCTGCATACCCTTAGTTAATACTGTGTATAGCCCCCTTTAGCATCAATGACGGCGTGCAGTCTTTTATAATAGTTGTCTATGAGGCCCCTAATTCTTGCAGGTGGTATAGCTGCCCATTCAGCTCGGCAAAATGCCTCCAGGTCATACAAAGTCTTTGGTCGTCTTGCATGAACCGCACGTTTGAGATCTTCCTAGAGTGGCTTCACCTTTTTCTGCTGTAACCACTGGAGGGTCAACTTGGCCTTGTGCTTAGGGTCATTGTCATGCTGGGAAGTCCAAGAGCGTCCCATGCGCAGTCTTTGTGCAGAAAAATGCAAATTGTCTGCCAGTATTTTCTGATAACATGCTGCATTCATCTTGCCATCAATTTTCATAAGATTCCCCCCGTGTCTTTATAGCTAAGACACCCCCAAAATATCAGTGAGCCACCACCATGCTTCACAGTGGGGATGGTATTGTTTTCACTATAGGCCCTGTTGACCCCTCTCCAAACATATTTCTTATGGTTGTGCCCATAAAGCTCTATTTTGGTCTCGTCACTCCAAATTACAGTGTCCAAAAGCTGAGAGTCGTGTCAAGCAGTTGTCGGGCATATTGTTACTGGGCTTTTTTGTGGCATTGGTGCAGTAAAGGCTTATTTCTGGCAACTCTACCATGCAGCTCATTATTGTGCAAGTATTGTCATATTGTGCTCCTTGAAACAACCACACTGTCTTTTTTTCCTGATGTTATCTGTAGGTTTTTCTTTGTATCTCGAACAATTCTTCTGGCAGTTGTAGTTGAAATCTTTCTTGGTCTACCTGACCCTGGCTTGATATCAGAGAACTCCAAATTTTAAACGTCTTAATAAGTGATTGAACAGTACTGATTGGCATTTGTAAGGCTTTGGATATCTTTTTATATCCTTTTCCATCTTGCTAAAGTACCATTACCGTGTTACGCAGGTTTTCTTTTTACAGTTCTTTTCTGCTCCCCGTGGCTCAGTATCTAGCCTGTTCAGTGCATCCACGTGAGAGCTAACAAACTCATTGATTATTTATACTCAGACACTAACTGCAATTTAAAACGCCACAGGTGTGGAAAATTAACCGGTGTGTGTCACACATTTAGGCTGGAAGAAAGGAGATTTCAAAGAAAAGTTTTTTTTTTTACAGTAATAGCAATAAGGATATGGAATTCTTTGCCTGAAGAGGTGGTTTTGTCAGAGTCCATACAGATGTTTAAACTGCAATTGGATAAATACTTGTAAAAACATAACATACAGGGATATAATGTCTAATTAGTGGGATAATAGCTGCTTGATCCAAGGAGACATCTGACTGCTATTTTGGGGTCAAGAAGGAATTTTTTCCTAGTTTGTTGCAAATTGGAGGCGCTTCAGACTGGGTCTTTTGCCTTCTTTTAGATCAACAGCAAAAATATATGTGAAGAAGGCTGAACTTGATGGACGCAAGTCTCTTTTCAGCTATGTAACTATGTAAACTTGTGTGTCTGTAACACGGCCAAACATTTAAGGGTATGTAAACGTTTGATCAGAGGGCCATTTGGGTGATTTCTGTTATCATTATGATTTAAAAAGGAGCCAAACAACTGTCATTAAAAATGGCTTCATATGATCAGTATCCTTCAATAAAATATTTTTTTTGCAAGTTCAGTCTAATTTTAAAAATTAAAGCCAAAATGTCACAATTTCTGTCAGGGCATGCAAACTTTTGAGAACAACTGTACTACAAGCCCATCTTTGTATATTTACACTAGAAGCCAGAGGCGAACGAGGTTTAACCCCTTAAAGGACCACTATAGGCACCCAGACCACTTCAGCTTAATGAAGTGGCTGGATTAACCCTAAAGTACAGCAGGTTAGTACAGGGTTACCTTTCTGCTGTACTTTAGGGTTAATCCAGCCTCTAGTGGCTGTCTCATTGACAGCCGCTAGAGGGCTTCCGCGCTTCTCGCTGTGATTTTCACTGTGAGAAGACGCCAGCGTCCATAGGAAAGCATTGAGAATGCTTTCCTATGAGACTGGCTGAATGCTGCGGGGAAAGGAGGCGGAGAGTCTCCAGCACCGAGTGAGCCCGGCGCTTGAGAAAGGTAAGTGTTGAACCCCTTCCTCTCCATCCAGCCCGGCGGGAATGGGACCCTGTGGGTGGGGGCACGAGTATGTTTTCCTGGCACTATAGTGGTCCTTTAAGGATGGTAGGCGTTCTATGGCGTCCTTTTTGGGGTGGTCCTAAACGACATAGAACTTCCCCGCCATCCTTTGGACTTACCGGGTCCCTGCCATTCCCACGCCGGCGGTCGCGATCCTGGGATCTGCCTGGGAGCTCAGGCAGACACCCTCTGCCTAATCCAGCCTCCTCCGGCCATGTGGATACATTGAAATTTCAAGTATGTCCTGGGTCCACAAAACATTGCATTGATACATTATGGCAAAATAAAATACAAATACAATATTAATACACAATATATACAAACTTTAACATGGAACAGGTAAGAAATATATAATCAACCATGACAGTTGCATTGTGTTTTGGGGTATGAAGAGAGGGATCTCTTAAAGGACTTTAGGCCTGGGGAAGATTTTAAAGTGTGCGGGAGGTCAGGTGTTCCCTTGCTAGTTAAGTTGAGAGCTATTTACCTTATATGTGTCTGTCAATTACATTTCTACAGTAACTTTCTTTTACCCTTCTAAATTATTCTTTTGTATCAGCTCCGCACTCAGATACATGGTATCTACAACATTAATCTGCACTCTTTGGTTTTTCTCTCTCGGTCGCTAGGTACAGACACAGTAGATTGACTATGCATATACAATGGAACCTCGGTTAACGAACGCCTCGGTAAACGAAAAATTCGGTTTACGAATGAAAATTCGTTAAAAAAAATGCCTTGGTTTACGAATTTTTTTCACAATACGAAACAAGTGTCCCGGTTTATAGCTCCGCCCCCTGCATACTGAAGTGTGGGTAGCACGTGAGTGTGTAGTGTGGAGGTGTTGGAGAGGTTTTGGAGCCATTTTCAGCAAGTTGTTGAGCCTTTTGGAGCCATTTGCAGCAGGTTTTGGAGCCTTTTTGGTGCATCTCAAGAAGTGGAAAGGTAGGGAGCTGAGCTTAGTTGTTTGCATGCCTGTTACTGTGTGTTTTGCATTGTGGGGTTGCTTTTCATGCCAGCTAATCTGCTGTGCATGTCTTTTACTGTGGTTTCCATGCCAGCTCATGTGCTGTGCATGCCTTTTACTGTGTGTTTTGCATTGTGGGGTTGTTTTCCATGCCAGCTCATGTGGGTGTAAAGCATTTTTTTTTTTTGCTTACTTAGTGACGGTGGTGTCATGGCACCCAAGAAAGCAGCGGAAGCTGGGAAGAGGAAGAAGAAGATGATTCTGCTTGAGGACAAGAAAGAAATCATCAGGAAGCATGAAGGAGGAATGTGATTGACTGACCTTGCCAAAGAGTATGGAAGGAGTGCATCCACAATCGGTACAATCCTAAAAATGAAAGAGAAGATTACTGGGAGAGATGCAGCCAAGGGAGTCACCAGGGTCTCCAAGCAACTGCCACCTGTTCTGGAGGAGGTCGAGAAGTTGCTCCTGCTCTGGATTGAACAGAAGCAGCGTGCAGGGGACTCAGTGACCAAGGCGATCGTCTGCGAAAAAGCCAAGGCCTTGCACGCTGACCTCCTCAAACAACAGCCAGGAACGTCAGCAGATGCAGAAGGCTTCAAGGCTAGCAGGGGGTGGTTCGAAAGGTTCAAGACCAGATCTGGCATCCACAGTGTGCTCAGGCATGGAGAGGCTGCAAGTTCCGATGTTGCTGCAGCTGAGGAATTTGCTACGGAGTTCCTGGAGGTCATAGTTTCAGAGGGCTACCTTCCTCAGCAGGTCTTCAACTGCGACGAGACTGGACTCTTCTGGAAGAGTCTGTATTATAGCCCTCTCTCTCTATGTATTCTCAAAGATCTTCTCTTGTAAATACATATATTCTTTGTGTTCTTTCTCACCCTGACAGGGTTAATTTATGTAAATTACCGCACATCACGTCATCTTTGACATCACACAATCTCGTTTCCATTTTTTCACCCTCTAATCAGATGTTCTTTGAATGTATATATACCTGCTACGAGTTCACATTGTAAATTGTCTTGAAAAAAGTCTGCATAGACTGAAACGTCGACTATTTGAATTGACTCTACAAGACTCCTGAGTGCTCTCTACTAGGACTATATACTTTGGTTGGAGATTACGCACCGGGGCACGAAATTACTGGAGACATCGAGTGCTGGGACCTGGGAATATATATATATATATACATATATATATTTAAATTCTACAAATGTATTTATATAATATTTTTATATAATCAGGTAATTTTATTTACAATTTGCGCAACCTGCCTGACAAACCAGGCTGAAAGTCCAGAGAATTTGGCTCACAAGCCCTATATTTAACCCTGTAACTTTCTGGGACACCATAAAACCTGTACATGGTGGGTACTGATTTGCTCAGGAGACTTCGCTGAACACAAATATTAGTGTTTCAAAACAGTAAAATCTATAACGATGATCTCGTCAGTAAAAATATATATTTTTTTAATTTTTCACACACAAATGGTACTTCCACTGACGATATAATTGTTGTGATACATTTTCCTATTTTGAAACACTAATATTTGTGTTTGGCGAAGTCTCCCGAGTACACGTGAGACATCGCTGAATACAAATATGTGTATTTTATTGTAGTAAAAGCAAACAGTATTATGACATTCTCAGTTAAAATGTCACGTAGAACTAAAAAAATAACAAAATGTCTTATTTTCCCATTTTTTTAAATATTTTATTAGTATTAAATTGTTTCATAGCTAAATATTTGATGTTACATGAAAGCCCAGTTTCCCCTGAATAAAATGATATATAATAAGTGTGGGTGCATTTAATATGAAAGAGGTGAATTACGGTTGAACAGACATAGCGCAAATTCCAGGTTTTGTTTACGTTTTGTTTTGATCACAACGTGTACATTTGGCTCAGTCCTTAAGGGGTTAAAGATGGCGGGACGCTAGACTCTAATTTCTGGAATTTGACTCTGTTTCTGACTCTGTCTCTGGGCTCACTCCCTGACACACTGAGATGTCATGCCTTGTCCGACGCCACAAACCTATAGATAAACGTATCCGTGAAAAAACAACCGCTTTATAGAGGTCCGAGCCCACCCCCATACTGATACAATATGCAGGCCAGTCTTTTTTATCTTGTTCAGGACATGACGGCCCATGAGGACATCAGCATTCTGTTAAAACAGACTGAGCATGTCTGATGGACGTGTACCGGAAATAGTTTTTTTTTAAATCTATTTATTTCTCAAAAATCTTCATCTGAGGGGAGGAAACTGCGGAACTAATCATGACGCACTGCGTAGGTTTTTTTTTTCGAACACTTCTCCTGCGTTTAACCACACCAATAGATTCCATTTTATCTGGCGGTATGTACCAGTATGTATTCGCTGTGAGTGCAGGATTGTTAGAGTGCAGTGTCTGATGGCGAGGAGAGCAGATAGTCTGCGGAGGCAGAGAAGCACACAGGGTGATAGCTCAATCTGCTCTGTCACCCTGAGCTGTTTATACTAAATAGACAGCTGAGTTCTCTGCCACAGTCTGAGGCTCATGTCTGTCAGCTGAAGGTTACCCAGGGGACACAATAAACTCTTATCTCTGGTAATAAGTATAGCGATGGCATGGGATGGGGTAAAGGGTTAAAGAATAACAGGAGGGGCGCACTGACAGCATTAGGATCTAATTAGAGATATATAGATAGGACGAATGGCATGCTCACACTGTCAGTAACCCTGGCTTTCCAATGTCACCCTACATCGGGGCAATAAACAATTTTACTGTCCCCAACGTTAATCTTTAACTGAAAACACTCATTCCCACTATAGTCTGAGTATCCTGCCATTAAGGGGAGAGAGAGAGATAGGGAGAGGACAGAGGGGATAAAACTAACCATTTACACAGTCATTTGTACTATTGAGAAATATTTGTGGTTTTTAAAAAATAGTATTGATAGGTATTGCTGCTATTTGATGAGTACTAGTAGTATTACTAATAGGTATTTGTGCTATTTGATGAGTACTAGTAGTATTACTGATGGGTATTGCTGCTATTTGATGAGTACTAGTAGTATTACTGATAGGTATTTGTGCTATTTGATGAGTACTAGTAGTATTACTGATAGGTATTGCTGCTATTTGATGAGTACTAGTAGTATTACTGATAGGTATTGCTGCTATTTGATGAGTACTAGTAGTATTACTAATAGGTATTTGTGCTATTTGATGAGTACTAGTAGTATTACTGATGGGTATTGCTGCTATTTGATGAGTACTAGTAGTATTACTGATAGGTATTTGTGCTATTTGATGAGTACTAGTAGTATTACTGATGGGTATTGCTGCTATTTGATGAGTACTAGTAGTATTACTGATAGGTATTGCTGCTATTTGATGAGTACTAGTAGTATTACTGATAGGTATTGCTGCTATTTGATGAGTACTAGTAGTATTACTGATAGGTATTGCTGCTATTTGATGAGTACTAGTAGTATTACTGATAGGTATTGCTGCTATTTGATGAGTACTAGTAGTATTACTGATAGGTATTTGTGCTATTTGATGAGTACTAGTAGTATTACTGATAGGTATTTGTGCTATTTGATGAGTACTAGTAGTATTACTGATGGGTATTGCTGCTATTTGATGAGTACTAGTAGTATTACTGATAGGTATTGCTGCTATTTGAGTACTAGTAGTATTACTGATAGGTATTGCTGCTATTTGATGAGTACTAGTAGTATTACTGATAGGTATTGCTGCTATTTGATGAGTACTAGTAGTATTACTGATAGGTATTGCTGCTATTTGATGAGTACTAGTAGTATTACTGATAGGTATTGCTGCTATTTGATGAGTACTAGTAGTATTACTGATAGGTATTGCTGCTATTTGATGAGTACTAGTAGTATTACTGATAGGTATTGCTGCTATTTGATGAGTACTAGTAGTATTACTGATAGGTATTGCTGCTATTTGATGAGTACTAGTAGTATTACTGATAGGTATTAGTGCTATTTGATGAGTACTAGTAGTATTACTGATAGGTATTGCTGCTATTTGATGAGTACTAGTAGTATTACTGATAGGTATTGCTGCTATTTGATGAGTACTAGTAGTATTACTGATAGGTATTTGTGCTATTTGATGAGTACTAGTAGTATTACTGATAGGTATTGCTGCTATTTGATGAGTACTAGTAGTATTACTGATAGGTATTGCTGCTATTTGATGAGTACTAGTATTCAGGGCTGGATTATAGTGCTAGTGTCAGGGTTCCGCGGGTGGCTCTTAGGGGAGGCTGCAAGCCGCTCGCAGCACTCACCCTTGGTTCTTTGCTGCCCACGGTCTCCTCCTCCTGTGTAGGTCGGCGAGCGGCGTCCTCACTGCCTTGCACGCGGCTCGCATCCTCCTTCTCATCCCCCGGCGGCAGCGTGTATAGCGCTGCACGCTGGGAGACAGTACATTTATGCAAACGCCGGGGTCAGCCACGTGACCCGGCGTTAAAGTCACAGTATGACAATCACAGTGGGAGGTATAGATATCTCCCACGTGTGATTGTTAATTCTGATTGGAAGTTATCCAATCAGAATTAACCACAGGGTTTATATACTTACCTTCCCTGCCCCTCAGTGCACTGTTGTGGTCTTTGATACCTGTATTGCTGTTTGCTTGTAGTTCTCTCTGGTTACCGATTATTTGGCTTGTTTCTCCTACTCTCCTGTATTCTCCATCCCTTTGACCTCGGCTTGTTTCTCGTTCTCCCGTTTTCTGGTTCCCCTTACTCGGCTTGTCTCCTGACTATTCTGTGTGTGCTTAGCCCGGCCACTCTAAGGTCCGATACGGCACCTTTTCTGTGTCTGTGTGTGTTTGTTAGCGTGTTGGGTTCCCCGAATCGTGACAGCTTGGAATACAAAGCTGTAATTCTGGCACGATCGCCCCTGCCCCCTCGAGCTCCCCTCTCCCTGGTAAATAAATGGTTAAAAACCCTTTAATTATCTTTCCCCAGTGCCGATGTTCCTCGTTGCTGGGTCGACGCTCCGCCACCTCCTTCGTCCCATGGCGAGAGGGATCAGATGTGCTTGCTAGGCAAATGTCACGCTCATTAGACCTCCCCATCAATGCTTTCCTATAGGGAAAATCAGATGCCGGAGGTCCTCATGCAGCGCGTAAGGACGTCCAGCATCACGTCCCAAATGTATGCTGGACCAAAGGTCCGTTTCAATTCAGGAAGCCCTCTAGTGGATGTCTGGTCACTTTGTGCTACAATGTAAACATTACAGTTTCTCTGGAACTGTTCTACATTGCAGCACTAAGTGCAAAAGGGTCACAGCACCCAGACTACTTCAATGAGCTGAAGTGATCTGGGCGCCTACAGTGTTCATTTTGCCTGGTGCTGACAATTACGATGCTTTCTCCATACAATGTTGCCATTCCAATAACCCAATAATACATTGTTTCAAGTTCACCAGCTCCTGTATATGGAATCTTATTGACAGAAAACACTAAAGCAGTCATACCTCGCAAGTGTTGTGTATCTGGTGGAGGTCATACCTCGCAAGTGTCATGTATCTGGTGGAGGTCATACCTTGCAAGTGTTGTGTATCTGGTGGAGGTCATATCTTGCAAGTGTTGTGTATCTGGTGGAGGTCATACCTCGCAAGTGTCGTGTATCTGGTGGAGGTCATACCTTGCAAGTGTTGTGTATCTGGTGGAGGTCATATCTCGCAAGTGTTGTGTATCTGGTGGAGGTCATACCTCGCAAGTGTTGTGTATCTGGTGGAGGTTATACCTCGCAAGTGTCGTGTATCTGGTGGAGATGGTGCTGGAGGGAAACTCACAGGATACAGATATAAGAAAACACATACCCTATGCTAATCTCTCGCTTTCATCTTTCACGTAAATCTTTCACGTAAATCCCCCCTAACAGCAGTGTCTGATGAAGCAGGATTTCGGTGGGCGGGGTAAAAGGGTGGGCCACTGACGCAAATCACATAACTAAAACCTGTCCAAAGGGGCGAACATGCTCCAATAATGTGAAGCCCGGCGTGAATGCAAGAAATTACCTATACACACAGCACTAGGGTTGCCACCTTTCTTGGAAAAAAATACTGGCCATACAAATTTGTATACTTAATTATGTATGCGTGACATAAATCATGAGGAGTGACATAACAGAAAATTCTATAAAATCACACAAAAACTACTTACAGTTTGATTCTGCTGTATAAAGGGATTGCTCCCTATGTCTCGGAGCGTCTCCCTGTCTCGCAGCGTCTCCCTGTCTCGCAGTGCCACCCTGTCTCGCAGCATCTCCCTGTTAAGGCCAGGATAATATTGATACTTCTGATCCCACTCACTGCAAATGAGGGTGGCTTTGGGGGGCAGTGCAATTCCCTCATATTAATCATAGTAAATGGAACCTATAGAATAGAACAGAAGCATTGTTATTTCAGGACTATAGGTTCCCAACTAGAAACACTTGTGTTCGGAAGACAGAGATCTATTTCAAACACTTACATGTTCCTCAGCCCCCGCACTCCCCCACCAGTGATGTAAAGTATAACCCTTTATTCACTTACTCGATTCCAGCGCCCAGCTCCCTCGGTGGTGGGTCGCACTCCGCCTCCTCTGACATCATCCGATGGGAGGGCCTATTGTTATTAGCAGAATTTAGTTCTGCAGAAGGAAGCGCCTCTAGTAGCTGTTAAGAAGATACTAGAGGTGTGTGTAACCCTGCAATGGATGTATGGATGGATGTTTTACATTGAAGCTAAGTGGTCATAACGCAGCCTCCACCTGATGCCAATGGTAAGGGGGTTTAGCTGGTACTATTGGTCTCTGAGGTCACAAACACTGCACATTGCTGTAAGTTTTATTGTTGTGGAGCTCTGTGATTCATTTATACAAACGGAACATTACGAGTTTATAAAAAGATTTACACCAGTTGAGAACAATGGGGGCAGGGCTTTGGATCCATGGGTGGGTGTCTTCACTAAGGTCACTTACTGATAACCCATTGTGTTTGATTAGAGAAAGTGCTTTCTCCAAACAATGCTTCCATTCCAATAACCAAACAAATGCATTGTTTCAGGAGGTTTGTCAGCTCCTGTATACACAGAGCACTCAGCCATATAACACGTTAACGGGGCCTCTGCTCCTCTCTCCACAAGCCAATAACGTAGTTTCTGTTTGTGAGTTAAATTAGGGGACAGTGAGAATAGAAATGGCTCGTTTTAATGTTTAGTGAGTCCTAGTGATGTGATTACTAGGCGTGTGCGTTGGCAATTGTTTTTTTCTGAAAATACATGTTTTTTCAGGACAGAAGAATTTCAACCATGTATCAGAAAAGCTCAGCAGAATTTCAGTAACGAAAAACAGATTCAGGAAACTAATACGGACCAATATATACATAATATATTGGGGCAGTAATAAAATCCTTATTTATATATTATATATATTAACTATATAATACAGGGCAAGACTGATCTCATTGCCAAATATATTAGATGGATCTTACGGTAACTGTGATGCTAATTCTGAATATGGCATCAGGTTTTCTACCTCGGCTCTAAGTATTGAGATAATGGATGCCACTATTGACAAACATGAAAAATGCAAACATGTAATGTTAAGGCACACAAAATCCCATGGAAACTGTCTGAAATCCTACAAATAGTGTATTCAGCAGATAACATAAAACAAAGTGCGCTGATTGTAGATTATGCTAGCTTTAGTGTACCTATAATCTTAATTTTATTAATGACAGGAGGCTTCGTATTTGCTTAAGTCTCTCTTTACTAGAACTCCACAGCAGCACAGAAAAACAACCAATCAGAAAAAAGTTAGGTACTATAAAACTCCCCTCCCCATGCATCATTTCCTCTTTCAAGCTGCGGCAAAACAGAATAAAAGGCAGAAAACATAATGGGGAAGAAACAAAGTCCTAGATACGATGAATACAACGATGTCCACCCTCCGAGAGTAACGGTCGAACCAGATAGCGATGAAGGACTGTAAACTGAAACGAGAGAAAAAACAGAATCGAAAGGGTTGGTTATCCCAGGGCCGCCACCAGAAATTTTGGGGCCCCTAACTCAGCTCAGGGTCTGGGCCCCCTGGGGCCCGCCTCCAATCCCGCCCACAGGGTCCACCTCCAAATCCCGCCCACAGGAATACACACAGACACAAAAACACACACTGATACAAAAGGACACAGACACACACACACACACACACAAAAATACATACTAACAGACACACATACTGAAACAGAAATACACGCATATAGGCATACATACTGACACACACATACTGAGACATACACACATATACAGACACACAGGCATACATAGTGACAGACACATACTAACATACATACATACAGACACACATGCATGAGGACTTACACACACATACACCGACATCACATACAGACACACAGGCATACATAGTGACAGACACATACTAACATACATACATACAGACACACATGCATGAGGACTTACACACACATACACCGACATCACATACATACACACAGACATACATGAATTCATACTGGCATACATACATATAGACATACTGACATACTGACATACACACACAGACAGTCACAGACATTCTGACATAGACACAGACATTTTGACATACATACAGACATACTAACATACACACAGACATACGTACAGACATTCTGACATACACACAGACATACTGACATACATACAGACATTCTTACATACATACTGACATTCTTACATACATACTGACATTCTTACATACATACTGACATACGTACAGACATACTGACATACGTACAGACATACTGACATACGTACAGACATACTGACATACGTACAGACATACTGACATACGTACAGACATACTGACATACATACAGACATTCTAACATACATACAGACATTCTAACATACATACAGACATTCTAACATACATACAGACATTCTAACATACACACAGACATTCTAACATACATACAGACATTCTAACATACACACAGACATTCTAACATACACACAGACATTCTAACATACACACAGACATTCTAACATACATACAGACATTCTGACATACACACAGACATACATACACAAATACAGCTAATTTTTCTTACCTTTTTTTGCAGGTGGAAGGCTGGGGCTGATGGGAGTCGGCGTGGCTCCTGCGGGCTGCAGGCCTGTCCTTCTTGCCTCCCGCGCGGTGCTGAGGGGAGGGGAGGGGAGGGAGCTGGGAGGAAGTGACGGCCACTTCCTCCCAGCAGTACTTTGCGGTTGGGATTTTTTTTTAAGGGGCCCGGTCGCGCTATTGCACGGCCGCAGCACTGACCGGGCCCCTGAAGATACAGGGCCCATGGGGTGGCCCTAAGTGAGTGGGCCACCCGATGGGCCCCATCAGCATGCGCTACACGTGGGGCCCGGGCGGCCGGGCCCCCCAGGGCCGCCGGGCCCGTGACAACCGTTATGGTTGTCACCCCCTGATGGCGGCCCTGGGTTATCCAATGAAATGTACTCTGAACAAAACATGTAGGTAGCCAATGTAGCAACCAAAATTACCTTAATATGAGATATCCCAACCTTACATATGAAAAACAGACATAAGAACAAGTGACAGGTAGCAGAGACAACAAGCAGAGTTGCATACGTACCTGATAAAACTAAACTATTAACAGTAAACAAGGGAGGGATAAGAATGGGTGGGAAATACTCGCCTCCTGTCATTAATAAAATTAAGATTATAGGTACACTAAAGCTAGCATAATCTACAATTTTATAACATGACAGGAGGCTTCGTATTTGCTGTTTCAACGCTCATTTCGCCAGTCCAACGCTGTTTGTGTCGCTGGTACCTATTCCAGGAGATATCAGAATAATCCAAAACGGACATAACAACTGCGATAAAGGACAGAAGACGGATCAATGAAGATGCCAGCCGACGAAGCATCTCAAACACGGATAAAAAACACCATCTGCCTGTAGATCTATTGAACGTGGTGTTGTGATCTGTTTCCTAGCAGTCGGTCCATGAGCCAGCAATCTGACCTATCAGCCATTTTCCTGTAGTTGTAAAATATCGAAGGTCATTTGCGGACTTAGGGCCGCGAGAAGAAATTGCCACCATGTCTCAACTCTTGATCTGTAAGGTGGCTCCTCCGATCGTGCCAGGGTCATCCGGCAATGTGGCCTTGCAGGTAGATCTCCAATCTCAAAAGTGCGCCTAAGTCCACCACCAATATCACAATAGAACCGAGTAGGATCTTTCGTTCCCTCCTGACCTACCCGGTGAGAAGTTTCATCCTAAAATAAATTAGTATGCAGGCAAGAGTGTGGTCAAACCAGCCGTATCCTAAGTGATTCCAATAAGCAAATGGACTGTGTAATCCTCGCCTGCAGTAGAGAAAAGACTCCAAAAGGATGTCCATTCAGGGTTCTGAACTGAACTTGTGTGGATGAACTGTGGTCGACTAGTCTGGAAATAGAGAATCCCAGAAATATACAAAGGCATGGGAAGCGTAAACCGGAGTGGAGATTCCCATCCAGATATGTCATCGTCTAAGAGTGACAGATGTACGGATCCAATGGTAATTGGGACCTGGAAACCACGAAGAGTCCTCACGTGCTGTAGTGAGAGAGTGAAATAATCCGATTACCCGTAGCACGATCCTGTTCCATGCCCGACCTGTCAAAATTTGTGTAGGGGTTCCTGGTATACACGCCACCTACAAGATGGGTTATAATATAGCGAGACCCTTAGGTCCCTGTACCCCTGACTGTCCAGGCACGTAACTCCCAGAGTAGACCCTAGGACAAGGGACCAGGAATGTGAGTTCGATAATTGAAGTCAAAGTCTCCCCTTCTTATCTTGGAGTCCCACGAACACATAGCGTTCTCCAATGCGCAGGCAAGGCGTAAAGTCCCCTCGCTCATGACAGGCGACTCCAGAGAGCAGATACAGTAAAAAAGAAGGGTCCAGCTTCAGCCGTCCGAAACATGTGATGTCCTGTTAGAGAATGTCGGCAGCCCCGTCTGAGTCTGCCACCATCCTGAGCCGTACTCCAGCAGTAGGACGTGATCCGATTTTGGTGTCTGTGCAGGAGTCGGGGCACACCAGGTACCTCTATAGAGACTCGTAGGTCTCCTTGGCGGTAGTTGAAAAAGTGGGTTAGTGTGAATCCAAAACAAAACGGCTCCCTTGAGGGATATATATAGAGTATAGATGGAAGGCCCACCATCTCCGAAACCTGGTCACCAGGTATGTGATCCGAGGAGATGGGACAGTACCGCCATCTTATCCCAAGATCGTAATGACCGGGGAACTCAAGACAACCGGGGTTTCCAGTCTTACCATGCAATCCATGCACACGGTTTACCTTCAGACCGGGTAGTAGGCCTTCTCTAGTCTTGTTACCTGAGCAAGACAGTACCCGTCTGCTCCATGAAGGTTTCTGTATCTCCTGTCATCTTGATATGGGAGAAACTGTCCGCGCAGCATGTGCGCAATGGTCTGGATATCCAAAACTGAAAGCAATTCCCCGATATATATGGTGCAGAATATACCAAAACCTGTACTCTCGTACTACCCGAGGCTCATCCGTTACCCCTACCATCTCCAGGAGTGTGTGTAAATAAGTGGGAGTCTCCCCCTGTATACCTCTGAGGGTATTTCTCGCGTGTGGTACAGTGGTCCGGGGTCCAGTCGATCCATTACCGGAGATAAAATAGAGGGATCCAAGGGGCGCCCCTCGATGCAGGCATCAATGTCTTGCACAGGTACAAGCCTGAGTGATGAACAAAAAGGACGGCACCGTAGCGCGTCGAGCGTATGAGAGAGCCGCGCCCTCTAATAATGCGATCAAACTCCGTGATAGCGTCCGGTTGATAGCCTTAACGGGCCGCACCCGTGAATAACCACACAGGAGAGTCTACATCCATGACCGGTTCTCTCTATGGGAAAGTGTCACCCCAAACATGTCCTCTGTATCCAGCTCAGTATCCGACTGAGGTTGAGGGAGGGCTGCGCCCTCTAATAGCAAATCAGTGGCCGGGTCTGTATATGAGAGGGGTTCACTCTCCGTTCCTGAAAATAAAATATCCTCGGATCGAGGTGATGGAGGGCCGCACCCTCTTGTGATCCAAACTAGGGTCCCTAGAGACTCGGGGTGACCAACTGCAGGATACACCAATTCTAATATCAGCATAAGAGTGAGGGCAACCTACGGAAACAAAGATGGAAAAAACTACCAACTGACAGTCCGGATCCCGTGCGTGCGCGCGGGGTCCAAGATGACCGTTGGTAGCCTGAGGAAAGCTGGAGACGTTCTCCGCAATCCACGAGCGCCTGGGAGGTCGGAGGAGGTCAAGTCAGGCCTCTCGACGACCCGAGCGTAAAGAAAAGGAAGTCACGAAAACAAAAAAACTAAAATAAACGTAGATAAGGGTAAATACGAAAATTCTATCACAGATAGAAGGCAAATATCAGGCCGGAAGGCAAAACAAGTAAGCCCCACTGAACAGGGCCTGGAGCCAACCACCGATACCTATATGGATACCCGGAGACAGATATAGAGTTAGTTGGTAGAGACAAGGAAACACCGCGGTCCCCTGTAGTCATCTGAGTACCGGTCCTTGTCTGTGCGAAGTTCTCCTTGGAGATGTGCCGTCGCCGGTCTGGTGTAAACCATGGACGTGTGCCTGGGGTCATCATAAGGAAACCTTGCCCTTCAGACATGAGGTTTAGGGCCTTCACCCTTCCCACCACACTCAGATGGACGTATACTGGTGTCCTCTTGGACAGTATGGCAATGGTGTGTGCCTGGACACTTGCCTATCTCCATGACACTGGTGGGTACTGTGTTGTCTTCAGTGATATTCCCGGAAGGGCATGGGCCCAGCAGGCCAAACGAATGGACACAGAACAGTTGGCCAAGCAAATAGGCACAGACATAGCAGGCCATTAATTGGGCACAGACATAGCAGGCCGTTCTAATGGGCACAGGCATAGCAGGCCGTTAATTGGGCACAGACATAGCAGGCCGTTAATTGGGCACAGACATAGCAGGCCGATCTAATGGGCACAGACATAGCAGGCCAATCAATGGGGCACAGACATAGCAGGCCAATCAATGGGGCACAGACATAGCAGGCCAATCAATGGGGCACAGACATAGCAGGCCAATCCTGGTTGTGTATTATTATTTATATGTTATTTATATATAGCGCAATCCAATTCCGCAGCGCTTTACAATGGGTATTGAATGAGTAATGGGGACCTCTGAGTTGGGTAGAGTTCCCAACAAATCGTAGATCCTCAGAGCATCCTGTGACATATGGGGGCCCAGACTCCAACCCTTTTAGACAGCATAATACTGTGTTAATAACATATAACTGGGACTAGTAGTCCCTGAATGCCCAGCAGGCAATAGTGGTATCACAATTGTAATAGGTATAAACTGAAAATGTTCCAGTGAAAACTGCGTCCATTAATAAACGTGACGTAGTGAGCAATATGTAACTGAGAATAGGGTATGCGCATGGGCATGCAGACCAGTCAGATTTCTTCATCCATAGTATGCATCATCAGCATGCTGCCAGAAGGTTATATTACCCATGGTATAACATCAGGAATAGGACAAAAATAATAGTCAACTCAATGCACCGTCTTATTGAGCTTGGAAGGGACCACCTTCCAATTCTACAAGTCACAGAATCTGATGGAATTGAATCAGTGTCAGCATAGACTGGTCTCCCATACCAGTTTGAGCCATAGCCAGATCTGCTTAGCTTTGTAGATTTGCCATGTACAGAGCATAGCATGCTAGAGGAGTCTCCTCTCTGACCCAGAGCTGGATTAGGCACATATCTACTGACTATAAGCGTATTCACCTAATAACACTTGTTACTTGGCAATAAGCAGGTATCCCCTATTTGTTATAGAAACAAGAAAAAAACAACTGGTTAGCAGAAAACTAATTCTGCTTATCCTTGAGCTCACTGGCAGACTGGCTCTGTATGCATCATGTTACAGAGCCAGAATGCCAGCCAGGAGAACACTGCGGTCCGACCACCGCGGCTGGAGGGGGGGCTGTGAGTAGGTGCACCCTCCTCTCGCCGGTCAGCTGCACGTGGCTCCAAAGAAGCCGGCCGCGGCGAGGCGGCCACGTGTGTGAGCTGACCCGGCCACCGGGTACTCGCATCTGACCGCGAGTAACCCCGGGCGCCGGCATGCTCACACTGGAGCTCGGGGAGACAGAGAAGGCAGCCAAATGGCTAGTCTCCTGCCTCCCCGAGCGGAGCGCCCGTAGCCCGCGGGGGGGGCTGATAGGAGGGCGCTAGGGAGTGGGGGGGGGGGAAGAGGGGCAAAACCAAAAGGATCCCCAGGAAACCCCCCTAAAACCACATGAAGGAAACATCCCCAAAAACAGGGGGAGCAATGAGGAAAAAACGGGCAGCCCAAAGAAACTAAAAAACAAACTAAAATATATAAATAATAAATATAAAAATACAGTATATACATATATAAACAAATGACTAAATCTAATAAACCTTAAATATATAAAAGGAAAAGAATTATGAAAATATATAATAAATAACTAAATACAGAAATAAACATAAAATATATAAAAAGAAAAAAATATATATATAATATATAACTAAATACAGTATATACATATATAATAATAAAAAATAAATACACAATATGGTAACTGAATAATATAAATATAAATCCTAATAAATCCTAATACAACCCAAAGCCACCCACATAAGCAGGAGGCAGTGGTACTCTGACCTGTACTGATGCGGAGCAGCAAAGAAAGAGGAAATGATGCATGGGGAGGGGAGTTTTATAGTATCTAACTTTTTTCTGATTGGTTGTTTTTTCTGTGCTGCTGTGGAGTTCTAGTAAAGAGAGACTTAAGCAAATACGAAGCCTCCTGTCATGTTATAAAATTCAGATAATCACACTTAGTGCGTAGAACGCTCTGTCTGCATGCTTTTCTTTCATGTGAGTTATCAAGACAATCATGTTGGAGCCCCTGCAGTAATCTGCCGTCACGTGTCTGCACCGTTTGCCTTTTAAAAAAACTTTATTTTACGTTATCCATTTTGCCACTATCGTAGACATTCCACACAGTTTCCTTGGTCTCCAAACTTCAATCCAAAATGGAAGAAATGCTTGTCTTTGAACGCCTCGATCTAATATTTTGGACAAATGTTTAAAATATATTCAGATTATTATTTATTGATATATAGATTTTATATATGATATATTTGATATTTCAAAGTCGTGATGTTTGTCTTTTGTTTTTGCCAAAGTGTATTGGCCATAAATGTAGCAGTATGCGTTAGAATTAATTAAACAGCCTCTTGGTAAGGAATAAGTATTTCTATGCAAATAAATATATTCAATGTGACGAGAGCAATCTCGCCACATTGCATTGGAGGAGCCTGGTTGCCCGCCTGCTGCCTTTGGATTATGGACCGGCAGTTAAACAGTTAATTTTACTGTGCAGAAAGGTTTATTTATGCCTTTCTGCACAGCCGTTCGGTAGATTTAGTCTACCGCACAAACCGCACAAATTAGCCTCCCCAGAGCCGCGGGGAGCCGGCAGGCGCTGTTAATTGGCCACCCAGAAGCTGGCGTGTGCCACCAATCTACCTCCCTGAAGCCGCGGTTAACGAGCGTGTGCAGTCAATTGAACACCCAGTAGCTGCGGTTAACCGCAGCTTAATTGACTGTTACTGGGTGGCCGCGGTTACACTTAGCGACCGCTACGTGGCGGTGTTATGGAGCTCCCCGGACGGCCAGCGGTGCTCAGCCTGGAATCAGTGCACTAAAAGCTGACACTTTTACATGCAGGCACCGCTGAGCCTCCAGCCTTCCCTGCTTCTATTCGTGGCTATTTTTTTTTTTTTTAATTCTTTATTTTTGTTGTGCACATATATATCACAGGCAGGTAAGAGGTGCCCCAAAAGCAGTCCTCCAACGTATCCCACGCTCAACATGCGGGGCACAAGATGAACAGGCACATTTTATAAAATAATATTAACAAGTAGAGACAGTCGCTTGTCTAGGTAGCTAGGTAGTTAATGCAAGTTAAATCATTGCGGTGGCTATGCTTTTGATATCTAAACGTTGGTTACATCGCTTTAGTGCTATTTTGTGTGAGTAGAGTAACGCATTATGAGTAGGCATTAAGCATGCATCGATTAGCAGATATATCAGATATATCATGAAAGAAAAGAAAGAAAAAGGAAAAAAAAATAACATAAAACAAAGCCTTGTAAGTAAGCAATTTGGTCACAGTTTAAGAAAAAATATGCTTAACAATAGTGTGGCGAAACCGACCTCGCCACTGGGCATTGGAGAAGCCTGTTTGCCCGCCTCCTACCTGCTGACTATGGCCCTGGGTTATTTGGCCCTTCAAGTACAATATTTGGGCATATTGGATTTGTATGGTGCTGCTGCTGGCCCTTTAAAAACCATCTGGGGACATACTGTGGAGTTACTGGGTGGCCACCATTTCATGTATCAGAGGCACATGGTGAGAACAATGGATGAAGCGCATGGTGAGAACAATGGATGGCGGCCATTTTAACTCACAGACACTGTTTGAACTTTTCTACACGGTGCCATCTTGCCGGTATTTGGTACACGACATCGTGCAGTAGTTTTAAACTATACAACAGGGGACAGATTATACAGTAATTATGTTTTTATATAATCTGTATATGTTCTGCGGAATCTGCATTAAACTGTATCTTCCAAACTACTGAATGGATCTGGGTGAATTTTGGATATGTGGTTCACCCAGATCCCCTGGTTCTGAGGATATACTTTATATGGGGTTATTGCATGTTTTGGGGTCCCTGTGATATGTTTCATAAAACTGTATTCTTCTGCCTGTGATAATGAGATGACCCATTGTGTTCAGTAATCCTATTACAGGCAGAGGGGAGGATTTTGTGTGGGAGTGTCTGTGTGTATTGTACCGATTGATTGGTTGTTTTGTCCCTCCCTGTGGGCGGACCTGTATTCTCAACAACTGTAATAAAAACCAGGCTGGGAGTGCCAGCCTCAGTTCCTGTTTTACCCTCAAAGTGAAGTGTCGTCTCATTATTGGGGGAAGGATTTATTGCATGCTGTTCCAGTTGACTGCTAGGAGTGTAAGCCTATTCGTATGGTTCCTATTCAACGGTCTACAGCATTCCTATGCTTGAGAAGATTCATATGCTGCATCAGTTCGGTGATTGTGGTGTCTGCCAGAGTGCTTGGAGTCCTCAGGAAGCGCTAGGAGCATCCTTTAACGGAGGTACCCAGTCGGGGTGCCAGGTGATCCGTTACAAATAGTATGCTCCACTGTCTGAAGTAAAAGGCTCTATATTAGTAGATGATCAAGTGTAGACTGCACACTGAGCAATACATTTGAGATCATTATATAGGTTGAAGTGGCTTAAACAATATGCTAGACAATTCCTAATACCCAATCTGCTCTAATTAGATTATAAGAAGTACAGTGTGCTGGTGATTTAAGCAGGCTAGTGCAGGTGTGTTAAGTAAGCTAGTCACAGGTTAAACATGCTGTGTAAAATTTGTAACATGCCTGACTAAGTAATGCTAGATGAGATTTACAGTTCAATAGGAACACATAGTGCAAGGTGGATGTCCGGGCTGTGGGTCGTTGCCAGCGGTAGTAATGTCCCTTTAAGTGAGCCCCTTCAGCCTATGCCCACCTGGTGTACCGACCTGTCCAGCTTGAGGTTGAGCAGGAACCCTGTGCTTTCAAAGTCATGAGCTAAGCAATGCGTTATACATCTGTTGCCTAGTGCTCTAAACTCAAATGTGTGAGGTCTAGTCAAAGCAAAATCAAACAATAATAATCAAGTGTATCTACTGGCTGGTAAGCGCAACACAAGGTATGGTATGTTGGTAAAAACTCAGGGTGGACGTTTCCGGCTAGGTCAGATATCATACATATAAATTGCTTTGTTAAGGCATCAAAGACATGTAGAAGCAGACTTTTCAACAACTTAGACAGATTCAGATAATCATAAGATGTAATCTATATGGGTTACGTAGACATGAGTGAGTGTGAGACAAGGCGGTGAAGCATGAGTGTCAACAGAGTGAACAATTAGAAGCAAGTAAACATACATTGTGTAAGAGTGATAAACAAGCAGAATCAAGTTGTGTCAGATAGGGGGTGACAGTTAATACATTTTACACGAAAGAAGAAAGGACCACAGGCACTCCAAATTGAAACCGTATGCAGATTTATTAGGAAAAAATGCAACGCCAAGCAACGTTTCGACCAACAAAGGTCTTTTTTCAGCTTGAAAAAGACCTTTGTTGGTCGAAACGTTGCTTGGCGTTGCATTTTTTCCTAATAAATCTGCATACGGTTTCAATTTGGAGTGCCTGTGGTCCTTTCTTCTTTCGTGTATAATTCTGGGGTTGCTGGTCCTGATCCGGAGCACCCTTGGCCGCTGGGATTGAGTGCGGTTCCCACCATCTACTTTTAGTTAATAAATTTTAGACATTTTAGACATGAGTAGGCTGGCAATAGCGCTATCTGTGAAGAGATCTTGTGTCATGCTCAACTATAATTATCCCTACTGTAGCTTAGTGAGCGCTGGGCGTCATTTATGAGGTTACTGCATATTTTGCATTGGCATTATATTTTGTTAGTGTGCGCTCTTAAGCTAGTAATTAGACAGCTTCTATGTTTGGGTTACCCTGGCCTGTCAAGTCAACTAAGGTGCAAAACAGAACGGTCATATAACAGGACCTGCGATTTGTTGCATTATGCAGGCAAGAGCATCCGTTGGCATGCTGGAGCAGCTTGACTGGCATATAAACATTAAGGCTGCTGTAAATTAAGTGATAGAGTCGTCTGTGAGCGTGAAGGGGATGGGCCCTCAGTGTATATATCTTAACTCGTAGCGTCCATGGCAGGTGACGCAGCGGTCTACCGATTAGGTCCGGCTAAGTAACTGGTGGGGTATTAAAAGTAAATAAAACAGGATGAGCGTATGCAAGTTGGTTAATAGGGCTAAGCCAAAATAATACTGAACGAGTCAATGCAAAACAGAAGTTGGGTGGCTCCTTGCTGGTTGAGGCCAAGGGTCCGGTGACAGACCTGGTCCGGTAGTTTGACAGAAAGTATATCCATAGATTTGCCGCGGATGGTGTAGGACCGGCCTCGATCCTTTGCGTACCGGTATTGCTGGGGCCATGGAGTGTCAGGTTGTTTTGTGCCTATCTTTTGCTGAAGGTGTTTCTCCGGTGCGGTGGGAGCGTGGTAATAGGGATCTAGTGTCCGTGTCCATGTGAGATGGGGGGTGAAATATTAACTAAATGCCTTAAGTCAATTTTGCGGTAGTCCTGCCTGGTGGTTTGTTGCTATTCGGGTACCTGTCTTCTCAAGTGTCCGCTAGATGCCGGTTTGCTCGTTGCGCCCATAGGCGTGCGCACGGGGTGTGCCGGGTGTGCCTGGGCACACCCTAATCCCCGTGGCACGCCTATGTATTGAGTCCTGCAGGAACAGCGTTCCTGCACTTTTATTTGAGCAGGAACGCTGTTCCTGCAGGCACTCAGCTCCCCCTTCCTCACCCTATGTTCCCCCTGTCATTGGGGTCGGTCAAGCGCCGGTCTCCACTCAGCCGCGGTGAGAGAGCTGTGTGCTCTCTGTTTCCTCTCGCCGCGCGCTGTTTGCTGATGCTGGGAGCCGGAATATGATGTCATATTCCGGCTCCCAGCTACAACAGACAGCCCGCGCGGCGAGAGGGAGCAGAGAGCACACATATCTCTCACCGCGGCTGAGTGGAGACCGGCGCTTGACCGACCCACTGGACCCCAGGGACAAGTCCACGCCAGCACTCCAGGTAGGGAGGCTGGGTGGACTTTTTTTAATTAAAAAATAATAATTTGTATGTATGTGTCTGTGAGTGATTGTGTCTGTGAATGTATGTATGTGTGTGTGTGTGTATGTGTGTATGTTTCTGTGAGTGATTGTGTCTGTGAATGTATGTATGTGTGTGTGTGTGTCTGTGTGTATATGTCTGTGAGTGAGTGTGTCTGTGAATGTGTGTGTGTGTGTGTGTCTGTGTGTATGTGTCTGTGAGTGAATGTGTGTATGTGTCTGTGTGTCTGTGAGTGAGTGTGTCTGTGAATGTATGTATGTGTGTCTGTAAGTGTGTCTGTAAATGTAGGTGTGTGTCTGAGAGTGTGTGTGTCTGAATGTGTGTGTGTCTGTGAGTGTGTGTGTGTGTATGGGTGTGTGGGTGTCTGTGAATGTGTGTGTGTGCACGCGTATATATGTGTATCTGTGTATGTGTCAGTCTGTGTGTGCACGCATATATATATATATATATATATATATATATATATATATATATATATACACACACACACACACACATATATTATTTTTTTTGGGAGGTGGGAAAAGAGTTCCCACACTTTATTCCCCAGGACTTCACCGGAGATCTCCAGATCTCCCCTGTCGGCTCACGCAGAGTCGGCGCTATCTGAGTGCCGGCTCTGCTCTAAGCCTCCATGGGCTGGCAGGGAGATCAAAGATCTACCTCACCAGCCCACAGCAACATGGAGGGAGGCAGTAGAGGACCCGGGGAGCTCTAGACAGCAGCTCCGCCAGGTTCCTCTCACGAGATCTGAGCATTGCCACGGCAACACTCAGATCTCGTGAGAGTTAACTCTAGCCCCGCAGGCTAGAGTTCACTCTCCACTGGACCACCAGGGATGGCACATGGCAGCAAGGATCCCCCCTCCCTATATAAGGTAGGGAGGGGGGATATTTACTAATCTGCCCCCACCTCCACAATCCCTCCAAACATACAGCCTGCACGCTCACACACACAGTACACTAACCGCACCCTCACAAACACACAACACCCTCACACACAGCACACTAACAGCACCCTCACAAACACACACAAACAGCACCCTCACAAATACACGACACCCACACACATCACACAAACGGCACCATCACACGCACACATCACACAAACAGCACCCTCACACACACAGCACCCTCACACAGCACAGTAACAGGACCCTAACAAACACACACACAAACACCCTCACCCACATAGCACACTACCAGCACCCCCAAACCACCCTCACACAGCACACGAGCAGCACACACATACACAGCAGTGTATGTGTGTGTGTGTATATGTGTGTATGTATGTATGTATGTATATATATATATATATATATATATATAAATATATATTACATATATACACATGCGCCGTGTGTTTGTGCTTTTGTGCTTTAGGGTGCACACCCTAATGCAATAGGCTGCGCACGCCTATGGTTGCGCCTTGTAGGCGGTGGAGGGCGAGGCACTGGTGGTGGCCGGATGGAATGGTCTGACGTTCGCTACATCCCAGGTGTGCTGGACCTTTGGCCTCTGGTCGGTAGTAGCTTGTTCCTGTCTCGGTGGTAGGCCCAGCGCTGTCAGTACTGAGTCTATTTCCGATGGGTCAGTGACCCGTGTGGATGCGCATTTATGTGTAATGAGCAGGCTTCTGGGGAATGCCCAATGGTATGGGACCGAGGCTTGGCGGAGAGCGGTCGTCAGGGGTTTGAGGAGGCTTCTCCACAGCAACGTAGGCCTGGATAGGTCTTGGAAGAACGACAGGCTAGCTGTCTCGAAGAGGTGAGATGCCTTTCCTCTCACCGCCGCCATAAAGGTCGCTTGGCCCGTCCGCGTTTGAAATTGGAGGATGATGTCTCTCGGGGTGTCGGCTGGGGCTCTTGGTATTCTGTAAGACCCGTCTGTTAGGGCCGTCTTTAACTGCTGTGGTGTAAGCAGGGAGGTGAGGAGTCGCCCAAGATATCCCTGCAGGCCTTCCTGGGTCACTGTTTCTGGGACCCCTCTGATCTTCACATTGTGGCTTCTATGTCGGTCCTCCATTGTGTCCAGGCGGGTGGTGAGCAGGGTTTGGGTGCGCTGCAGCTCCGTGTTTTGAGCCTCTAATTGTATACAGCGTGCGGTTAGGCCCTGCGAGTCCGCCTCTGTCTTCCGCACTCGCCCCTCCACAGTGTGGATCTCTTCCCTCAGGACCGCTATGTCTGCCGCGAAGAGGGAGCGTATATTGCATAGGAGGGCTTTTATGTCCCCCTTGTTGGAGGGCAGGTCGTTCTCCTCGTCTGAGGACACATTATGTAATCCCCCTGTGCCAGGGAAGTCATCCAGCTCATCGAGGAGCTGTTCTGCTGAGGATGCCGAGGCATGGTCGCCATCTTGGTTCGGCGTGGGAGTTACTGCGGCCTTGGCGGGTCAGAGGAGAAGTGCTCCGATGTAGCGAGCCCCCAACGGTTTTGCGGCCCCCTGGTGTCTGGACTTTCCCATCTCAGGATGTGGTAATGTGATTAGGTATTTCGCTTTCTGATCCGTTATTTTGCGGTTTTGCGGGCTGTCGGCTACGGAGCTCTGAGGCTGCATGTCCGCTGCGGTTGGCTGCTTGTTCTCCTCACTATTCGTGGCTATTTAACCGAACACCTGATCATTCAGGACTTTGTTTTATGTGAATGTTTTAACCCAGATAGCTATGCATGGAGCTTATTCGTGTAATTAAAGACTTTGACTCCATGGCAATTGAACTGTGTGCATAGGATCTGAGCGCTATTCGGTAGTTATGTGCGCTCAGATCCCAGCTATCTGGGGATATGTGGCATGTCTGTATTTTATGTATTAAAAGTAACTTTGTATATTTTCAAGTATTTTACTGTATTTTACTGCCATGTGTTCAATGGAGTTTTGCCTCTGTCCTTGGAGATAATTAGATTTCTTCTCAATTTTCTCCAGGATAGAAGACTCTGTGGAACTGGTTTTGGGCAGAAAAACCATGCTTCCTTTGGTCACAAAGGACTTCGATCTATCTTTTCAACCAATGGACCAATGTGGATGATTTTGACATATGTTCGTATTTGGAGTTGTCAGGATCGGGACAGGGATCCAACACGCAGAGTACAAACAGTAGCCAGATACGTATACCGGACCTTAGAATGGCCGGACTAACGTAAGTAGTACAGTATAGAATGGTCAAAGACAAGCCGAGGTCGAGGGTAACAGAAGACAGGTAAGCGAGAGACAAGCCGAATCAAGGGTAACAGAGATAAGCAGAGTAAGGTAAACAAGCCGGGTCAAAACCAAAAGGGATAATAGAATACACAAGCACTGAGTGACTAGAACAAGCTAGAACCACGACAGGGCAATGAGCTAATGAAAGAAGCTCTGTTAAATACCCTGTTCAGAGCAGTAACCACGCCTCCAAGGCGTCCTGATTGGTCCTGCAGCAATTGAGTGACAGGTCGTTCCGGAGGAGTGTCCTGATGACAACTTCCTGCCTAGATGCTGTAAAAGGCAGTCACTCCCTCGCGGCCGGCCTTGCATGACCGGATAGACCGTGGGGAAGGGAGCCATCAGGCCGTCTGGATGGAGGAACAGCTAAGTCTCTACCTCTTTCGGAGGTAGAGACCACAGGTACCCTGACAGTACCCCCCCTCTCAGATACGCCCACCGGGCGGAATACACCAGGGCGAGAAGGGAATCTAGAGTGAAACGCCCTGCGGAGACGGGGAGCATGCACCTCCTCCTGAGGTACCCAACTTCTCTCCTCAGGACCATAACCCTTCCAATCGACCAGATATTGCAGTCTCCCCCGGGAGATTCGAGAATCAACGATGGAATTGACCTCATACTCCTCCTGACCCTCCACCTGAACTGAGCGGGGAGGGGCGATCGTGGAGGAGAACCTGTTACATATTAATGGTTTTAGCAAGGAAACATGAAATGAATTAGGAATGCGTAAGGCATTAGGCAACGCTAAACGATTCGCAACTGGGTTAATTTGAGACAGTACCCTGTAAGGTCCAATATATCGAGGAGCAAACTTCATAGACGGCACTTTTAACCGAATGTTTCTAGTACTTAACCATACTCTATCGCCTGGAACAAACACCGGTGCTGCCCTTCTACGTTTGTCAGCGTGTCTTTTAACCAGCGTAGAATTGTGCAGAAGGATTTGTCGAGTTTGATCCCACAACTTTCTTAAATTGGCAACATGAACATCCACCGACGGTATCCCTTGAGAAGAAGACTCTGAAGGAAGGATGGAAGGATGAAAGCCATAATTCAAGAAAAAAGGGCTAGAATGCGTAGAATCACTAATGAGATTGTTATGTGCAAACTCCGCCCAAGGAATCAAACCGACCCAATCGTCCTGGTGTTCTGAAACGAAACAACGTAAATATTGCTCAACTTTTTGGTTAGTGCGTTCAGCAGCTCCATTGGACTGAGGATGATAGGCAGAGGAGAAATTCAATTTGATGCCTAGTTGGGAGCAGAATGATCTCCAAAAACGGGAAACAAATTGGGAGCCTCTGTCAGAGACAATTTGGGAAGGTATCCCATGCAAACGGAAAATCTCCCTGGCGAATATCTCCGCTAATTCGGGCGAAGAGGGGAGTTTAGGTAAGGGAATGAAGTGAGCCATTTTAGTAAATCTGTCTACCACAGTGAGGATGACAGTCTGCTTTTTAGAAATAGGCAAATCAACAATGAAGTCCATTGCCAGGCAGGACCAAGGCTTTTCAGGAACCTCTAAAGGGTGCAGAAATCCGCATGGAAGCGAATGGGGTAGCTTGGTCTTGGTACAAACTTCACATGCCCCGATGAATTATTTAATATCCTTGCGTAAGTCAGGCCACCAAAAATCTTTAGAGACCAGCGCATAAGTCTTGCGGATGCCAGGATGCCCAGCCACCTTGCTGTTATGGAGACAGCGTAGCACCTCCAGTTGGAGAGCGGCAGGAACGAAGTGTCGATCCCCAGGAGTCTGTTTGTGTCACGTCTAAACATTTGTTATGAAGGAACACAACTGCAGATTTCTTATAGTTTGAATATTTATTATAAAAAGTAAAAGGTATTGACTTTAATTCCAATTTACAGGTACTGTAGCTTTAAGTAGTAAACGATAACTGAAGTCCACAATTATATGCACTGTAGCTTTAAGTAGTAAACGATAACTGAAGTCCACAATTATATGCACTGTAGCTTTAAGTAGTAAATGATAACTGAAGTCCACAATTATATGCACTGTAGCTTTAAGTAGTAAACGATAACTGAAGTCCACAATTATATGCACTGTAGCTTTAAGTAGTAAACGATAACTGAAGTCCACAATTATATGCACTGTAGCTTTAAGTAGTAAACGATAACTGAAGTCCACAATTATATGCACTGTAGCTTTAAGTAGTAAACGGTGACTGAAGTCCACAGTTATATGCACTGTAGCTTTAAGTAGTAAACGGTGACTGAATCAGAAAGAGTCCTTTAGTAGTATTAATTAATTAGGTGATAAGAAGTTACAATAGCTGTTCCATAGACTTTAACTGAAGTAAGACAGATGCAGCTAACTGAGATAAAGTATGAGTTGAAGTTAGCTGTAACGGGTTTGTTTTAGCGAAGGACTTTGGAGACAGGAAATAACAGCTTTGAGATGCAACGCTTATCACAGAGGTTTTACTTAGCTTCCGGCACATAGAACACTGGTTCCCGAGATCTCCTCAGAGGCGGTTTATCCTGAATGGAGAGAGTTCAGCTTTAGCCGTGGATGAGGAAAGGTGAAGGGAACTTGAAGTCTTGCAGTCCGGTCCGGTAATAGAGGGCTTTCACAACGATGTTGCAGCCGGTTCGTGAGTACGGAACGTAGTTCAATAATCCAGCGTCGATCAGCTGGTGCGGTCAGATTAAATAGGGAGACCGTGTCATAAAGAGGTGTGGCTAAGCTCCGTGGAACCAGGAAGTAAGAGGATATTATAATTAGGGCATGACAGTTTGGGTGCCAAATGCTGAAACTTCATGATCTCAGAAAGCAATGGAGAGTGAATCCTGATATTCGTGTTCGCGATGATATTCCCCTTAGGAACTATGGAGGACAGAAGTGGTTCAGTTATAGTGGATGGTTCATATTGACAAGACAAAGCATCGGCTTTAGAGTTCTTAGAACCAGGTCTATACGTAAGAACATAATTAAAGTGAGTGAGGAACAAAGCCCAGCGAGCCTGCCTGGCGGACAAGCGCTTAGCCTCCCCAATATAAGACAAGTTCTTATGATCCGTTAGAATAGTAACAGGGTGTAGTGTCCCTTCCAGTAAATGTCTCCACTCCTTTAAAGCCTTAATGACCGCTAACAGTTCCCTCTCACCGATGTCATATCTGCTCTCAGGCCCAGAACTTTTTTTAGAGAAGAAACCACAAGGGTGTAACGGTTTATCCACCCCTAACCTTTGAGACAGAACAGCCCCAACTCCGGTCTCAGAAGCATCGACCTCGAGCAAGAAAGGCAGAGTCGTATCAGGATGAACTAGAATGGGAGCTGAGGCAAAAAGTTCCTTGAGAGTCTTAAAAGCAACAAGAGCTTCCTCAGACCAGAACTTAGTGTCAGCCCCTTGTTTGGTCACATTGGTAATAGGCGCAATGATAGAGGAGTAACCCTTAATGAAGCGCCTATAGTAGTTGGAAAAACCAATAAACCTTTGGATAGCCTTGAGTCCTTTGGGCAAAGGCCAGTCTAAAATAGATTGGAGTTTACCAGGATCCATTTTAAAACCTTCCCCAGAAATCACGTACCCAAGAAAGTCTACCTGAGACTGATCAAAACTGCACTTCTCCAATTTGCAGTATAGACCATGTTGCAGAAGTTTGTGTAACACCTTTCTGACCTGTCTATGGTGAGTCTCAATCTCCTTAGAGTGTATTAGTATGTCGTCCAGGTAAACAATAACACAATCATGCTGAAACTCCCTAAGTACCTCATTAATCAACTCTTGAAATACTACAGGAGCATTGCATAGTCCAAATGGCATAACAGTGTATTCGTAATGGCCATACCGGGTATTGAATGCTGTCATCCACTCGTGACCTTGCTGGATTCTCACCAAATTGTAAGCCCCTCTGAGATCTAACTTGGTGAAGATTTTGGAGCCCTTAAGACGATCAAATAACTCGGTAATCAGTGGGATAGGATAGGCATTTCTGACAGTTATTTTATTCAAGCCTCGGTAATCGATACACGGTCTCAGCGTACCATCCTTCTTCTTAATGAAAAAGAACCCCGCCCCGGCCGGAGAAGAAGACCTCCTGATGAATCCCTTTTCTAAATTCTCCTGAATATACTCTTCTAGAACCGAGTTTTCCTGAACAGACAAAGGATATACATGGCCCCTCGGAGGCATAGTCCCGGGTAGAAGCTTAATTTTACAGTCAAATGACCTGTGTGGCGGCAAAGAATCGGCATTCTTCTTGTCAAACACTGCCCTTAAGTCTAGGTAAAGGTCTGGTATTTGTCTTTCTGTGGCCTGAGTAGGGTTCTCCTGTATGTTAATATTAGCTAATGGAGAAACCTTGTACAAACACCGATCCTGGCAGCCCTGGCCCCACGAGAGTATCTCCCCTAATTCCCAATCGATAATAGGGTTATGTTCTTTCAACCATGGGTACCCCAGAACTATGGGAACGGAAGGAGACGAAATGAGCAGAAGAGATAAATTCTCCACGTGTAGGATACCAACATTTAACTCAATGGGTATGGTCTCACGAAAGATAACAGGGTCTAGTAGTGGTCTACCATCTATGGCCTCAACGGCCAAGGGTGTCTCCCTTAGCTGGGATGGGAAATTGTTTTTACTAGCAAAGGCTTGGTCGATAAAATTCTCAGCAGCACCAGAATCTATCAAAGCCCTTACTACTTCCCCCCCGCAAGTTAAGGAAACTGGTAGCAGAAGCCTGTGATCTTTATAATTAGGAGTAGAGGACAAAATAGAAACACCCAAGGCCTGTCCTCTAGAGAGACTTAGGTGCGAGCGTTTCCCGGGCGGTTAGAACAGTTCGAGAGTAAATGACCCTTAACTCCACAATACATACACAAACCCTCTCTTCTCCTGTACTGTTTTTCCTCCTCAGAGAGGCGGGTATACCCTATCTGCATAGGTTCAGGAAGCAAAGATACCGTGGAGTCAGGACTTGGTAAAGCGGGAGCTAACCTAAAAGAAGGTCTCCGGTTCCTCTCTCTCTTAAACGTTCATCTATACGAGAGATGAAAGAAATTAAATCCTCTAAATTCTCAGGGAGTTCTCTGGTAGCAACCTCATCAAGGATTACTTCAGATAAGCCATTCAAAAAGACATCCATATACGCCTGCTCATTCCACTTGACCTCTGACGCCAGAGACCTGAACTCTAGTGCATAATCCACCAGTGTTTGGTTCTCCTGTCTCAGACGCAACAGTAATCTGGCTGCATTAACCTTTCTACCTGGAGGGTCAAATGTTCTTCTAAAAGCAGCTACAAAGGCGTTATAGTTATAAACTAATGGGTTATCGTCCTCCCATAATGGGTTGGCCCATCTCAGAGCTTTCTCAATAAGTAGGGTGATAATAAATCCTACCTTTGCCCTATCTGTAGGATAAGAGCGAGGTTGCAATTCAAAGTGGATACTAATTTGGTTTAAGAAACCACGACACTTCTCAGGAGACCCACCATAGCGTACTGGGGGCGTAATGCGAGAAGAAGCACCCACTGTGGCTACCTCTAGACCTGAACCGACAGGAGAAACAGGGGTATTACGTATCTCCTCTGGTGGGTTATTGGCACGAGATAATAGAGCCTGTAGCGCAAGCGCCATCTGATCCATTCTGTGATCCATGGCTTCAAACCTAGGATCAGGAGAAGCCAGCTGACTGTTTGTACTTGCAGGATCCATTGGCCCTGTCGTAATGTCAGGATCGGGACAGGGATCCAACACGCAGAGTACAAACAGTAGCCAGATACGTATACCGGACCTTAGAATGGCTGGACTAACGTAAGTAGTACAGTATAGAATGGTCAAAGACAAGCCGAGGTCGAGGGTAACAGAAGACAGGTAAGCGAGAGACAAGTCGAATCAAGGGTAACAGAGATAAGCAGAGTAAGGTAAACAAGCCGGGTCAAAACCAAAAGGGATAATAGAATACACAAGCACTGAGTGACTAGAACAAGCTAGAACCACGACAGGGCAATGAGCTAATGAAAGAAGCTCTGTTAAATACCCTGTTCAGAGCAGTAACCACGCCTCCAAGGCGTCCTAATTGGTCCTGCAGCAATTGAGTGACAGGTCGTTCCGGAGGAGTGTCCTGATGACAACTTCCTGCCTAGATGCTGTAAAAGGCAGTCACTCCTTCGCGGCCGGCCTTGCATGACCGGATAGACCGTGGGGAAGGGAGCCATCAGGCCGTCTGGATGGAGGAACAGCTAAGTCTCTACCTCTTTCGGAGGTAGAGACCACAGGTACCCTGACAGGAGTATGCTGATTCTGAAAATGTGAATGTGATGCATACTGTTAAAGTTATGAATAATGTGGAAAAACTGTATTTCTCTGCTTGTGATACTTACATTAACCCATTGTGTAAGGTAATTGTATCACAGGCAGAGGGGAGGATTTTGTGTGGGAGTGTCTGAGTGTATTGTACGTGTTTATTGGTTGTTTTCCAAAACCCTGTGGGTGGTACTATTGTGTATATAAGAATAATAAACCCACAGCTCTGTCTGTTCACTGCTTGACCCGCAACACGGAGCTTTGTCTCGTTCTTGGGGGCATTTATTGTATGCTGTTCCAGTTTGACTGCTAGGAGTGTAAACCTATTTGTATGGTTTTTCCTATGCGGCTGTTTACAGCATTCGTATGGTTTCCTGTTCAGCGGATTGGTGTCTTTGGTAGCTGCCTGTATATCTGGAAGGTGAATATCTCCTAAACGGCTTTTAACCCCTTTTATGCCTGGGGGTGCCGTTACATTCAATATGAAATTATTTGCAATGAATCAACTTGCAGAACAAAATAAACAAAGAATTAAATGTAGCATTAGATAAAAACAATGTTAAAGAGTAAAAAGACAGACCAAACATATGTCAGCAGCCACTGTTAAAATGACGGTAAATTCTAAATGTGAGCCTCCGGTCTGCTATAAAATAACGATGAATCTTTATTACTCAGAGCAGCTAAAGGGTTAATAACAAATACAGGTGAAGGAAAATCAGTGTGTGACCAATCATGCTCATACGTAAGAGAAACAGATACAGATCCTCAGATATAGCAATTTCTCTGCAGACCCCGAGGATATATTATTATTATTATTATTTTATTATTTATATAGCACCATCACATTCCGTAGCGCTGTAAAATGGGTGGACTAACAGACATGTAATTGTAACCAGAGAACTCGACGTACAGGAACAGAGAGGTAGAGGGCCCTGCTCCATGAGCTTACATTCTAGAGGGATTGGGGTTTAATGACACAAAGGGTAAAAGTAGGGGCACGAAGTAGGTTGTTAGAAACGTATTAATTTAGGGTTTAGTAGGTAATTTTTGACAGTTGCAGGTGAGGAGTCATGGGGGGTGGGTTTAAACACCTGCTAACAGTTTAATTGATATGCATTCTTGAAGAAGTGAGTTTTTAATGATTTTTCGAATGAGTGGAGACTGGGTGAAAGTCTTACGGAGAAGGGAAGGGAGCTCCACAGAAGAGGTGCGGCCCTGGAGAAGTCTTGGAGGCGAGCGTTAGAGGTGGGAGTATGAAAACCTGCTAACAGTTTAATTGATATGCTTTCTTGAAGAAGTGAGTTTTCAATGATTTTTTGAATATATCAAAATCAGAATAATCTATTCTTGGTTGTAAACCTTTTTTTGAGCCGGAATATATTATTATTATTATTATTATTATTATTATTATTGCCATTTATATGAAACATTATTGGTCTAATGAGGGGGTTCCGGCTCCGCATGTTTCTAAATGCTTGGAAATGTAGAGAGAACCCCTGGAGTAGCCATCATCTAATACGGTATCCTTGAACCCTGAATTGGATCCAACCATTATTCAGTATTTAAATAAATCAGGAAAGATGGAGAGATCCCTACTAGACATACTAGACCTGCTTGGACCACTCACAGAAATACTTTATTTATCTGAGGAGGCCTTTCACACAGGCATCCTTGTTAATGTGCACACTGTAAGAGGCTGGGATGAAAGAGCCATCTGTTTTTTGTAAATATCCATTTTGAGGTGAAAATCATACATGTATCCTGTTGAAGTTGGAGCCACAAACCAATGGCATTTGCAGACAGTTTGTTGTT
The DNA here is from genome assembly GCF_036172605.1 of Pelobates fuscus. NCBI lineage: Eukaryota > Metazoa > Chordata > Amphibia > Anura > Pelobatidae > Pelobates > Pelobates fuscus. The sequence goes on from NC_086319.1 coordinate 420,764,840, forward strand.
TGCAGGATCTCTTATAAAAGAAATTAGCAAATAAGTCAGTATTATTTCTTCTTTAGGCAAAGCCCAAACCTTCCTCAAGGTTTTTGTCAGAGTTGGGAAAGTCAAAGGTCACTTTCCCAGCCATATTTTCCAATCCAGACAGGTTTCTAGAAGCCCTTTCTAATCAGACAGACCCATGTCTTTTGCAGAATCTTACCAGAGCTGTTCCTACCAGAGCCGACCAGAAAACGTGGTTATCCCACGTCTAGACCATCCAAAATAGAACTACGGGCAGGATTTCCCATTGTTCCAACTTTTGAGCTCCTTTTACTTTAAAATCAGACTCAAATGCACTGGATACCGTCCTAACTAACCAGTTTAAACTTTCTTTTAAATCACCCCAAAAAAATCAGTTTTGATCCCTTTGTGTGAAAAAGAATGTCTAGGTTTTGTTAAAAAAAAAAAAAAAAACTCTCAGGATGCTACTCTCATTATCCCAGCCAGAAAATGAAAACAATCCTGAAAAAAATAGGATTTTTTAGAGGACATGATGATACTATTGATTCCTGAGCCAGTGGTCTCAGCTGCGGCACAAGATGCGATTCTATAAGTAACACATTTGTGTTGACCACATCACAAAGCAGAGTGGAGCGCTAGTCAACCAACATATCATATACACTACCCTTGTATTCCATGAGACCCAGGAGGAAACAAGAAACAAAATAATAGTGTCATATTGCTTTAAAAATATCATATGTGATGTCCACTGCAAACCATCACACTCACATTTATGAGAGGCCTTAGAATATTGGCTCTATATTTACCAGGCAGTACACTACTTTCTTACATAAATGATGTCTAAAAGTAAAAAAAGAGAGAACACCAATTGGTCAGAATATTTAGTCACATGTAGTAATAAAAGCTTGTTCACCTCGTTAGGAGCTCAACGCAATGGTCTTCAGCAACTCATGCAGCGGGAAACTCTTGATCTCGCCTTCACCAATCTCTGTACCATCTCTAATCTCTCCAATGTTCCACTGTCAACTGAACTTTGACATCGGCATACCCCATACCCAAATCACACCACCTTCGACACATAAATCTCGCAGATACCTCCACTCTCTTGACCTACAGCGATTCTCCCCCAACCTCCAAACTCTCCTTTTACCTCAAACCTTACCTGCCCTAGCCCTAGAAACTTCCTTCTACAACTCCACCCTCCTCGCAATGAGACACCATAGCACCTCCTACACTTAAACACAGCAAGCAACCCCAAGTATTATTATTTTATTATTAATATAGCGCCATCAGATTCAATAGCGCTGTACAAAGGGTGGACTAACAGACATTTAAATGTTACCAGACAACTGGACGTACAGGAACAGAGAGGTGGAGGGCCCTGCTCAATGAGCTTATATTCTAGAGGGAGTGGGGTATAGTGACACAAAGAGTAAAAGTAGGGGCACGAAGTAGGTTGTTAGAAAAGTATTCACTGAGGGCTTAGTAGGTAATTTTTGACAGTTGCAGGTGAGGAGTCATGGGGGGTGGGTTTAAACACCTGCTAACAGTTTAATTGATATGCATTCTTGAAGAAGTGAGGTTTTAATGATTTTTTGAATGAGTGGGACTGGGTGAAATTCTTACGGAGAAGGGAAGGGAGTTCCACAGGAGAGGTACAGCCCATAAGAAATCTTGGAGGCGGGCGTTAGAGGCGAGAGTATGGACATACGTAGGGACATACTTGTGTATTAGGGAGGATAGGTAGGTTGGAGCAGCATTATGTAGGGACTTGTAAGCAAGCACCAGCATTTTAAATTGAGCCTTATATCTAACTGGGAGCCAATGTACAACCGTATTCATTTATTACTGGTATTTATAAAGCCCCAACATATTCTGCAGTGCTGTAAAATTAGGAGAGAACGTACAATATACATATAAGTACAAAAGGTAGAGAGGGCCCTGCCCCGGAAGCTGATATCTAGCCTTTGAAGCTCTTTTATACACATTGCTTGGATAGACAGCCTGTGAGCTTGGCACACAAAGCTGATTCGACTCCAACAATTTTCCAGAATTGTGGAACGCTACTAGAGAAAGTCTCAATCTGCATCTGACTTCCTCCAGTATAAATGTATGCCTCTTCTCCCCAACCCATCTCTGTTGATGTTCCCCAAGGTTCTGTCCTTGGGCCCCTACAATTCTCAATCTATACTGCCTCCTTTGGTAAACTCATCATCTTCTATTGCTTTCTCTATCATATATATGCGGATGACATGCAAAGTTGGGATTCCAATATTGTTGAATGGGTAAGGCAGTGGCTGAGTGACAGGCAACAGAGGGTTGTAGTCAATGGAGTATATTCGAAGCATGGGCTTGTCACCAGTGGGGTACCTGTCACGTATTCATCCGCACATGAAAATGTGGTTAATGGCATTTACTGTCCTGACAGGAAAAGTTGTGCCAAGCAACATTACCGTCCTGACAGCAAAAGTTGTGCCAAGCAGCAATCATGCAAACCTGGTAATTACTTTAGGGATCAAAGACCGGTTACAGCCAATCAGATCCACAGGAGGGGTATTTAAACCCAGCTCTCCTCTTGCTCAGTGCCCTGCCGTGGTTTCATGCCTATGGTTATCTGAGAGTGCATGCCTGATCTTGATTTTCTGGTATTTGACTTTGGCTTTGTTTTGACTTCCCTGATATCTCGTATCCTTGACTTTTGGCTTTCCCTCATCTTTGTGTCTGATTCTGTGTCCCTGACCTCGGCTAGTATTTTGACTTTTCTTGGAGACAATAAGTCCGGCCATTCTAAGGTCCGGTTATACGTTATCATTAGTCCTAGGTGTGACACAGTACTGCGTGCTGGATCAACTTGTAATCCTGACAGTACCTCAGGGATCTGTAATTGGACCCATTATCTTTAATATTTTTATTAGTGATATTGCAGAAGGTCTTGATGGTAAGGTATGTATTTTTGCTGATGATACTAAGATATGTAACAGGGTTGATGTTCCAGGAAGGGTAAGCCAAATGGCAAATGATTTAGGTAAACTAGAAAAATGGTCAGAGTTGTGGCAACTGACATTTAATGTGGATAAGTGCGAGATAATGCATCTTGGACGTACAAACCCAAGGGCAGAGTACAGAATATTTGATAGAGTCCTAACCTCGACATTGAGGAAAGGGATTTAGGAGTAATTATTTCTGATGACTTAAAGGTAGGCAGACAATGTAATAGAGCAGCAGAAAATGCTAGCAGAATGCTTGGTTGTATAGGGAGAGGTATTAGCAGTAGAAAGAGAGAAGTGTTCATGCCACTGTACAGAACAAGGGCCCACTAGATTTTATTGTAGTCTCTAAGGGGACTTTTTCTAACATAGAGTGTAGAACAAGCATGTCAAACTCAAAGTCTAGCACGGGCCACATAAACAGGGTTTAAGTTTATGTGAGCCACAAAAAAAAAAAATTAATTTTCATAGAAACGTAGGTTTATTTTGAAACATACAGTGTAAAAAGAAACCCAGCATCAACGTTTACTAAAACCCAGCATCCCCCTCTACTAAATCCCAGCCCCCCCCATACTAAATCCCAGTCCTCCCCTTCTACTAAATCCCAGCACCCCCCTCTGGCCAACAAGCAGACTCACACTTAATTGCCGCTGCCAGTATGCGACTCTGGAGCCGGCCTCTGGTATACCTCAAATGGCGCCGTCCGCACCCTGTGCCAAGTCTGTTCCCTCCGCTATTTCTTGAAACACTGTGAAGGTGGAGCGCGTTGTAATGTGACGTGGCGTTGCGTGCCTCTATGCACCCCCAGGTATTTCACTGTTCAGTTGCAGCCAATGCAACACTGACCAACACACACACCCTCACTGACAGACACACACACACAGACACTGACAGACAGACACACTCACTGACAGACACACTCACTGACAGACACACGCAATCACTCACTGAAAGACATACTCACTGACAGACACACTCACTCACTGACATATCTATCTAAGACAATATCAGTGGCTTTATCCAGGAGAGCAGTGACAGCCACCACTGTCCTAACACATGAGGGGGCACCCCTGGCAACACTGTCCAATCTGGTGGAGTAGTATGCTATTGGCTGCATGTAGATTGCTGCAGAGCGGAGCCAAGATCGGCAGTATGAAACCAGGTGGGGGGGGGGGAGTTTAATATTTTTAACTGCAGTTTTTCTGAGATGTTTTGTGTCATGGGAAATACAATCTCCTAGGAAAATAGGAAAATAATGTCCTAGGAAATTTGCCATAAATTCCCTCCATATATGTGGGTCTAGAGTGCCCTCTGATGGCATGCCAGCTTTCTTAAGTAACCTCTTAACATTCTTAATTGCTCCTTGTCCTTTGTGATAAATCCCCCTTAAGTGCTTTGAGAGCTACCCATCTTAAAACTTGTAAGGGTTAATTACTTCCTTACGCAAGACAAACTGTACAAAAACATTGTATAAGACTGTGACAGATCCATCTGTATAGACTAGTATTGCTGGTTCGTCTGTTTGCCGTTATTTTCGCCGGATTTCCTGTCCGTATGCCCCTGTTCGTGTGATTCTGGAATACCGATTGAAACTACCGAACAGACGGCCACCCAGGAGAGAAGTGTTCTGCTGGTTAACCTCTTGGCCCCAATTAGAAAGTTGTGGTTAACCGCAGACACCTCTCCATTCCATTCGTACGGGTGGTCGTCGTTCGTATGCCGACCACGAGGCGGCAGCCATTTTGGGACACGAGGAAGATCAGCGGTGCTCGGTGTAAATCCTATGGAACTAAAAACGGACACTTTATCTACCGAACACCGCTGGAAGCTGCCGCCCGCCTTCTATTTCGTGGTACGAACACTGGTCAGTTCGGGAGTTTTATAACATTCGTATGGACTTTACCCAGATAGCCGTCCCATGGAGTCATTCGTATACTGAAGGACTTGTGAAAGACTTTGACTCCATTGCGATTGAACTAGGTACATCGGATCTGAGCGCTATTCGGTAGAAATATGCACTCAGATCCAGGCTATCTGGGGATACGTTACACGAACCATATTGATTCGGTATTTCTTCATTTATGTATTTTACTGTATTTTTCTTACTGTATTTTAAAATGGCGATTGTCTCTATCCTTGGAGATAATTAAGTTTCTTCCCAATTATCTCCGGGATAGAGAAGAAGGATTTATGGGTAAGATGGGAAGGGCTTATATTGAAGCCACTGTGATTGGCTTCTGGCCAATATGTTTTACAGTCTTCCACAAGGTCCCCTAGGGGAGTGTCCACCTTGTGGAGACATGCATAAATACCGGGCAGGTAGCCCCCATTAAACAGATTCCTGTTTGACCTTCAAGACGGAGCTTGGTCTCGTTTGTGGAGGGATTTATTATTGGGACAGCGCTTTCGTTATTTCTAGCTGTGAAAGGAGTTCGGATGATTGGATGGTCGGGAGTTGCCGCGTTCGTATTCTCCGTTCGGGAGTTTGACGGTCGGCTATACGAAATCTGCATTAAAAGGCAAACAATAAAAATCACTTAAAAAAAAAATCTCAAGATTCCTTTCACAAGACATAACACATCATCCACCTGAATATTACCATAATATCAAAGAAAACAAGTTCTTTAGTTCAGACCTTTTTAAATTGTTCCTTACCCATACAGACTAGTAGGACGTGGATCTGAGAGAGAAATTGATAAAGGTAGAAAAAAAGATTTTGCTGTCAGAGGGACGTCCACCTGTACGCTAGTGTCCGAGTCTTTCGACCGTCAGATCCTGGGTTTCGGCACCACATTGATATAGATCCAAATATTGATCTTTGTTATATTCAGAGAAAGACCAAATTATTATTACACGTGCTCTTGAAGGAGCGCGAATTAGACACCAGATGCGTGTTGGTTATCAAAATAAGCCTCTGTCGTTTTTTCGTCAGTTGGGTGTTTCTAAATTAAAAAGTAAGAGCTTACGTGCAAATATTCATGGGACAGTAGTAGGAAGGGAGTGAAAGGGTAAAAGGAGTACAGATAAGACATAGGGATGAAAGTCATGTACATATAACAAATAAGTTCAGAGAAAGAAAAAGAACAGACTGATTGAGAAGAGACAGCTCAGGTGGGGGCTATATGCTCCCGGAACTAGACATATATGGTCTTAAATGTCGTTTTAAGCATCAAGCATTTCCTGAGTCCAAGTTAGCCAATTTTAATATAGGAAATCAATATATGACACCTATAAGCTTGAGCCTTGGAATCAAGATAAATTCTATCACAGTTGCACACTGTGTTTTCTTCTAACTAGATTTGTTATTAACCCTTTTGCTGCTATGAGTAGTGTTACGAACTCTGGTATTTCGGATACCTGTTTGTTTGCTTTCTCCCGAACTGCTAGAGGCTGAGTGATTATAGCTCACAATTTGGCTGTTGACTCGAACGTTCTCCAGACGAAAATACAGCATAGAAGTAAATCCACCAAGTAATCAGAAGCATACCCAAACATTCGCCTGAACTAGATGAAGCGTACAACATGAATGTTTTTATTCAGGCCAAATGGCCAGCCTTTATCCAAGACAGGGGTACATTATACACACCCACAGAAACTCCCACAACATGCCCCTTACATTCCTGAGTCACAATGACTCGACATAAAATATAAAATATCAAAAGTACATAATAAAACCCATAAATATTATAGGGACCCCATAAATGACATATCTGAGCGCCCAAGTTGTCCAAATTGCTGTCTGATCCCACGAACACAGCCGAATCACCAATAGGGTAAAGATTTGACCGACCGCTCACGAGGCGGTCAATTTCAGGAGTCCCAAACAAATCCACAAACTGTGCCCCTGGCTCTTAGGTAGCGTTTGTTCCCTGGGTTCGTGAGAACAAACTGCTCTCCTGGCTGGTCAGGGAAAAGAAGCAGGCGTTTGCAAAGTTGACCGGCGCTCGGGAAGTCGAGGGTCCGATTTGGAGTTCCAGACACTTGATGACCAAGTCCCGCTGCAGCCAGGGGGTGGTAGGTGTTCGGTAGATTTATCTACTGAACAAAAAAAAAGTATGTAGTGTTCTTCAAAGTAGTAATGAAATACTTATTCCTAACCCAATTGCATAAAAAAATATGCATAATATTCGCTTCCTGTCTATATATGTTAAATTTGAGCAGTAACCATTATTTTCAAAACTAGAGCAAATTCCATTAAACTGAACTAAATATCCTATATTCGCTAAACATGGTAACTAGACAAAAATGATTTCCTTTTTTTTCTTTTTTGTTGTTGACCTGCGTAATTATATAAATAAATATTTATTATTTTAGTTTTCCCCTTGTTGGTCACTTCTCACTTGATCTGTGAATAAAATCAGTATTTAGTGGTTAACCATCAATCAGCGCCACAGCGGGCGAATTCCAAATCACGAATCAAACCTGCTCAGTACAGGAAGATCTCCCGATCAGCCCAAATTCACGAATTGTAGTTTGTAACAAAACAGATCGTCAAGTCTAGTGATCACTAGTTTACTAAATGTGTGCGGTTCTCTGTTTAATTTAATGTCTGGACGTTGTGCACACAAGTATAACGTATCTCTTTCTCCTCCCATGCTGCACACCTCCCGGGGTACCGCAGTTTACTACTTGCTTCAGAGGTAGGCTGATATTAAAGGGACACTGTAGTCACCTGAACAGCTTTATCTTAATGAAGCAGTTTTGGTGTATAGAACATGCCCCTGCAGCCTCACTGCTCAATCCTCTGCCATTTAGGAGTTAAATCCCTTTGTTTATGAACCCTAGTCACACCTCCCTGCATGTGACTTGCACAGCCTTCCATAAACACTTCCTGTAAAGAGAGCCCTATTTAGGCTTTCTTTATTGCAAGTTCTGTTTAATTAAGATTTTCTTATCCCCTGCTATGTTAATAGCTTGCTAGACCCTGCAAGAGCCCCTGTATGTGATTAAAGTTCAATTTAGAGATTGAGATACAATTATTTAAGGTAAATTACATCTGGTTGAAAGTGAAACCAGTTTTTTTTTTCATGCAGGCTCTGTCAATCATAGCCAGGGGAGGTGTGGCTAGGGCTGCATAAACAGAAACAAAGTGATTTAACTCCTAAATGACAGTGAATTGAGCAGTGAAATTGCAGGGGAATGATCTATACACTAAAACTGCTTTATTTAGCTAAAGTAATTCAGGTGACTATAGTGTTCCTTTAAGTCAGGCTTAGGGACTATTAGGGGTAAGGGTTCCTTTAAATGTTAGACCTGCTGGCTCTTAGTGTGCACTGATCATTCTGGGCTCACATTATTCATGCTACCCTTGCCTTCTGATCCCTGTAAGTGACATTTCAAGTGGCAGAGTTACGGTTCGTTATAAATAAACCTTTTATTATGATGAAATTGCTTGTAAATCATTTAAAAAAGAATCAGAGTAACATACAATGCTTGCAGTTAATAAATTACTTTACAGACAGTTTTATTTGACAACATCCTTTAAACACTGGAATGAGTGATCCATGCCTTGTTTATATCAGGACTGCTATGCTTCTAAGCAAAGGGTCAATCTAAATAGAAGAGACAGTTCTTTACAGGGCCGGACTGGGGATACAAAGCAGCCCTGGAAAAAAAAATCTATGCCAGCCCCATAAGTCATTGTGCTGTGTAGTGTGTGTGTGTGTGTGTATGTATGTATATATAATATGTGTATGTATTTTATGTGTTTATATATTTTATTTCAAAATATTGGTCCTTTCAGAGTAAAACATTTAACTATACAGTAAGCATACCCACATGCAGACACAGACAAACTCACTGTCACAAGCTCTTTCATGCACGGGCTCACAGACAGACAATCTCATTGATATACATACGCTCAATGACATAAAAACACAAGCTCACAAATTTAGTACAGACAAACTGACACGCAAAGGCTTACTACAGACAAGATCACGGTCACACACACAAGCTTACTGACACCCACATGCTCACTACAGACAAGCACACTGACAAACATGTTCATTACAGACAAGCTAACACACCCATGCTAACTACAGACAAGCTCACACACACATGCTCACTACAGAAAAGCTGACTGATACACAGTGCATTGAGTCCTGGATACCAGTTTATAAGGATCTAGCACTGAATGCTGGGTTCCAGTTTATAAGGATCTAGCACTGAGTCCTGGATACCAGTTTATAAGGATCTAGCACTGAATGCTGGGTTCCAGTTTATAAGGATCTAGCACTGAGTCCTGGATACCAGTTTATAAGGATCTAACACTGAATGCTGGGTTCCAGTTTATAAGGATCTAGCACTGAATGCTGGGTTCCAGTTTATAAGGATCTAGCACTGAATGCTGGGTTCCAGTTTATAAGGATCTAGCACTGAGTCCTGCATACCAGTTTATAAGGATCTAGCACTGAATGCTGGGTTCCAGTTTATAAGGATCTCACCTCTGAACACAAAGTCCATCTAAACAATAGCACACATACTCAGACACCTACTGACACACATCACCAGGTTCACAGTCATAGATCACTCACTAGCAAACAGACACAGACACACACTCACTCACACTCTCTCTCTCTCACTAGCAGACATACACACTTACACTAGCAGACATACACACTTACACTAGCAGACACTTACACTAGCAGACACACACACATACACACTTACACTAGCAGACACTTACACTAGCAGAGACACACACAGCCATTGCTGAAGCTTACCTGGCACTGGCAGGTGAAGTTGCCCTTTTGTGGCCCTTTGCAGTGATGTCAGCAACGTGCGTGGGGGCGGAGCTTGCGTGCGGAGGCGGAGCTTTCATTAAGGAGGCTTGGCTTGCGTGCGGAGGCGGGGCATACGGCCGAAATTAAGGTAAATAGTGCAGAGAGACTAATAGGTCTCCCTCCGGCCGCGGGCAGACCAATTGCGGCCGCACCATCCCCCTGCTCCTCCCTCATTACTCCCCTCGGACTGACACAGGCTGTCACAGTCCGAGGGGAAAATACTTAAAAAAACCTTTACCTAATGATTTGGGCTGTCTGCCCAGCCTCAGATTACTGCGGCCCACCGGGAAATTTCCTGGTATCCCGGTGGGCCAGTCCGGCCCTGGTTCTTTATATTATAAAGAGGAGAAGAGATTCAAGATGTATATTATTAAAGGGACACTCCAGGGTCCCACACACGTTAGATGCACTGTGTAGGTTAGGTTACAGTTATACTGGGTGGGTTTATATTATTAAAGGGACAGTCCGGCTCCCACACACGTTAGATGCACTGTGTAGGTTAGGTTACAGTTATACTGGGTGGGTTTATATTATTAAAGGGAGTCCGGCTCCCACACACGTTAGATGCACTGTGTAGGTTAGGTTACAGTTAGTTATGCCGGGTGGGTTTATATTATTAAAGGGACACTCCAGGCTCCCGCACACGTTAGGTGCACTGTGTAGGTTAGGTTACAGTTAGTTATACTGGGTGGGTTTATATAATTAAAGGGACACTCCATGCTCTCACACACGTTAGATGCACTGTGTAGGTTAGGTTACAGTTAGTTATACTGGGTGGGTTTACATAATTAAAGGGACACCCCAGGCTCCCACACACGTTAGGTGCACTGTGTAGGTTAGTCTACAGTCAGTTATACTGGGTGGGTTTATATTATTAAAGGGACACTCCAGGCTCCCACACACGTTAGGTGCACTGTGTAGGTTAGGTTACAGTTATACTGGGTGGGATTATATTATTAAAGGGACACTCCAGGCTCCCACATACGTTGGGTGCACTGTGTAGGTTAGGTTACAGTTGGTTATACTGGGTGGGTTTATATTATTAAAGTCACACTCCTGGCTCCCACACGTTGGGTGCACTGTGTAGGTTAGGTTACAGTTAGTTATACTAGGTAAGTTTATATTATTAAAGGGACACTCCAGGCTCCCACACACGTTAGATGCACTGTGTAGGTTAGGTTACAGTTATACTGGGTGGGTTTATATTATTAAAGGGACACTCCAGGCTCCCACAGACATTAGGTGCACTGTGTAGGTTAGGTTACAGTTAGTTATACTGGGTGGGTTTATATTATTAAAGGGACACTCCAGGCTCCCACACACGTTAGATGCACTGTGTAGGTTAGGTTACAGTTAGTTATACTGGGTGGGTTTATATTATTAAAGGGACACTCCAGGCTCCCACACACGTTAGGTGCACTGTGTAGGTTAGGTTACAGTTAGTTATACTGGGTGGGTTTATATTATTAAAGGGACACTCCAGGCTCCCACACACGTTAGATGCACTGTGTAGGTTAGGTTACAGTTAGTTATACTGGGTGGGTTTATATTATTAAATGGACACTCCAGGCTCTCACACACGTTAGATGCACTGTGTAGGTTAGGTTACAGTTAGTTACACTGGGTGGGTTTATATTATTAAAGGGACACTCCAGGCTCTCACACACGTTAGGTTACAGTTAGTTATACTGGGTGGGTTTATATTATTAAAGGGACACTCCAAGCTCCCACACACGTTAGATGCACTGTGTAGGTTAGGTTACAGTTAGTTATACTGGGTGGGTTTATATTATTAAAGGGACACTCCAGGCTCCCACACATGTTAGGTGCACTGTGTAGATTAGGTAACAGTTAGTTATACCGGGTGGGTTTATATTATTAAAGGGACACTCCAGGCTCCCACACACGTTAGATGCACTGTGTAAGTTAGGTTACAGTTAGTTATACTGGGTGGGTTTATATTATTAAAGGGACACTCCAGGCTCCCACACACGTTAGATGCACTGTGTAGGTTAGGTTACAGTTAGTTATACTGGGTGGGTTTATATTATTAAAGGGACACTCCAGGCTCCCACACACGTTAGGTGCACTGTCTAGGTTAGGTTACAGTTAGTTATACTGGGTGGGTTTATATTATTAAAGGAACACTCCAGGCTCCCACACACATTAGGTGCACTGTGTAGGTTAGGTTACAGTTATACTGGGTGGGTTTATATTATTAAAGGGGCACTCCCGGCTCCCACACACGATAGATGCACTGTGTAGGTTAGGTTACAGTTAGTTATACTGGGTGGGTTTATATTATTAAAGGGACACTCCAGGCTCCCACACACGTTAGGTGCACTGTGTAGGTTAGGTTACAGTTAGTTATACTGGGTGGGTTTATATTATTAAAGGGACACTCCAGGCTCCCACACACGTTAGATGCACAGTGTAGGTTAGGTTACAGTTAGTTATACTGGGTGGGTTTATATTATTAAAGGGACACTCCAGCCTCCCACACACGTTAGATGCACTGTGTAGGTTAGGTTACAGTTAGTTATACTGGGTGGGTTTATATTATTAAAGGGACACTCCAGGCTCCCACACACGTTAGATGCACTGTGTAGGTTAGGTTACAGTTAGTTATACTAGGTGGGTTTATATTATTAAAGGGACACTCCAGGCTCCCACACACGTTAGATGCACTGTGTAGGTTAGGTTACAGTTAGTTATACTAGGTGGGTTTATATTATTAAAGGGACACTCCAGGCTCCCACACACGTTAGATACACTGTGTAGGTTAGGTTACAGTTAGTTATACTGGGTGGGTTTATATTATTAAAGGAACACTCCAGGCTCCCACACACGTTAGATACACTGTGTAGGTTAGGTTACAGTTTGTTATACTGGGTGGGTTTATATTATTAAAGGGACACTCCAGGCTCCCACACACGTTAGGTGCACTGTGTAGGTTAGGTTACATTCAGTTATACTGGGTGGGTTTATATTATTAAAGGGACACTCCAGACTCCCACACATGTTAGGTGCACTGTGTAGGTAAGGTTACAGTTATACTGGGTGGGTTTATATTATTAAAGGGACACTCCAGGCTCCCACACACGTTAGATGCACTGTGTAGGTTAAGTTACAGTTATACAGGGTGTGTTTATATTATTAAAGAGCCACTCCAGGCTCCCACACACGTTAGGTGCACTGTGTAGGTTAGGTTACAGTTAGTTATCCTGGGTGGGTTTATATTATTATAGGAACACTCCAGGCTCCCACACACGTTAGATACACTGTGTAGGTTAGGTTACAGTTAGTTATACTGGGTGGGTTTATATTATTAATGGGACACTCCAGGCTCCCACACACGTTAGGTGTACTGTGTAGGTTAGGTTACAGTTAGTTATACTAGGTGGGTTTATATTATTAAAGGGACACTCCAGGCTCCCACACACGTTAGATACACTGTGTAGGTTAGTTTACAGTTAGTTATACTGGGTGGGTTTATATTATTAAAGGGACACTCCAGGCTCCCACACACGTTAGATACACTGTGTAGATTAGGTTACAGTTAGTTATACTGGGTGGGTTTATATTATTAATGGGACACTCCAGGCTCCCACACACGTTAGGTGCACTGTGTAGGTTAGGTTACAGTTAGTTATACTGGGTGGGTTTATATTATTAAAGGGACACTCCAGGCTCCCACACACGTTAGATGCACTGTGTAGGTTAGGTTACAGTTAGTTATACTGGGTGGGTTTATATTATTAAAGGGGCACTCCAGGCTCCCACACACGTTAGGTGCACTGTGTAGGTTAGGTTACAGTTAGTTATACTGGGTGGGTTTATATTATTAAAGGGACACTCCAGGCTCCCACACACGTTAGATGCACTGGGTAGGTTAGGTTACAGTTAGTTATACTGGGTGGGTTTATATTATTAAAGGGACACTCCAGGCTTCCACACACGTTAGATGCACTGTGTAGGTTAGGTTACAGTTAGTTATACTGGGTGGGTTTATATTATGTATTATGTATAGAATAAATCTGTTTTTTGGTGCATCAATAACTTACATTGCATAGTAACAACCCCTGGATGTCGGGCTAAGGTAACATCCCCAGAACGTACTTGAAAACCAGAGTAATCTGAAAGTACCTTTTCTGGTTAAAAACTTTGTTATTATTATTATTGTTCACTCCTTATAGGTTCTGTCAAAATAACTAAATGTTACTGAGAAACTAAATGGAATAGTCGTTATCCCTCAAACTGTCACATACTGAGATGTTCCTTCTAACTTACTATCTCTGTCCAATAAAAACCCGTATCCTATATCCATCTGTATGTCTTTCTTTCTAATCCCACTTTCTCTTTTCTATTATGTAGCAAAGAATAAAGAATGGGTTTCAGTGAGCAGTTATCAGACATCTATTGCTGTGGAAGAATCCCTCATTGTATTGGCCTTATCTGGCCAGCTTTCTACGGGATTAACGAACCAACACGCACAATGTTCTTGGATAATACTGCATCCATCGTGGACACACTAATAACACAAGACAAGAAAATATTGACAGCTCTCTAACAGTGAGACTCACCTTCATTCTATCAAATAAAATATAATGGACGAAATATTATAATGTATAACTTATTATAATCGTTTTATTCTACTAAATGGAAATAATCTGTATTTTCAGAATCGTTGGATGTACTATATAAAACACTTTATTTAATATTTTTGGATAAGCATTTCCAATTATTACAATTAGTGTTAATACAACTTTACAATCATAATATAGTACATTTAGTTACATTTTTTTCACATTGAGTTGCTATCAAACTAAAAATTAACTGTAAAACATTAAATTATAGGGCATTAATGTTACATAATTAGACATGGTAGAGCATACACTGATCAGCTACAGCATTAAAGCCACCTCCCTAATCGCATGTAGGTCCCCCTCGTCCACTTACCTTCAGCCACTTACCTTAATCCAGCGCTGGTGACCTCTCCTCCCCGTCCGACGTCACTGGAGCCGAACGCGCATTCCAAGTGTCCATAGGAAAGGTCTTTCTCAGGTGCATCTACCAACAAGGATACAAACATACTATTTATACATAACTTAATAGCAAAGTGATTACAGGTGTGTAATTACAATGCCCATATGTGGTTCTTCTGGGTACTAGTTGCGTTTTTCAGTTTCTAAATTGTCGAAAAATGTTAAGAGCACTAGGTTCCCATCCAATACCACACCTCCCAAATACATAAAAATTCCCGCTCCGGAATGAGTGTCATCCAAGTGCTTCCAGTGTGTATTATGTGCGCCGGAATGTGGAAAATCCAAAATTTACAGTTTCCTGAAGATCAACGGTATGACGTGGGTCATTGTGTATAACGTTCTCCTTGGGCAAGTCCCCTCCTACTTGGGGTAGGAGCATTTTAGAATGAGTCGCCATGGGGATTAAGGGAATAAGGGAGGGCAATCGAGACAGTTGTTATAAATATACTAAAAATGTAATTCTGAATAAAAGCATTCTCTTTATTCTTTCCCCACAGATCATACCCACACCCCCTTTATTCTTCCACCCATAGATCATATCGACACCCCCTTTATTCTTCCACCTATAGACCATACCTATACCCCCTTTATTCTCCCACCCATAGATAATACTTACACAATCTTTATACTTCCACCCATAGATCATACCTACACCCCCTTTATTCTTCCACCCATAGATCATACCTATACCCCCTTTATTCTTCCACCCATAGATCATATCTACACCCCCTTTATTCTTCCACCCATAGATCATATCTACACCCCCTTTATTCTTCCACCCATAGATCATATCTACACCCCCTTTATTCTTCCACCCATAGATCATACCTATACCCCCTTTATTCTTCCACCCATAGATCATACCTACACCCCCTTTATTCTTCCACCCATAGATCATACCTATACCCCCTTTATTCTTCCACCCATAGATCATATCTACACCCCCTTTATTCTTCCACCCATAGATCATATCTACACCCCCTTTATTCTTCCACCCATAGATCATACCTACACCCCCTTTATTCTTCCACCCATAGATCATACCTATACCCCCTTTATTCTTCCACCCATAGATCATATCTACACCCCCTTTATTCTTCCACCCATAGATCATATCTACACCCCCTTTATTCTTCCACCCATAGATCATATCTACACCCCCTTTATTCTTCCACCCATAGATCATATCTACACCCCCTTTATTCTTCCACCCATAGATCATATCTACACCCCCTTTATTCTTCCACCCATAGATCATACCCACACCCCCTTTATTCTTCCACCCATAGATCATACCTACACCCCCTTTATTCTTCCACCCATAGATCATATCTACACCCCCTTTATTCTTCCACCCATAGATCATATCTACACCCCCTTTATTCTTCCACCCATAGATCATACCTACACCCCCTTTATTCTTCCACCCATAGATCATACCTATACCCCCTTTATTCTTCCACCCATAGATCATACCTACACCCCCTTTATTCTTCCACCCATAGATCATACCTATACCCCCTTTATTCTTCCACCCATAGATCATATCTACACCCCCTTTATTCTTCCACCCATAGATCATATCTACACCCCCTTTATTCTTCCACCCATAGATCATATCTACACCCCCTTTATTCTTCCACCCATAGATCATATATATACCCCCTTTATTCTTCCACCCATAGATCATATCTACACCCCCTTTATTCTTCCACCCATAGATCATACCTATACCCCCTTTATTCTTACACCCATAGATCATACCTACACCCCCTTTATTCTTCCACCCATAGATCATACCTATACCCCCTTTATTCTTCCACCCATAGATCATATCTACACCCCCTTTATTCTTCCACCCATAGATCATATCTACACCCCCTTTATTCTTCCACCCATAGATCATATCTACACCCCCTTTATTCTTCCACCCATAGATCATACCTATACCCCCTTTATTCTTCCACCCATAGATCATACCTATACCCCCTTTATTCTTCCACCCATAGATCATATCTACACCCCCTTTATTCTTCCACCCATAGATCATATCTACACCCCCTTTATTCTTCCACCCATAGATCATATCTACACCCCCTTTATTCTTCCACCCATAGATCATATCTATACCCCCTTTATTCTTCCACCCATAGATCATACCTACACCTCCTTTATTCTTCCACCCATAGATCATACCTACACCCCCTTTATTCTTCCACCCATAGATCATATCTACACCCCCTTTATTCTTCCACCCATAGATCATATCTACACCCCCTTTATTCTTTCACCCATAGATCATACCTACACCCCCTTTATTCTTCCACCCATAGATCATACCTACACCCCCTTTATTCTTCCACCCATAGATCATATCTACACCCCCTTTATTCTTCCACCCATAGATCATATCTACACCCCCTTTATTCTTCCACCCATAGATCATATCTATACCCCCTTTATTCTTCCACCCATAGATCATATCGACACCCCCTTTATTCTTCCACCCCTAGATCATATCTACACCCCCTTTATTCTTCCACCCATAGATCATACCTACACCCCCTTTATTCTTCCACCCATAGATCATATCTACACCCCCTTTATTCTTTCACCCATAGATCATATCTACACCCCCTTTATTCTTCCACCCATAGATCATACCTACACCCCCTTTATTCTTCCACCCATAGATCATACCTACACCCCCTTTATTCTTCCACCCATAGATCATACCTACACCCCCTTTATTCTTCCACCCATAGATCATACCTACACCCCCTTTATTCTTCCACCCATAGATCATACCTACACCCCCTTTATTCTTCCACCCATAGATCATACCTACACCCCCTTTATTCTTTCACCCATAGATCATACCCACACCCCCTTTATTCTTCCACCCATAGATCATACCTACACCCCCTTTATTCTTCCACCCATAGATCATACCTACACCCCCTTTATTCTTCCACCCATAGATCATATCTACACCCCCTTTATTCTTCCACCCATAGATCATACCTATACCCCCTTTATTCTTCCACCCATAGATCATATCTACACCCCCTTTATTCTTCCACCCATAGATCATACCCACACCCCTTTATTCTTCCACCCATAGATCATACCTACACCCCCTTTATTCTTCCACCCATAGATCATATCTACACCCCCTTTATTCTTCCACCCATAGATCATATCTACACCCCCTTTATTCTTCCACCCATAGATCATATCTATACCCCCTTTATTCTTCCACCCATAGATCATATCTACACCCCCTTTATTCTTCCACCCATAGATCATACCTATACCCCCTTTATTCTTCCACCCATAGATCATACCTACACCCCCTTTATTCTTCCACCCATAGATCATACCTATACCCCCTTTATTCTTCCACCCATAGATCATATCTACACCCCCTTTATTCTTCCACCCATAGATCATATCTACACCCCCTTTATTCTTCCACCCATAGATCATATCTACACCCCCTTTATTCTTCCACCCATAGATCATACCTATACCCCCTTTATTCTTCCACCCATAGATCATACCTATACCCCCTTTATTCTTCCACCCATAGATCATATCTACACCCCCTTTATTCTTCCACCCATAGATCATATCTACACCCCCTTTATTCTTCCACCCATAGATCATATCTACACCCCCTTTATTCTTCCACCCATAGATCATATCTATACCCCCTTTATTCTTCCACCCATAGATCATACCTACACCCCCTTTATTCTTCCACCCATAGATCATACCTACACCCCCTTTATTCTTCCACCCATAGATCATATCTACACCCCCTTTATTCTTCCACCCATAGATCATATCTACACCCCCTTTATTCTTTCACGCATAGATCATACCTACACCCCCTTTATTCTTCCACCCATAGATCATACCTACACCCCCTTTATTCTTCCACCCATAGATCATACCTACACCCCCTTTATTCTTCCACCCATAGATCATATCTACACCCCCTTTATTCTTCCACCCATAGATCATATCTATACCCCCTTTATTCTTCCACCCATAGATCATATCTACACCCCCTTTATTCTTTCACCCATAGATCATACCTACACCCCCTTTATTCTTCCACCCATAGATCATACCTACACCCCCTTTATTCTTCCACCCATAGATCATATCTACACCCCCTTTATTCTTCCACCCATAGATCATATCTACACCCCCTTTATTCTTCCACCCATAGATCATATCTATACCCCCTTTATTCTTCCACCCATAGATCATACCCACACCCCCTTTATTCTTTCACCCATAGATCATACCTATACCCCCTTTATTCTTTCACCCATAGATCATACCTACACCCCCTTTATTCTTCCACCCATAGATCATACCTACACCCCCTTTATTCTTTCACCCATAGATCATACCTACACCCCCTTTATTCTTTCACCCATAGATCATACCTACTCAATATTCGTATCATCTCGTCCCCTTTTATATTCTATCTGTGATCAAACCATCTTTCCCTAACCAGATCATCTCATGTGTTTGTCATGTTTACACTCAGATTCTAATCATCACAAATTGCACTCAGCGTTTTAAACCCATAATGAGAGCTGGAAATGATAATGTGTGCTGATCCCCCTTACTGGGATATTTATTAAACCAGGCATTTGGGGGAAAGAAGCGATAAGTGAAATTCAAAGTTTAGGGCAAAACAGTATAAATTGAGTTGAAGCATTTTTTGAATCTCCCGGTTTGTATTTTGTTCCAAAATCAGCAATTCTTTACTTAGTGAAGGATTGTGTACCCTCCTCCCCCCCCCCCCCCCCCCCCCAGCAGAAAGTTATTGTATACACACTGGGCTGCACTAAGTGTACCACTCCTGGCTGGGAAATACTGGGAAGGGCCGGCAGGTAGCTGTATATATAAGATAAGAAGGTGAACTGAGCAGTAGCCACACGCACTCAGAATGGGTCTGTTCAGGTCAGATCAGCCAGGGGAGCAGGATGGGCTGCAAGACAAGGCTGCAGCAGTGGAGCTGGGGGAGACAAAAGAAACAAGGGGGGAAAGTAAAGGGGAGAGCGAAATGACTGAGAGTGAGGCATATTCCTTTAATCCCAATGACAAGGACAATCAGAGTACGCTCATCCAAGTCTGTAGCAGAGTACGGGACTGCTTTAAACGTGAGTATATAGCTATATATATACAGCTATCTGTCACTGGGAGACACACAGCTATCTGTCACCGGGAGACACACAGCTATCTGTCACCGGGAGACACACAGCTATCTGTCACCGGGAGACACACAGCTATCTGTCACCGGGAGACACACAGCTATCTGTCACCGGGAGATACACAGCTATCTGTCACCGGGAGACACACAGCTATCTGTCACCGGGAGACACACAGCTATCTGTCACCGGGAGATACACAGCTATCTGTCACTGGATAAACAAAGCTTTAGATACTCAGTATTATTATACAGAGCGGCGAGTTCATTATCAGTGTATTGATACTCAGTATTATTATACAGAGCGGTGTGTTCATTATCAGTGTATAGATACTCAGTATTATTATACAGAGCGGTGTGTTCATTATCAGTGTATAGATACTCGGTATCATTATACAGAGCGGTGTGTTCATTATCAGTGTATAGATACTCATTATTATTATACAGAGCGGTGTGTTGATTATCAGTGTATAGATACTCAGTATCATTATACAGAGCGCTGTGTTCATTATCAGCGTATAGATACTCAGTATCATTATACAGAGCGGTGTGTTCATTATCAGTGTATAGATACTCAGTATCATTATACAGAGCGCTGTGTTCATTATCAGCGTATAGATACTCAGTATCATTATACAGAGCGCTGTGTTCATTATCAGCGTATAGATACTCAGTATCATTATACAGAGCGGTGTGTTGATTATCAGTGTATAGATACTCAGTATCATTATACAGAGCGCTGTGTTCATTATCAGTGTATAGATACTCAGTTTCATTATACAGAGCGCTGTGTTCATTATCAGTGTATAGATACTCAGTATCATTATACAGAGCGGTGTGTTTATTATCAGTGTATAGATACTCAGTATCATTATAAAGAATGGTGTGTTCATTATCGGTGTATAGATATTCAGTATCATTATACAGAGCGGTGTGTTCATTATCAGTGTATAGATACTCAGTATCATTATACAGAGTGCTCATTATCAGCATGTAGATACTCAGTATCATTATACAGAGCTGTGTGTTCATTATTATTATTTTATTTTTTTATATAGCGCCATCACATTCTGTAGTGCTGTACAATGAGTGGACTAACAGACATGTAATTGTAACCAGACAATTGGACGTACAGGAACAGAGAGGTGGAGAGCCCTGCTCAATTAGCTTACATTCTAGAGGGAGTGGGGTATAGTGACACAAAGGGTAAAAGTAGGGGCACGAAGTAGGTTGTTAGAAACGTATTAATTTAGGGCTTAGTAGGTAATTTTTGACAGTTGCAGGTGAGGAGTCATGGGGGGTGGGTTTAAACACCTGCTAACAGTTTAATTGATATGCATTCTTGAAGAAGTGAGGTTTTAATGATTTTTTGAATGAGTGGGACTGGGTGAAAGTCTTACGGAGAAGGGAAGGGAGTTCCACAGGAGAGGTGCAGCCCTGGAGAAATCTTGGAGGCGAGTGTTAGAGGTGGGAGTATGGACAGAGGATATACGTAGGACAGTACGGGCCTCAATGGGACATACTTGTGTATTAGGGAGGATAGGTAGATTTGAGCAGCATTATGTAGCGACTTGTAAGCAAGCACCAGCATTTTAAATTGAGCCCTATATCTAACTGGAAGCCAATGCAGGGACTGACAGGACGGGGAGGCATAAGAGGTGCGAGCGGACAGGAAAATGAGCCTTGCCGCCGCATCAGTGTATAGATAGTATTTGTGGCCACCGACGGATGCTCCTAGCGCTGCTCAAGGACTATCAGCACCGCACTTGACACCATAGGCACCACAGACTCCACAAACTGCCGTAGCTTGGTTGGAATCTCACTGTCTCCTTCCCACCCTGGACTCCAACCTCTGGATCCAGGAGCGTGTAGAAAGTATCTCTCCCGCAAGACAGCTGGGGCTCTCCTCCAGGAGAGTATAGCTGGGGCTGTCCTCCAGGAGAGTATAGCTGGGGCTCTCCTCCAAGAGAGTATAGCTGGGGCTCTCCTCCAAGAGAGTATAGCTGGGGCTCACCTCCAAGAGAGTATAGCTGGGGCTCTCCTCCAGAAGAGTATAGCTGGGGCTCTCCTCCTCCAAGAGTGTATAGCTGGGGCTCTCCTCCAGGAGAGTATAGCTGGGGCTCTCCTCCAGGAGAGTATAGCTGGGACTCCCCTCCAAGAGTGTATAGCTGGGACTCCCCTCCAAGAGTGTATAGCTGGGGCTCTCCTCCAAGAGAGTATAGCTGGGGCTCTCCTCCAAGAGAGTATAGCTGGGACTCCCCTCCAAGAGTGTATAGCTGGGGCTCTCCTCCAAGAGAGTATAGCTGGGGCTCTCCTCCAAGAGAGTATAGCTGGGGCTCTCCTCCAAGAGAGTATAGCTGGGGCTCTCCTCCAAGAGAGTATAGCTGGGGCTCTCCTCCAGGAGAGTATAGCTGGGGCTCTCCTCCAGGAGAGTATAGCTGGGGCTCTCCTCCAGGAGAGTATAGCTGGGGCTCTCCTCCAAGAGAGTATAGCTGGGGCTCTCCTCCAAGAGAGTATAGCTGGGGCTCTCCTCCAAGAGAGTATAGCTGGGGCTCTCCTCCAAGAGAGTATAGCTGGGGCTCTCCTCCAAGAGAGTATAGCTGGGGCTCTCCTCCAGGAGAGTATAGCTGGGGCTCTCCTCCAGGAGAGTATAGCTGGGGCTCTCCTCCAAGAGAGTATAGCTGGGGCTCTCCTCCAGGAGAGTATAGCTGGGGCTCTCCTCCAGGAGAGTATAGCTGGGGCTCTCCTCCAAGAGAGTATAGCTGGGGCTCTCCTCCAAGAGAGTATAGCTGGGGCTCTCCTCCAAGAGAGTATAGCTGGGGCTCTCCTCCAAGAGAGTATAGCTGGGGCTCTCCTCCAGGAGAGTATAGCTGGGGCTCTCCTCCAGGAGAGTATAGCTGGGGCTCTCCTCCAAGAGAGTATAGCTGGGGCTCTCCTCCAGGAGAGTATAGCTGGGGCTCTCCTCCAGGAGAGTATAGCTGGGGCTCTCCTCCAAGAGAGTATAGCTGGGGCTCTCCTCCAGGAGAGTATAGCCCGGGGCTCTCTTCCAGTTGAGTATAGCTGGTGCTCTCCTTTTTTCCCCACAAGGTTATCATCCACGTGGACCTTGTTGGGCACCGACAACACAAATCCAACAACCAATCATTTACAGACACACGGTTAAACACTCCCATTCATTACTGTAAAATTCCTCCCCTCTGTTTGGGAGATAATTAAGTTAATTGCTGTATCAACTCAATTATCTCCAAGCGAAACATATACTTTTTAGACAATTTCTATAACTCCAAAACTATACATGCAATATTAATAAAATTACATTGAACCAGCATATTTAGGGGACAAACATATGTAAAAATCATGCAAATTGGTCCAGTGGTTTGGGAGATAGCTGGAAGTCCCATTTTGACTGACCGCACGCACCTTTTCATGCCCAAAACAGTTCCAGAGATTTGAGCTGTGGGGCCGGTCCATTCACCACAGTTTAAATACTGTTAAAATGCACGAACTGGTGCCATTCGTGCAAATAGCAATGTTAATGTGGCGTTCGTATTGCCAAACGCCGTTTGACTCCATTCACAGTGTTGAAGTCTGAGAGAAGGTAAAATTCAGCGGTGTTCGTGCCATCGCGTGTCCGTTTTGAGTTCCATGAACTCGACTGCAAAACACAGCTGAATGCGTTCAACTAAATTAAAATGGCCGCCGCCACGCGTTCGTATGCTGAATTGCGGCCACTTTGACTACTTCTGCACTTCGGCTGTATCCGAAGTGCCAGTTCAAAAGTGCAGCTCCTTTCCCATAGGATTTAAAGGGCCAGAAACAGTCTTTTAGCATCCAATCTGCACAAATTTAGTTTTTAAAAGGCAATACACCCCATAGGCCATAGTCACAAGGCAAAACGCTAGCCATTAGTACTCTCCAAGCACAAGTGGAGAAGGGCACTTCGTCACACTATTATTATACAGAGCGGTGTGTTCATTATTGGTGTATAGATACTCAGTATCATTATACAGAGCGGTGTGTTCATTATCAGTTTATAGATACTCAGTATCATTATACAGAGCGCTGTGTTCATTATCAGTGTATAGATACTCAGTATCATTATACAGAGCGCTGTGTTCATTATCAGTGTATAGATACTCGGTATCATTATACAGAGCGGTGTGTTCATTAACAGCGTATAGATACTCAGTATCATTATACAGAGCGCCGTGTTCATTATCAGTGTATAGATACTCACGATTATTATACAGAGCGCTGTGTTCATTATCAGTGTATAGATACTCAGTATCATTATACAGAGCGCTGTGTTCATTATCAGCGTGTAGATACTCAGAATCATTATACAGAGCGCCGTGTTCATTATCAGCGTATAGATACTCAGTATCATTATACAGAGCGCTGTGTTCATTATCAGTGTATAGATACTCAGTATCATTACACAGAGCGGTGTGTTCATTATCAGTGTATAGATACTCAGTATCATTATACAGAGCGGTGTGTTCATTATCAGTGTATAGATACTCAGTATCATTATACAGAGCGCTGTGTTCATTATCAGTGTATAGATACTCAGCATCATTATACAGAGTGGTGTGTTCATTATCAGCGTATAGACACTCAGTATTATTATACAGAGCGCTGTGTTCATTATCAGTGTATAGATACTCAGTATCATTATACAGAGCGCTGTGTTCATTATCAGCGTGTAGATACTCAGTATCATTATACAGAGCGCTGTGTTCATTATCAGTGTATAGATACTCAGTATCATTACACAGAGCGGTGTGTTCATTATCAGTGTATAGATACTCGGTATCATTATACAGAGCGCTGTGTTCATTATCAGTGTATAGATACTCAGTATCATTATACAGAGCGCTGTGTTCATTATCAGTGTATAGATACTCAGTATCATTATACAGAGCAGTGTGTTCATTATCAGTGTATAGATACTCGGAATCATTATACAGAGCGCTGTGTTCATTATCAGTGTATAGATACTCAGTATTATTATACAGAGCGGTGTGTTCATTATCAGTGTATAGGTACTCATTATCATTATACAGAGCAGTGTGTTTATTATCCGTGTATAGATACTCAGTATCATTATACAGAGCGCTGTGTTCATTATCAGTGTATAGATACTCAGTATTATTATACAGAGCGGTGTGTTCATTATCAGTGTACAGATACTCAGTATCATTATACAGAGCGGTGTGTTCATTATCAGCGTATAGATACTCAGTATTATTATATAGAGCGCTGTGTTCATTATCAGTGTATAGATACTCAGTATTATTATACAGAGCGGTGTGTTCATTATCAGTGTATAGATACTCATTATCATTATACAGAGCAGTGTGTTTATTATCAGTGTATAGATACTCAGTATCATTATACAGAGCGCTGTGTTCATTATCAGCCTATAGATACTTAGTATTATTATACATAGCGGTGTGTTCATTATCAGTGTACAGATACTCAGTATCATTATACAGAGCGGTGTGTTCATTATCAGCGTATAGATACTCAGTATTATTATATAGAGCGCTGTGTTCATTATCAGTGTATAGATACACAGCATTATTATACAGAGCGGTGTGTTCACTATCAGTGTATAGATACTCAGTATCATTATACAGAGTGCTGTGTTCATTATCAGTGTATAGATACTCAGTATCATTATACAGAGAGCTGTGTTCATTATCAGTGTATAGATACCCGAATCATTATACAGAGCGGTGTGTTCATTATCAGTGTATAGATACTCAGTATCATTATACAGAGCGGTGTGTTTATTATCAGTGTATAGATACTCGGTATCATTATACAGAGCACTGTGTTCATTATCAGCGTATAGATACTCAGTATCATTATACAGAGCGCTGTGTTCATTATCAGCGTATAGATACTTAGTATCATTATACAGAGCGCTGTGTTCATTATCAGCGTATAGATACTCAGTATCATTATACAGAGCGCTGTGTTTATTATCAGTGTATAGATACTCAGTATCATTATACAGAGCTGTGTGTTCATTATCAGTGTATAGATACTCGGATCATTATACAGAGCGGTGTGTTTATTATCAGTGTATAGATACTTAGTATCATTATACAGTGTTGTGTTCATTATCAGCGTATAGATACTCAGTATCATTATACAGAGCGCTGTGTTCATTATCAGTGTATAGATACTCGGAATCATTATACAGAGCGGTGTGTTTATTATCAGTGTATAGATACTTAGTATCATTATACAGTGTTGTGTTCATTATCAGCGTATAGATACTCAGTATCATTATACAGAGCGCTGTGTTCATTATCAGTGTATAGATACTCAGTATCAATTTACAGAGCGCTGTGTTCATTATCAGTGTATAGATACTCAGTATCATTATACAGAGCGCTGTGTTCATTATCAGTGTATAGATAGTATCATTATACATAGCGCTGTGTTCATTGTACAGGTATATTGCATATATTGTTAATAGCTAACATGGTCTCTCTCTCCTCCCAGCTGTCGGGCTGACTCTCCGGCATGTCTTGCTCCGGTTCGGTGAAGATTGGATCTTTCTCTTCTTACTTGGAATCAGCATGGCCATTATCAGCTTTGGGTTGGATGTCACCATTGCCAAGTTACAGAGAAGTTTGTGCCTTTTATCTTAATGGATGGGATTAATGTTAATTGTGCCATTTGGAATCTGGTCACGAAAATTCAGAGTTTAAATCCAGTTATTTGGTTCAGTAAATGGTATGATCCAATTATTTGGTTTAGTAAATGGTACAATCCAGTTATTTGGTTTAGTAGTAAATGGTACAATCCAGTTATTTGGTTTAGTAAATGGTACGATCCAGTTATTTGGTTTAGTAAATGGTATGATCCAGTTATTTGGTTTTTTAAATGGTATGGTCCAGTTATTTGCTTTAGTAAATGGTGCAAACCAGTTATTTGGTTTTGTAAATGGTGCGATCCAGTTATTTGCTTTAGTAAATGGTGCGATCCAGTTATTTGGTTTAATAAATGGTATGATCCAGTTATTTGATTTTAATATCATGATACGTCCCAGTGGCACTGTATCTGTAGCCCTCTGGATTTACTGAATGTTCTGATCCAGTGTAGTCCGTGGATTCTGGAGATTGTTTTACCGTTATAGTAAATGTTCTCATGTGTCCAGTGAGCAGATTCTGGTTTAATAATGTGATATATCTTATGATGTTGTGCTGGTTGATGTATGTTTTTCTATTCCATGTATTAATCAGTTACTACATACCTCTTGCAGTGAACCTGTGGGTGTACGATTCTCTGAACAATTACCTGTACCTACAGTACTTCTCCTGGGTCCTGTATCATGTGTTACTTATGATGATTTCAGCAGGAGTCGCAAAATACATCTCTCCGCAGGCAGCAGGTAACAATGGTTAATGATCTATGGTGACAGGCTTCCACAGTTATTTACTAAATGTCGGATTTTGACCAGATGGCTAAAATTCTAACTGCAATGGCAATTTTTATATTTAATAAAGCCAATTACGGTTTTCCCCGAGCAAATCTGCAGCAATCGCCTGGCTGTATTGAGTGTCTGGATTACATCTGAGCACCAATCAAAGTATATTATTCAGGAAGATTGACAAAGCACAGGCTTTAAACTGAATATAGACAGAACTAACACTAGCAGCCAGCGGGTAAATAGTAAAATATACCTTAGCACTGCAAGGCTTGCTAGCCAGCTGTCACATTAAAAAAGTAAAAATTAAATGAATAAACAATAAGACCCCCATTTTACTATAAGGGAGATTTTAAATCTTCACATCCTTTAACTGCCATGCAGGCATCAAGTGGAGGACTTGAAAAAAAGTAATGGGGCTGACAGATAACTATCTACCTCCACCTGCTGCCATCCGTGATGTGAAGGTGATATTATGGGCTGAAAGGATAGAGAGAAGTTGCCTTTCATGGGCGTGATGTGAAGGCGATATTATGGGCGTGATGTCATGGGCGATATTATGGGCGTGATGTGAAGGCGATATTATGGGCGTGATGTGAAGGCGATATTTTTTTTTAATTTTTTTTTTTTTTTAATTTAATATCTGTTTTTATTTTGTTTTCAAACAAATTTTAGATGAGGGATACAGAATAAAGAATAAGGGTCATTCATAGTGGTAACATATTGGGGAGCATTAACAAAGCACATAGTATACCAAACTTTACAAATGCACCATTACCTCAATCCTGCATAACCACTTTGTGTGAGTGTTTGTATGGGTGCGGAATAGGGGGTGGGTCGTGGTGGGGGTGGGGGTAGTAGTTAGCGAGTCCTGCTGCATGTAAGTCGGTCATAGTAATAAACATATCTGCTAGGGTTTTAGATAGCGTCGTGATGTAGTGTAATTCTTGTCTACAGTCCTTATTTGTGTGAGGTCCTGTCCTCGGGTCTTATGTGGAAATTCCCCAGAAGGTGAGCCATGGCTCCCAGGTCTGGAGATATCTGCCCCTCTTCCCCAGAGTAGACCAATGTATCTCCTCTAGTTCCCTGATTTTTTCTACTTGCTGGATCCATAGCTCCCTTGATGGTATCGCAGTTTGTCGCCAGAACCGTGGAATCAGAGCGTTAGCCTCTCCCAGAAGAAAGTTCAGGAGTTGTTGTTTTGATGGTTCCTTGAAGGCTCGAGGCCATCCGAGGAGAATTTGGGAGGGGGACAGATGTGCCTGCCTGGGTAGTATTCTTATAATATTCGCTAAGATTTGTGTCCAGAGTGGTATGATGGACTTACAGGTCCACCAAATATGCTCCATATACCTCCGTGCTTCCCCGCACCTCCAGCATTCATCGCTGACTGCTGGCCAATATGAGTGTAGCTGTACGGGTGTTCTGTACCACCTCATAGCCCTCTTATAGAAGGTTTCCTTTTGTGCTATGCTGAGTGGGGTTCTGATTCCCATATTCATTATATGGTCCCAATCCTCGTCTGCCATATGGATGTGAAGGCCTCTCATCCATTGGCTTGGAAAGCGGGTCTGGATTGAACTGCTGTTGCTGTGTGTAACATGCGATATATGGTTGAGAGGGGCCGTCTGCGTTTGTGCCCTTGGGTGCATAGAAGTTCAAATGGTGTTTCGTCCCTTGCGTGCCAGTGAGGGAGTACAGAGTGAGTCAGGAAGTTGGTCAGTTGGGCCCTACCCATGATATCTAGAAGTGTTTCTTGCCTGTTGGGTTTGGGGAATGCTTTAGGTTTGGGAGGGGTGTCCTCCGTCACAAGTGCTGAGATGTCGGGGTTTGGGGTCCCCAGTAATCTGGATAGAATGGAGATTCCCTGGCCGTTGTGGAAGTCTGGGTTGGCTGCCATAGGGAAGTATGGGGGAATTCCTGGGGAGAGACCCCAGTCATCTTTATGTCGTCTCCACACCCTGAGGGTGTTATGTATCAAAGGGTGGGGAGTTGGGGATATTTTATGAAGATGGCACGTCTGCCACGGCAGCGTGTGGAGGGGGACTTTCGCAAAGCTCTGTTCTAACCCGTACCATGATTTCCTCTTGGTCATATCTGTCCATTCCCTGATGCGTGTGAGTAGGACAGTGACATAGTACTTGTATAGGTGGGGTAATCCCAACCCTCCCCTTCCTGGAGTGGATGTCAGTGTGGAATAAGCTATTCTGACGTGTTTGTTTCCCCACGTATAGCGCGTGAATATGGATCTCATGGTTCGGAAGAATTCTCCTGGGAGAGGAATAGGTAGGGCTTGGAGCAAGTATAGCACCTTCGGCAGGATCATCATCTTTATTATGTTATTATGTTAATTCGGCCCATTAAGGAAAAGTGGGGTAGATCCCACTTTTTGAGGTCTCGTTTGATGGTAGCCATAAGGGGGGGGGGTAGTTTAATGTGTATAATTTGTTTTGTGTCGCCGTTAGATGTATTCCTAGGTATGTGAGTCCTATTTTCGTCCAGGAGAAGTTATGTGTTTGTCGGATGCGAGTTTGTAAGCTCGGGGGGACAGAGATCCCTAGGATCTCGCATTTTGCTGAGTTGATTTAAAAATTTGATAGGGATCCGAATTTGTCTATTTCCGATTGTACCTGTGTAAGAGTGTTGAGCGGGTCTGTGATAGTGAAAAGGACGTCGTCCGCGAAGGCAGATACCTTCACCTCTTCCCCAGGATATTGGTAACTCCGGATTTTGGTATTGTTTCGAACAGCTGTTAAAAAAGGCTCGACTGCCAGGACAAATAGTAGGGGCGAGAGTGGGCAACCCTGGCGGGTCCCGTTATTTATCTGAAAAGGGGCGGACAGTTGTCTGTTGACACGGACACAAGCTGTTGGGCCTCTGTACAGGATTTGTATCCAGTTCCTCAATTTCGGGCCAAAACCTAGTGAAGGCGATATTATGGATGTGATCCGAAGGTGATGTTAGGGATGTGATCTGAAGGCGATATTATGGATGTGATGTGAAGGTGATATTACGGATGTGATGTGAAGGTGATATTAGGGATGTGATGTGAAGGTGATATTATGGATGTGATGTGAAGGTGATATTACAGATGTGATGTGAAAGGGATATTACAGATGTGATGTGAAGGTGATATTACGGATTTGTGATGTGAAGGTGATATTAGGGATGTGATCTGAAGGTGATATTAGGGATGTGATGTGAAGGTGATGTTACAGATTTGTGATGTGAAGGTGATATTAGGGATGTGATCTGAAGGCGATATTATGGATGTGATCCGAAGGTGATATTACGGATGTGATGTGAAGGTGATATTATGGATGTGATGTGAAGGCGATATTATGGATGTGATGTGAAGGTGATATTAGGGATGTGATGTGAAGGTGATATTACGGATGTGATGTGAAGGTGATATTATGGATGTGATGTGAAGGCGATATTACGGATGTGATGTGAAGGTGATATTATGGATGTGATCTGAAGGTGATACTATGGATGTGATGTGAAGGTGATATTATGGATGTGATGTGAAGGTGATATTAGGGATGTGATGTGAAGGTGATATTAGGGATGTGATGTGAAGGTGATATTAGGGATGTGATGTGAAGGTGATATTATGGATGTGATGTGAAGGCGATATTACGGATGTGATGTGAAGGTGATATTATGGATGTGATCTGAAGGTGATACTATGGATGTGATGTGAAGGGGATATTACGGATGTGATGTGAAGGTGATACTATGGATGCGATCCGAAGGTGATATTATGGATGTGATGTGAAGGCGATATTATGGATGTGATGTGAAGGTGATATTAGGGATGTGATGTGAAGGTGATATTATGGATGTGATGTGAAGGTGATATTATGGATGTGATGTGAAGGCGATATTATGGATGTGATCTGAAGGTGATACTATGGATGTGATGTGAAGGGGATATTACGGATGTGATGTGAAGGTGATATTAGGGATGTGATGTGAAGGTGATATTACGGATGTGATCTGAAGGTGATATTATAGATGTGATGTTTAGGTGATATTATGGATGTGATATGAAGGCGATATTATGAATGTGATGTGAAGGCGATATTATGGATGTGATGTAAAGGTGATATTACGGATGTGATGGCGATATTACGGATGTGATGGCGATATTACGGATGTGATCTGAAGGCGATATTACGGATGTGATGTGAAGGAGATTTTGCGGATGTGATGTGAAGGCGATATTATGGATGTGATGTTAAGGTGATATTGCGGATTTGATCTGAAGGTGATATTACGGATGTGATCTGAAGGTGATATTACGGATGTGATGTGAAGGCGATATTACGGATTTGAAGGCGATATTACGGATGTGATCTGAAGGCGATATTATGGATGTGATCTGAAGGTGATATTACGGATGTGATGTGAAGGCGATATTATGGATGTGATGTTAAGGTGATATTGCGGATTTGATCTGAAGGTGATATTACGGATGTGATCTGAAGGTGATATTACGGATGTGATGTGAAGGCGATATTATGGATGTGATGTTAAGGTGATATTGCGGATTTGATCTGAAGGTGATATTACGGATGTGATCTGAAGGTGATATTACGGATGTGATGTGAAGGCGATATTACGGATTTGAAGGCGATATTACGGATGTGATCTGAAGGCGATATTATGGATGTGATCTGAAGGTGATATTACGGATGTGATGTGAAGGCGATATTATGGATGTGATGTTAAGGTGATATTGCGGATTTGATCTGAAGGTGATATTACGGATGTGATCTGAAGGTGATATTACGGATGTGATGTGAAGGCGATATTACGGATTTGAAGGCGATATTACGGATGTGATCTGAAGGCGATATTATGGATGTGATCTGAAGGTGATATTACGGATGTGATGTGAAGGCGATATTACGGATGTGAAGGCGATATTACGGATGTGATCTGAAGGCGATATTACGGATTTGATCTGAAGGTGATATTATGGATGTGATCTGAAGGTGATATTATGGATGTGATGTGAAGACGATATTACGGATGTGAAGGCGATATTACGGATGTGATCTGAAGGCGATATTATGGATGTGATCTGAAGGTGATATTATGGATGTGATGTGAAGGCGATATTACGGATGTGAAGGCGATATTACGGATTTGATCTGAAGGTGATATTACGGATGTGATCTGAAGGTGATATTATGGATGTGATGTGAATGCGATATTACGGATGTGAAGGCGATATTACGGATGTGATGTGAAGGTGATATTACGGATGTGATCTGAAGGTGATATTACGGATGTGATCTGAAGGCGATATTATGGATGTGATCTGAAGGCGATATTACGGATGTGATGTGAAGGTGATATTATGGATGTGATGTGAAGGTGATATTATGGATGTGATGTGACGGTGATATTATGGATGTGATGTGACGGTGATATTATGAATGTGATGTGAAGTCGATATTACGGATTTGATCTGAAGGTGATATGACGGATATGATGTGAAGGCGATATTACAGATCTCATGTGAAGGTGATATTATGGATGTGATCTGAAGGTGATATTACGGATGTGATCTGAAGGTGATATTACGGATGTGATCTGAAGGCGATATTACGGATGTGATCTGAAGGTGATATTATGGATGTGATGTGAAGGCGATATTATGGATGTGATGTGAAGGTGATATTACGGATGTGATGTTTAGGTGATATTACGGATGTGATCTGAAGGCGATATTACGGATGTGATGTGAAGGCGGTATTATGGATGTGATCTGAAGATGATATTGCGGATGTGACGGCGATATTACGGATGTGATCTGAAGGTGATATTACGGATATGATGTGAAGGCGATATTACGGATGTGATGTGAAGGCGATATGGATGTGATCTGAAGGCGATATTACAGATCTGATGTGAAGGCGATATTACGGATGTGATCTGAAGGTGATATTACGGATGTGATCTGAAGGTGATATTACGGATGTGATCTGAAGGTGATATTACGGATGTGATGTGAAGACGATATTACGGATGTGATGTGAATGTGATATTATGGATGTGATCTGAAGATGATATTGCGGATGTGATGGCGATATTACAGATGTGATCTGAAGGTGATATTACGGATATGATGTGAAGGCGATATTACGGATGTGATGTGAAGGCGATATGGATGTGATCTGAAGGCGATATTACAGATCTGATGTGAAGGTGATATTACGGATGTGATGTGAATGTGATATTATGGATGTGATGTGAAGGTGATATTACGGATGTGATCTGAAGGTGATATTATGGATGTGATGTGAAGGCGATATTACGGATGTGATGTGAAGACGATATTATGGATGTGATGTGAAAGTGATTTTATGAATGTGATGTGAATGTGATATTATGGATGTGATGTGAAGGTGATATTATGGATGTGATGTGAATGTGATATTATGGATGTGATGTGAAGGCGATATTACGGATGTGATCTGAAGGTGATATTATGGATGTGATGTGAAGGCGATATTACGGATGTGATCTGAAGGTGATATTATGGATGTGATGTGAAGGCGATATTATGGATGTGATGTGAAAGTGATTTTATGAATGTGATGTGAATGTGATATTATGGATGTGATGTGAAGGTGATATTATGGATGTGATGTGAAGGTGATATTACGGATGTGATCTGAAGGCGATATTATGGATGTGATGTGAAGGTGATATTAGGGATGTGATGTGAAGGTGATATTACGGATGTGATGTGAAGGTGATATTATGGATGTGATGTTAAGGTGATATTAGGGATGTGATGTGAAGGTGATATTATGGATGTGATGTGAAGGTGATATTACGGATGTGATCTGAAGGCGATATTATGGATGTGATGTGAAGGTGATATTACGGATGTGATGTGAATGTGATATTATGGATGTGATGTGAAGGTGATATTACGGATGTGATCTGAAGGTGATATTACGGATGTGATATGAAGGTGATATTATGGATGTGATGTGAAGGTGATATTACGGATGTGATGTGAAGGTGATATTATTGATGTGATCTGAAGGTGATATTATGGATGTGATGTGAAGGTGATATTACGGATGTGATGTGAATGTGATATTATGGATGTGATGTGAAGGTGATATTATGGATGTGATGTGAAGGTGATATTAGGGATGTGATGTGAAGGTGATATTATGGATGTGATCTGAAGGTGATATTAGGGATGTGATGTGAAGGTGATATTATGGATGTGATGTGAAGGTGATATTATGGATGTGATGTGAAGGCGATATTATGGATGTGATGTGAAGGTGATATTACGGATGTGATGTGAAGGTGATATTATGGATGTGATGTGAAGGTGATATTACGGATGTGATGTGAATGTGATATTACGGATGTGATCTGAAGGTGATATTACGGATGTGATATGAAGGTGATATTATGGATGTGATGTGAAGGTGATATTACGGATGTGATGTGAAGGTGATATTATTGATGTGATCTGAAGGTGATATTATGGATGTGATGTGAAGGTGATATTATGGATGTGATGTGAAGGCGATATTACGGATGTGATGTGAAGGCGATATTATGGATGTGATGTGAAGGTGATATTATGGATGTGATGTGAAAGTGATTTTATGAATGTGATGTGAATGTGATATTATGGATGTGATGTGAAGGTGATATTATGGATGTGATGTGAAGGTGATATTATGGATGTGATGTGAAAGTGATTTTATGAATGTGATGTGAATGTGATATTATGGATGTGATGTGAAGGTGATATTATGGATGTGATCTGAAGGTGATATTAGGGATGTGATCTGAAGGTGATATTATGGATGTGATGTGAAGGCGATATTATGGATGTGATCTGAAGGTGATATTATGGATGTGATGTGAAGGCGATATTACGGATGTGATGTGAAGGTGATATTATGGATGTGATGTGAAGGTGATATTACGGATGTGATGTGAAGGTGATATTATGGATGTGATGTGAAGGCGATATTACGGATGTGATGTGAAGGTGATATTATGGATGTGATGTGAAGGTGATATTATGGATGTGATGTGAAGGTGATATTATGGATGTGATGTGAAGGTGATATTATGGATGTGATGTGAAGGTGATATTATGGATGTGATGTGAAGGTGATATTACGGATGTGATGTGAAGGCGATATTATGGATGTGATGTGAAGGTGATATTACGGATGTGATGTGAAGGTGATATTATGGATGTGATGTGAATGTGATATTACGGATGTGATGTGAAGGTGATATTATGGATGTGATGTGAAGGCGATATAACGGATGTGAAGGTGATATTATGGATGTCAATTGAAGGTGATATTACGGATGTGATGTAAAGGTGATATTAGGGATGTGATGTGAAGGTGATATTAGGGATGTGATCTGAAATATATATTATGGATGTGATGTGAAGGTGATGTAGCAGAGCTCCAATACCCCGGCTGGCTATCTCCGCTGATGCCTTCTCGTAGCTAGAAGAAGCGCTGGTTAATGCTTCTAACTTTCCCCTAGTAACTAGATGACACTTAGCTCTGGAAGTACAACTGGTTTTATTATGCTGAATGCAGCCTTTTATGCACAGACCTTCAGCATGGGGTCTCCATTCAATACACTTAGTGCCCGCCTAGGCGCTCTGTGTCTGCAAAATAATTGAGTTGCCGGTCGCTAAACTGTTTATCTCCCTGACACAGAGGGCTTAACTTAAAAAACAAACCAGAAACATAAGAAATCACACAGGAACTCAACATATCATATATAGAGAAGTCGCGAACATAAAATTTTCGGTTCGCGAACGGCGAACGCGAACTTCCGCAAATGCTCGCGAATCGGCGAACCGCCATATTCTTCAATGGGCAGGGGAATTTTAAAACCCACAGGGACTCTTTCTGGCCACAATAGTGATGGAAAAGTTGTTTCAAGGGGACTAACACCTGGACTGTGGCATGCCGGAGGGGGATCCATGGCAAAACTTCCATGGAAAATTACACAGTTGATGCAGAGTCTGGTTTAAATCCATAAACAGCAGAAATCACCTAATATTCCTAAATCACAATGGATATGGATTGACACCTTGACATATGGATTGACACCTGTCCTCAGAGACCCTGATACACACTGACACAGAGCAGAATAGGGACTGTTCCCCCTACATAGGGTCACTTGGCAGATATGGATTGACACCTATCCTAAGGATCCCTGATACACACTGACACAGAGCAGAATAGGGACTCTTCCCCCTACATAGGGTCACTTGGCAGATATGGATTGACACCTGTCCTCAGAGACCCTGATACACACTGACACAGAGCAGAATAGGGACTTTTCCCCCTACATAGGGTCACTTGGCAGTTATGGATTGACACCTGTCCTCAGGGACCCTGATACACACTGACACAGAGCAGAATAGGGACTGTTCCCCCTACATATGGTCACTTGGCAGATATGTATTGACACCTGTCCTCAGAGACCCTGATACACACCGAGAGAGAGGAATAGGGACTGTTCCCCCTACATAGTGTCACTTGGCAGATAGGGATTGACACCTGTCCTCAGGGACCCTGATACACACTGACACAGAGCAGAATAGGGACTGTTCCTCCTACATAGGGTCACTTGGCAGAAATGGATTGACAGCTGTCCTCAGAGACCCTGATACACACTGACACAGAGCAGAATAGGGAATATTCACTAAATGCCAAACATTGTTATTCAGGGGAATATTCAGTAAATAAGGATAAGGGGGGGACCTACTGTCCTCCCCCTCAACCCCCACCCCTGCGCGGTGGGTGGGGGCCATAAATCACAATGGGGGGGGACCTACTGTCCTCCCGCCCGCCCCCACCCGTGAGCGGTGGATGGGGGCAATAAAAATAATGACGGGGGGGGGACCTACTGTATGATGTTGTATCGATCAGGTAGTATAAGGGTTACGCCCGCTTCACAGTGACAGACCAAACTCCCCGTTTAACGCACCGCAAACAGTCCATTTGCACAACCGCAAACTCCCCATTTGCACAAGGTTGGATACCAAGCTAGCCATGTCCCGTTCCTTGTCATCACTGATGTCATTGAAGGTCTCTTCCTCCACCCAGCCACGTACAACACCAAGGGTCCCCGAAAGGTGACAACAAGCCCCCTGGGACGCCTGCTGTGTTTGGTCTTCCACCTCCTCAAAGCCACCTTCCTCCTCTGACTCCTCTTCTTCAGACTCCTCTCTCTGCGTTGCCGCTCTCTGCGTTATTATAAGGTGTGTTAAGTAGTACTATTCTTATCAGTTTAATCCCTGTTACGAGTAGAGGACTATTTCCTTGTTTCGCCAAACCCCTTCAAAGATGGAAGAAGCGGTATGAGTGGAAGAAACAAGGAAATGTGGTCAGGTGGTGGTGCCAGCCCCACTGAGGGCTTGTACCCAGGTATGCATACTAAACTGAAAAAAGAAAAAATCTCGAAAGAAGGAGATCTAAAACTGGCATAGGAAAAGGTTAGACAACTATAATAAAGTGATACCTACAAATCCTAGTGAGCATAGTTGTATAATAGAGGGAGAAAGGGAAAGCAGAGTAATGCTTCCTAATACCGTGGTTAGTACCCTTTGTTAAAGTAAATTGAGTAATGGACAAAAGTCTTTATTGTATCATTTATAAATAACAAAGGGATACTATACTCATTCCCCTATAGTGGCTAATTGTGTAATAATGGTAATACTATTACCTATTATATAATATTGGCAGGGGCAAGGAAATTCCCTCTAAATAGATGGGTATAGGCAGAGAGTATGGAGACCGGAGTGATGCTGTCATAAAAAGTGTCAATAAGGTGATATAAAGTTAAATGTATCACAGACACGCAGCCACCCTTTCTCTTAGCTAGTTTCCAGAAATGCTGGATAGGTAGAAGGGCTATAAAGACTCAGAGAGGTCTAAGAAGAATCCTCTAAACTAGCCCTAATCTCCTTAAACACCTTCAAGGGTGTTCTAAGCTAATGCTCAATCTAAACGTTTAGATGACTGCCTGATTTCCCATCACAGATGCTGGCTAGGAATAACAGTGTGCAAGACAAAGAGTGGGTCTAAGTGCCCATAGTGCAGTAAAGTGTCCCTAGTGAAGTGAAAAAGAGAATAACGAGCTGGCGCCCAAGAGAATAACGAGCTGGCGCCCTATCTGGGAACGTGTATATGGCATTGAATTTAGGAACCGGGAGATGGAAAAAGATGCTTGGTCGGTCCTCCTACTTCAAATTTGGGGCACTGCGCGTGCAATCTAATGTGCCACCAGATAGGAGTGGTGTGTTAAGTAGTACTATTCCTATCAGTTTAATCCCTGTTATGTGCCTTTTTTTTTGGTTTGTTTTTTGAAGCCACAGTGCAACACCAGAAGCCCGAAAAATTAGGCATGTACACATGCCTGAAAAATTAGGTATTGTTGCAGCCGCTGCAAGCAGCGGCCAGAAAAATTGATGTTTGTTTCCCAGGCAGAAAGTGCCCTAAAACATTGCGGCTTGAACCCTAGTTGGTGGCGGGTAAGTCACGCAAGTCAACCGGCATTCAGAGCTAAAATGCAGCAGCGTGTGGACCATTTTTAGCCCAAGGCAGCTCATCTCATCAGGCCTTTTTTAGTCGAATGTATCGCCCACTGTCAGTCCCTTCGGGATCCATCCCTCATTCATCTTAATAAAGGTGAGGTAATCTAGACTTTTTTGACCTAGGCGACTTGTCTTCTCATTGACAATACCTCCTGCTGCACTGAAGGTCCTTTCTGACAGGACACTTGAAGCGGGGCAGACCAGAAGTTCTATCGCAGATTGGGATAGCTCAGGCCACAGGTCAAGCCTGCACACCCAGTAGTCAAGGGGTTCATCGCTCCTCAGAGTGTCGATATCTGCAGTTAAGGTGAGGTAGTCTGCTACCTGTCGGTCGAGTCGTTCTCTGAGGGTGGATCTCGAAGGGCTGTGGCGATGCGTAGGCCTTAAAAAGCTCTGCATGTCCTCCATCAACAACACATCTTTAAAGCGTCCTGTCCTTGCCGGCGTGGTCGTGGGAGGAGGAGGATTACTTTCACCTCTTCCCCTGTTAGATTCCCGTTGTGCTGTGACATCACCCTTATACGCTGTGTAAAGCATACTTTTTAATTTATTTTGCAAATGCTGCATCCTTTCCGACTTGTTGTAATTTGGTAACATTTCAGCCACTTTCTGCTTATACCGGGGGTCTAGTAGCGTGGACACCCAGTACAGGTCGTTCTCCTTCAGCCTTTTTATACGAGGGTCCCTCAACAGGCACGACAGCATGAAAGACCCCATTTGCACAAGGTTGGATGCCGAGCTACTCATTTCCCGTTCCTACTCCTCAGTGATCTCAATGAAGGTATGTTCTTCCCCCCAGCCACGTACAACACCACGGGTACCAGATAGGTGACAACAAGCACCCTGGGATGCCTGTTGTGGTTGGTCTTCCTCCTCCTCCTCAAAGCCACATTTCTCCTCTTCCTCACAATCCTCTTCCAGCGCTGCCGCAGGTCCAGCAAGCGATGCTGATAAGGCTGTTTCTGGTGGTGATGGTGACCACAACTCTTCCTCTTCCTCTTCACGCTCATCTATGGCCTGATCCAGCACTCTTCGCAGGGCAAGCTCCAGGAATAAAACAAATGGTATGATGTCGCTGATGGTGCCTTCGGTGCGACTGACTAGGTTTGTCACCTCCTCAAAAGGACGCATGAGCCTACAGGCATTGCGCATGAGCGTCCAGTAACGTGGCAAAAAAAATCCCAGCTCCCCAGAGGCTGTCCTAGCACCCCGGTCATACAAATATTCATTAACGGCTTTTTCTTGTTGGAGCAGGCGGTCGAACATTAGGAGTGTTGAATTCCAACGTGTCGGGCTGTTGCAAATCAAGCGCCTCACTGGCATGTTGTTTCGCCGCTGGATATCTGCAAAGTGCGCCATGGCGGTGTTGGAACGCCTGAAATGGCCACACACCTTCCTAGCCTGCTTCAGGACGTCCTGTAAGCCTGTGTACTTATGCACAAAGCGTTGTACGATCAGATTACACACATGTGCCATGCACGGCACATGTGTCAACTTACCCAACTTCAATGCCGCCAACAAATTTGTTCCGTTGTCACAAACCACTTTGCCAATCTCAAGTTGCTGCGGAGTCAGCCACTTTTCCACCTGTGCGTTCAGGGCGGACAGGAGTGCTTGTCCGGTGTGACTCTCTGCTTTCAAGCAAGTCAAACCCAAGACGGCGTGACACTGCCGTATCCGGGATGTGGAATAGTAGCTGGGGGGGTGCCGTTGATGTGGAGCAAGACGCAGCAGCAGAAGAGGACTCAGCCGAGGAGGTTATGGAAGAGGATGGAGTAGGAGGAGTAGAGGAGGTGGCAGCAGGCCTGCCTGCAAGTCGTGGCGGTGTCTCCAACTCCTCTGCAGAGCCACGCATTCCATGCTTGGCAGCCGTCAGCAGGTTTACCCAATGCGCAGTGTAGGTGATATACCTGCCCTGACCATGCTTTGCAGACCAGGTATCAGTGGTCAGATGGACCCTTGCCTCAACAATGTGTGCCAGATATGCCATTACTTCCTTTTGCACAATCGAGTACAGGTTGGGGATTGCCTTTTGTGAAAATAAATTTTGGCCGGGTACCTTCCACTGTGGTGTCCCAATAGCTACACATTTTTTGAACGCCTCAGACTCCACCAGCTTGTATGGTAAAAGCTGGCGGGCTAATAGTTCAGACAAGCCAGCTGTCAGACGCTGGGCAAGGGGGTGACTTTCTGACATTGGCTTCTTAAGCTCAAACATGTCCTTTACAGACACCTGACTGTGGGCAGATGAGCGGGAACTGCTCAAGGCGAGAGATGGAGTGGCGGATGGTTGAGAGGGGGCAAGGAGGACAGCAGTGGTTGATGTGGTTGAAGATGCTGGACCAGGAGGAGGATGGCGGCTTTGAGTTTGTGTGCTGCTTGTACTCATGTGTTGATCCAAAAGCAGTTGTACCTAGGTGGGTGTTGGACTTCCCACGACTCAGTTTCTTTTGGCACAGGTTGCAAATGGCATCGCTGTTGTCAGAGGCAGACACACAAAAAACATTCCACACTGCTGAGCTCTGCAAAGACGGCATTCTGGTGGTGGACACAGCATGCGTTGATTGGCGTGCTGTCGGGCTGACCCCGGGTGCCGATGCATGCTGTCTGACTGTGCCACTAGCTCCTTGCGACGACCTCCCCCTGCTTCCAACTCGTCTCCTCCTCCTCTCTGTCTCCCCATCTGAACTTTCGCCCTGTTCTTCTTCTTGCCGAGCGGGCACCCACATGACATCCATGGACGCATCGTCATCATCAACCGCTTCACTTGTATCTGACAACTCAGCAAAGGAAGCAGCAGCGGGTACAACATCATCATCATCACACCGTACGTCCATGTGTGTAATGCTGCCTGACTGAGACATATCCCTGTTATCTACATCCTCTGGCAATAATGGTTGAGCATCACTAATTTCTTCAAACGGATGTGTAAATAATTCCTCTGACAGATAAAGTGAAGCAGCTGTGGTGCTAGTGTTGGTGGTGGCGGCAGGCGGGTGAGTGGTATCTTGAGAGGTGCCCGAAGCTAAGCTGGAGGAGGATGGTGCGTCAAGGTTCCGAGCGGAAGCTGTAGAAGATTGGGTGTCCTGTGTTAGCCAGTCAACTATGTCCTCAGAACTTTTCAAGTTCAGGGTACGTGGCCTCTGAAAACTAGGCATTATTCTAGGGCAAAAGGGAATCACAGCACCACGACCACGATGGCCCCTGCGGGGTGGCCTGCTTCTGCCTGTAATTTTTTTTGGATTAGTGGTACTATGCATGCAAGCTACTGTGAGACCAGATATGAGTGG
The DNA here is from genome assembly GCF_036172605.1 of Pelobates fuscus. NCBI lineage: Eukaryota > Metazoa > Chordata > Amphibia > Anura > Pelobatidae > Pelobates > Pelobates fuscus. Next base: position 420,807,256 of record NC_086319.1, read on the forward strand.
CACTGTGCACTGGCAGAGGTTGGCAGAGTACACGCTATAGGCCTGACACACCCGCTTGAAGACAACTGCTATTCAATCTATAACAGTGAAAAAAGTTTTTGGGTTTTTAAATGCACGCTATTGTGACACCAGATATGACTGGATCTGTGCACTGGCAGAGGTTGGCAGAGTACACGCTGTAGGCCTGACACACACGCTTGAAGACAACTAACTGTTATTCAATCTATAACAGTGTAAAAAATGTTTTGGTTTTAAATGCACGCTATTGTGACACCAGATATGAGTGGCAATGTGCACTGGCAGAGGTTGGCAGAGCACACGCTGTAGGCCTGACACCCGCTTGAAGACAACTAACTGCTATTCAATCTATAACAGTGAAAAAATTTTTGGGTTTTTAAATGCACGCTATTGTGACACCAGACCAGATATGAGTGGCACTGTGCACTGGCAGAGGTTGGCAGAGTAAACGGTGTAGGCCTGACACACCCGCTTGAAGACAACTAACTGCTATTCAATCTATAACAGTGAAAAAAGTTTTTGGGTTTTTAAATGCACGCTATTGTGACACCAGATATGAGTGGCACTGTGCACTGGCAGAGGTTGGCAGAGTACACGCTGTAGGCCTGACACATACGCTTGAAGACATCTAACTGCTATTCAATCTATAACAGTGTAAAAAAAATGTTTGGTTTTAAATGCACGCTATTGTGACACCAGATATGAGTGGCAATGTGCACTGGCAGAGATTGGCAGAGTACACGCTGTAGGCCTGACACCCGCTTGAAGACAACTAACTGCTATTCAATCTATAACAGTGAAAAAAAAATGTTTTTAAATGCACGCTATTGTGACACCAGATATGAGTGGCACTGTGCACTGGCAGAGGTTGGCAGAGTACATGCTGTTGGCCTGACACACAGACGCTTGCAGACAACTAACTGCTATTCAATCTATTACATTGAAAAAAGTTTTTGGGTTTTTAAATGCATGCTATTGTGACACCAGATATGAGTGGCACTCTGCACTGGCAGAGGTTGGCAGAGTACACGCTGTAGGCCTGACACACACGCTTGAAGACAACCAACTGCTATTCAATCTATAACAGTGTAAAAAATGTTTTGGTTTTAAATGCACGCTATTGTGACACCAGATATGAGTGGCAATGTGCACTGGCAGAGGTTGGCAGAGTACACGCTGTTGGCCTGACACACAGACGCTTGCAGACAACTAACTGTTATTCAATCTATTACAGTGAAAAAAGTTTTGGGGTTTTTAAATGCACGCTATTGTGACACCAGATATGAGTGGCAATGTGCGCTGGCAGAGGTTGGCAGAGTACACGCTGTAGGCCTGACACACACGCTTGAAGACAACTAACTGCTATTCAATCTATAACAGTGAAAAAAGTTTTTTGGTTTTAAATGCACGCTATTGTGACACCAGATATGAGTGGCAATGTGCACTGGCAGAGGTTGGCAGAGTACACGCTGTAGGCCTGACACACACACTTGAAGACAACTAACTGCTATTCAATCTATTACAGTGAAAAACAGTTCTTTGTTTTTAAATGCAAGCTATTGTGACACCAGATATGAGTGGTGGCACTGGGCAAGTGGGCACAGTATCCACTGTGAGCCTGACTCAGAAGCTGGCAGGCAGGCAACTGCAATTAGATTACACAGGAAAAAAAAGCAGACTGATGTTCTAGCCCTCAAAAGGGCTTTTTGGGGTTCTGTCCTTACAGCAGAGATCAGATGAGTCCTTCAGGACTGTAGTGGACACTGAATCGACTAACCTAGCTATCAATTTCCCTTTTAAATAAGCAGCAGCTACACTGTCCCTCCTCTCACTAAGAATGCAGCTTCAGAATGAATCTAAAATGGATGCTGTACAGGAGGTGGGAGGGTCTGGAAGGGAGGGTCTGCTGCTGATTGGCTGGAATGTGTCTGCTGACTGTGAGGCACAGGGTTAAAGTTTACTCAATGATGACGAATAGGGGGCGGACCAAACCGCGCAAATGTTCCCCGCCGTGGCGAATGCGAACACGCTATGTTCGCCAGGAACTATTCGCCAGCGAACCGTTCGGTACATCACTAGTCATATATCCCTGGATATCTCTGGTCCGAGCGCCCATGTTGTAAAAATAGCACCCTGATCCATAAGGAAATGTCAAATCACCACCGGGGTAAAGTTTTGAATGGCTGCGCACAAGGTCTAATCCCCAAATAGTTCCAGCGCATATGGGGTTTTTGCCAGTCAAATGTCAGGAGTTCCTGTGGTCCAACAAAAGGTGACGTCCCCGGGCTCTCTGGAAGCTATTGTTCCATTTAGTCTCTAGTGCCTTTCCTCCAAATAGAGCTCTCCTGGCAGGTCGGGAAGTGGGACAAAACCGTCAACCAATGTGACCGTCCACCGCGATGTAAAGTGTCCAAGTTGTAATTCCATATGGTTGCCGGCCAAGTGCCACTGGAGACCTTTCGGTACTTTGGGTGCGAATGCTTGCCAGGGAATGGGAGCCTTCGGTACTTGTGTTTTGGAGAAGGGAAGGCACTGAGCCAGTGGTTATAATAGTTACTTTGGGGAAAAGGTTGGGGGGATATTGTACAGGGTCTACCATAGGTAATATTATGGATGTGATGTGAAAGTGAAATTATGGATGTGATATGAAGGCGATATTATTATTTTGATGTGAAGGTGTTATTATGGTTTCCTCAAAATTCTGTTGCAGGATCCGGTATCCCAGAGTTGAAGGTAACACTGCGAGGCGTCGTATTAGCCGAATTCTTCACATTCCGTACTTTTGTTGCCAAGCTAATTGGCGTCACTTGTACCCTTGCAGCCGGCAGCACTATTTTCCTAGGCAAAGTGGTAAGTGTTTTGATGACAGATTAATATTAAGAAAGTCGACAAAAACTAATCATAAGAACAATAATAATTCATTTTTACTGTCTGCTTCACTTATCTTTACAGGGTCCCTTTGTACATATGGCAACTATACTGGCTACCCTTTTAGGGAAGCTTATGGTGAAAATTGTGGGTGCTAAAGAGGTAAATCTTAAATCTTATCCCATCAGTCACCTACCCTATAACTTCTACTAATCCCTATGTGTGAGACGCTCTCTTATCCCATCAGAGGGGACGTCACTGACCCTATAACTTATAGGAATCCCTGTGTGTGAGACGCTCTTATCCCATCAGAGAGGACGTCACTGACCCTATAACTTATAGGAATCCCTGTGTGTGAGACGCTCTCTTATCCCATCAGAGGGGGCGTCACTGACCCTATAACTTATAGGAATCCCTGTGTGTGAGACACTCTCTTATCCCATCAGAGGGGACGTCACTGACCCTATAACTTATAGGAATCCCTGTGTGTGTGAGACGCTCTCTTATCCCATCAGAGGGGACGTCACCGACCCTATAACTTATAGGAATCCCTGTGTGTGAGACGCTCTCTTATCCCATCAGAGGGGACGTCACTGACCCTATAACTTATAGGAATCCCTGTGTGTGAGACACTCTCTTATCCCATCCGAGGGGGCGTCACTGACCCTATAACTTATAGGAATCCCTGTGTGTGAGACGCTCTCTTATCCCATCAGAGGGGGCGTCACTGACCCTATAACTTATAGGAATCCCTGTGTGTGAGACGCTCTCTTATCCCATCAGAAGGGGCGTCACTGACCCTATAACTTATAGGAATCCCTGTGTGTGAGACGCTCTCTTATCCCATCAGAGGGGGCGTCACTGACCCTATAACTTATAGGAATCCCTGTGTGCGAGATGCTCTTATCCCATCAGAGGGGACGACACTGACCCTATAACTTATAGGAATCCCTGTGTGTGAGACGCTCTCTTATCCCATCAGAAGGGGCGTCACTGACTCTATAACTTATAGGAATCCCTGTGTGTGAGACGCTCTCTTATCCCATCAGAGGGTGCATCACTGACCCTATAAATTATAGGAATCCCTGTGTGTGAGACGCTCTCTTATCCCATCAGAGGGGACGTTACTGACCCTATAACTTATAGGAATCCCTGTGTGTGAGACGCTCTCTTATCCCATCAGAGGGGACGTCACTGACCCTATAACTTATAGGAATCCCTGTGTGTGGGACACTCTCTTATCCCATCAGAGGGGGCGTCACTGATCCTATAACTTATAGGAATCCCTGTGTGAGACGCTCTCTTATCCCATCAGAGGGGGCGTCACTGTCCCTATAACTTATAGGAATCCCTGTGTGTGAGACGCTCTCTTATCCCATCAGAGGGGGCGTCACTGACCCTATAACTTATAGGAATCCCTGTGTGTGAGACGCTCTCTTATCCCATCAGAGGGGGCGTCACTGTCCCTATAACTTATAGGAATCCCTGTGTGTGGGACGCTCTCTTATCCCGTCAGAGGGGGCGTCACTGACCCTATAACTTATAGGAATCCCTGTGTGTGAGACGCTCTCTTATCCCATCAGAGGGGGCGTCACTGTCCCTATAACTTATAGGAATCCCTGTGTGTGAGATGCTCTCTTATCCCATCAGAGGGGGCGTCACTGTCCCTATAACTTATAGGAATCCCTGTGTGTGGGACGCTCTCTTATCCCATCAGAGGGGACGTCACTGACCCTATAACTTATAGGAATCCCTGTGTGTGAGACGCTCTCTTATCCCATCAGAAGGGGCGTCACTGACCCAAAAGTGATAAAGTGTCTCCTTAGTATGGCTTCCTGTATTACATTATAAGACATAGGCCTGTGTAAACGTTTTTCCTCTGTTCTTGCAGAATCCGAGCAGGAAATATGAGCTTTTAATAGCTGGAGCAGCTGTCGGCGTGGCTTGCTGCTTTGTGGCTCCCGTGGGGGGTAAGTAGTTCAGCTGAAAAGATAACAACCTACCCTAGATACAGTATATTTTAAAGTATTTTGTCTTCCTTTCTAGGTGTCTTGTTCAGTGTTGAAGCCACGGCCACGCATTTCGCAGTTCGCAATTACTGGCGTGGATTCTTTGCTGCAACATGTGCAGCGTTAATGTTCCGGCTACTGGCAGTCATCAAAAGTGAAAGAGGTGACCTGTTAGAGTATTGCAGAGTGTTACTCCATTAATACCTCTGTCAGCAGATCATTACTCCATTAATACCTCTGTCAGCAGAGCATTACTCCATTAATACCTCTGTCAGCAGAGCATTACTCCATTAATACCTCTGTCAGCAGAGCATTACTCCATTAATACCTCTGTCAGCAGAGCATTACTCCATTAATACCTCTGTCAGCAGATCATTACTCCATTAATACCTCTGTCAGCAGATCATTACTCCATTAATACCTCTGTCAGCAGAGCATTACTCCATTAATACTCTGTTCCTTCCGCCTGTCAGTATACTCTGCTCTATCCTCCTGTCAGTATACTCTGCTCTGTCCTCCTGTCAGTATATTCTGCTCCTTCCTCCTGTCAGTATACTCTGCTCTGTCCTCCTGTCAGTATACTCTGCTCTATCCTCCTGTCAGTATACTCTGCTCTGTCCTCCTGTCAGTATATTCTGCTCTGTCCTCCTGTCAGTATACTCTGCTCTGTCCTCCTGTCAGTATACTCTGCTCTGTCCTCCTGTCAGTATATTCTGCTCCTTCCTCCTGTCAGTATACTCTGCTCTGTCCTCCTGTCAGTATACTCTGCTCTATCCTCCTGTCAGTATACTCTGCTCTGTCCTCCTGTCAGTATATTCTGCTCTGTCCTCCTGTCAGTATACTCTGCTCTGTCCTCCTGTCAGTATACTCTGCTCTATCCTCCTGTCAGTATATTCTGCTCTATCCTCCTGTCAGTATACTCTGCTCTGTCCTCCTGTCAGTATATTCTGCTCCTTCTTCCTGTCAGTATACTCTGCTCTGTCCTCCTGTCAGTATATTCTGCTCCTTCCTCCTGTCAATATACTCTGTTCTTGCCTCCTGTCAGTATATTCTGCTCTATCCTCCTGTCAGTATACTCTGCTCTGTCCTCCTGTCAGTATACTCTGCTCTGTCCTCCTGTCAGTATACTCTGCTCTGTCCTCCTGTCAGTATACTCTGCTCTATCCTCCTGTCAGTATACTCTGCTCTGTCCTCCTGTCAGTATACTCTGCTCCTTCCTCCTGTCAGTATACTCTGCTCTGTCCTCCTGTCAGTATATATAAGGTAAAACAGAATATATCTAGACCTATAGAAAAATAAAAGAAAGCGCTCATAGGGGATTAACGTTAGACCATAAGTGTCCCCTTGGATTTATGTCACACTTACAGAATATCTGTATTTTTCAAGCTCATCAAATTGGTGGATCTCCCCAGATTCCTCGAAATTAGGATAGTAGATTAAGCATGCAAAAGATAAAAAATATCATAGTGCAGCACTGTTTGAAAAGTAAAATCACAGCTTTTAATGGTTACACTTACAACATAGTAGTAGTAAAAAGGCTCATCAAAATGATTCTGTTTTCTTCCATCAATGTGGGGCCAAAACGTCCTTATAAAGAGGTCAGGCAGGCAAAACAGATATACAGTTATAAAATAATAAAATGCCAATCAAATAAAAAGTCTCAAGTCTCTACGCGTTTCGTCTGGGTCACCAGACTTCCTCAGGAGTAGTGCTTCAATCCCTCTGGGGGCTTCAACTTCCTTATATAGGTCTCCCCGCCGGTATTTCAATCCAATTTTCGAAAAACCGATCAGCTGTGTGTCGGTTTGTTCATTCGCTCCATATATGGAGTTCCGGATCCTGCTTGTGGAACGCACGTGCGTTCCATAGACCCGGAAGCATCCACTTCCTCCTCATCTGAGCGGACGTGCGTCACTGGAACGCACGTGCGTTCCACTTCATCCGGTTTACATGTCGGCATCAGAAGGTCCCCATAATGCAAACAGAAAAGAATAAAATGGAATTGAGTAAAATAGAATTACATCATATTAGTGTTAGTGTACAATCATTGTAGATAAGTTTGTTTCGTTCTTTGTATATACAGTGTTATTTCTAGCCCATATCTAATTTGGTCTAAGACATAATAGAATCAGGGTTTTATATTCCCACAGCTAATATTGGTCTATCAGGACCTGAATGCTATCCATTAGTATGTTAAAATCTCCTGCTCTATAACATTACTGAGCAATTCATACTATATATAGGGTTGTGTGTTTTAATCACACTTCTCTTATTTACATACTAAAAGTATATAATGTTGTTTAAATGTATAAGAAAAACAAGCTTATTACGGGGGCAACAGACAGTCCATTTGGGGCAAACCTGGTGCTCTGGCGTCGGTACATTGATGATATTCTTGTTATCTGGAAAGGGTCTGATGAACAACTTGATGATTTTTTCTCCTATCTCAACAACAACATGTTGTCCCTGGTGTTTACACCAATTTACAATATACTCTTACAGTATACTCTGCTCTATCCTCCTGTCAGTATACTCTGCTCTGTCCTCCTGTCAGTATACTCTGCTCTGTCCTCCTGTCAGTATATTCTGCTCTGTCCTCCTGTCAGTATATTCTGCTCTGTCCTCCTGTCAGTATACTCTGCTCTGTCCTCCTGTCAGTATACTCTGCTCTGTCCTCCTGTCAGTATATTCTGCTCCTTCCTCCTGTCAGTATACTCTGCTCTATACTCCTGTCAGTATACTCTGTTCTTGCCTCCTGTCAGTATACTCTGCTCCTTCCTCCTGTCAGTAAACTCTGCTCCTTCCTCCTGTCAGTATACTCTGCTCTGTCCTCCTGTCAGTATACTCTGCTCTGTCCTCCTGTCAGTATACTCTGCTCTGTCCTCCTGTCAGTATATTCTGCTCTGTCCTCCTGTCAGTATACTCTGCTCTATCCTCCTGTCAGTATATTCTGCTCTGTCCTCCTGTCAGTATACTCTGCTCTGTCCTCCTGTCAGTATATTCTGCTCTGTCCTCCTGTCAGTATACTCTGCTCTGTCCTCCTGTCAGTATATTCTGCTCCTTCCTCCTGTCAGTATACTCTGTTCTTGCCTCCTGTCAGTATACTCTGTTCTTGTCTCCTGTCAGTATACTCTGCTCTATCCTCCTGTCAGTATACTCTGTTCTTGCCTCCTGTCAGTATACTGTGCTCCTTCCGCCTGTCAGTATACTCTGCTCTATCCTCCTGTCAGTATACTCTGCTCTGTCCTCCTGTCAGTATACTCTGCTCTGTCCTCCTGTCAGTATATTCTGCTCCTTCCTCCTGTCAGTATACTCTGCTCTATACTCCTGTCAGTATACTCTGTTCTTGCCTCCTGTCAGTATACTCTGCTCCTTCCTCCTGTCAGTAAACTCTGCTCCTTCCTCCTGTCAGTATACTCTGCTCTGTCCTCCTGTCAGTATACTCTGCTCTGTCCTCCTGTCAGTATACTCTGCTCTGTCCTCCTGTCAGTATATTCTGCTCTGTCCTCCTGTCAGTATACTCTGCTCTATCCTCCTGTCAGTATATTCTGCTCTGTCCTCCTGTCAGTATACTCTGCTCTGTCCTCCTGTCAGTATATTCTGCTCTGTCCTCCTGTCAGTATACTCTGCTCTGTCCTCCTGTCAGTATATTCTGCTCCTTCCTCCTGTCAGTATACTCTGTTCTTGCCTCCTGTCAGTATACTCTGTTCTTGTCTCCTGTCAGTATACTCTGCTCTATCCTCCTGTCAGTATACTCTGTTCTTGCCTCCTGTCAGTATACTGTGCTCCTTCCGCCTGTCAGTATACTCTGCTCTGTCCTCCTGTCAGTATACTCTGCTCTATCCTCCTGTCAGTATACTCTGCTCTGTCCTCCTGTCAGTATACTCTGCTCCTTCCTCCTGTCAGTATACTCTGCTCTGTCCTCCTGTCAGTATACTCTGCTCTATCCTCCTGTCAGTATACTCTGCTCTGTCCTCCTGTCAGTATACTCTGCTCCTTCCTCCTGTCAGTATACTCTGCTCTATACTCCTGTCAGTATACTCTGTTCTTGCCTCCTGTCAGTATACTCTGTTCCTTCCTCCTGTCAGTATACTCTGCTCCTTCCTCCTGTCAGTATACTCTGCTCTGTCCTCCTGTCAGTATATTCTGCTCTGTCCTCCTGTCAGTATACTCTGCTCTATCCTCCTGTCAGTATATTCTGCTCTGTCCTCCTGTCAGTATACTCTGCTCTGTCCTCCTGTCAGTATATTCTGCTCTGTCCTCCTGTCAGTATACTCTGCTCTGTCCTCCTGTCAGTATATTCTGCTCTGTCCTCCTGTCAGTATACTCTGCTCTGTCCTCCTGTCAGTATACTCTGCTCTGTCCTCCTGTCAGTATATTCTGCTCCTTCCTCCTGTCAGTATACTCTGCTCCTTCCTCCTGTCAGTATACTCTGTTCTTGCCTCCTGTCAGTATACTCTGCTCTATACTCCTGTCAGTATACTCTGTTCTTGCCTCCTGTCAGTATACTCTGTTCTTTCCTCCTGTCAGTATACTCTGCTCTATCCTCCTGTCAGTATACTCTGCTCTGTCCTCCTGTCAGTATACTCTGTTCTTTCCTCCTGTCAATATACTCTGCTCTATCCTCCTGTCAGTATACTCAGTATTTTCCCACTGAGCCTTGTGTCTGTGCTTTTCTCACTCAGAGACTGTGGCCGTCCTGTTCAATACGAACTGGCGAGTGGAATTCCCCTTCGATCTCCCTGAGTACTTTTCGTATGCCCTGCTGGGGTCAGTATAATGTATTAGCTTTCATATTAAATTAGAGTTTAGCACAGCATGTATATCTCATAGTACTACAAAGTCAATATACTCATAAATCCAGCACACAGAACTAGCTATCATAAATCCAGCACACAGAACTAGCTATCACTAGCTATCATAAATCCAGCACACAGAACTAGCTATCACTAGCTATCATAAATCCAGCACACAGAACTAGCTATCACTAGCTATCATAAATCCAGTACACAGAACTAGCTATCACTAGCTATCATAAATCCAGCACACAGAACTAGCTATCACTAGCTATCATAAATCCAGCACACAGAACTAGCTATCACTAGCTATCACTAGCTATCATAAATCCAGCACACAAAACTAGCTATCACTAGCTATCATAAATCCAGCACACAGAACTAGCTATCACTAGCTATCACTAGCTATCATAAATCCAGCACACAAAACTAGGTATCAATAACGATCATAAATCCTGCACACAGAACTAGCTATCACTAGCTATCATAAATCCAGCACACAGAACTAGCTATCACTAGCTATCATAAATCCGGCACACAGAACTAGCTATCACTAGCTATCATAAATCCAGCACACAGAACTAGCTATCACTAGCTATCATAAATCCAGCACACAGAACTAGCTATCACTAGCTATCATAAATCCGGCACACAGAACTAGCTATCACTAGCTATCACTAGCTATCATAAATCCAGCACACAGAACTAGCTATCACTAGCTATCATAAATCCAGCACACAGAACTAGCTATCACTAGCTATCATAAATCCAGCACACAGAACTAGCTATCACTAGCTATCATAAATCCAGCACACAGAACTAGCTATCATAAATCCAGCACACAGAACTAGCTATCACTAGCTATCATAAATCCAGCACACAGAACTAGCTATCACTAGCTATCATAAATCTGGCACACAGAACTAGCTATCACTAGCTATCATAAATCCAGCACACAGAACTAGATATCACTAGCTATCATAAATCCAGCACACAGAACTAGCTATCACTAGCTATCATAAATCCAGCACACAGAACTAGCTATCACTAGCTATCATAAATCCAGCACACAGAACTAGCTATCACTAGCTATCATAAATCCAGCTAACAGAACTAGCTATCATAAATCCAGCACACAGAACTAGCTATCACTAGCTATCATAAATCCAGCACACAAAACTAGCTATCACTAGCTATCATAAATCCAGCACACAGAACTAGCTATCACTAGCTATCATAAATCCAGCACACAGAACTAGCTATCACTAGCTATCATAAATCCAGCACACAGAACTAGCTATCACTAGCTATCATAAATCCAGCACACAGAACTAGCTATCACTAGCTATCATAAATCCAGCACACAGAACTAGCTATCACTAGCTATCATAAATCCAGCACACAGAACTAGCTATCACTAGCTATCATAAATCCAGCACACAGAACTAGCTATCACTAGCTATCATAAATCCAGCACACAGAACTAGCTATCACTAGCTATCATAAATCCAGCACACAGAACTAGTTAATATTAGAATGTTGGGGTTACAGTTAGCTTGTATAGGGTGAGTGGGATTTAGGGTTAATATTAGTATGTTGGGGATACAGTTAGTGAGTATAGGTGGGTGGGATTTAGGGTTAATATTAGTATGTTGGGGTTACAGTTAGTGAGTATAGGTGGGTGGGGTTTAGGGTTAATATTAGAATGTTGGGGTTACAGTTAGTGAGTATAGGTGGGTGGGGTTTAGGGTTAATATTAGAATGTTGGGGTTACAGTTAGTGAGTATAGGGTGAGTGGGATTTAGGGTTAATATTAGTATGTTGGGGTTACAGTTAGTGAGTATAGGTGGGTGGGGTTTAGGGTTAATATTAGAATGTTGGGGTTACAGTTAGTGAGTATAGGTGGGTGGGGTTTAGGGTTAATATTAGAATGTTGGGATTACAGTTAGTGAGTATAGGGTGAGTGGGATTTAGGGTTAATATTAGTATGTTGGGGTTACAGTTAGTGAGTATAGATGGGTGGGGTTTAGGGTTAATATTAGAATGTTGGGGTTACAGTTAGTGAGTATAGGTGGGTGGGGTTTAGGGTTAATATTAGAATGTTGGGGTTACAGTTAGTGAGTATAGGGTGAGTGGGATTTAGGGTTAATATTAGTATGTTGGGGTTACAGTTAGTGAGTATAGGTGGGTGGGGTTTAGGGTTAATATTAGAATGTTGGGGTTACAGTTAGTGAGTATAGGGTGAGTGGGATTTAGGGTTAATATTAGAATGTTGGGGTTACAGTTAGTGAGTATAGGTGGGTGGGGTTTAGGGTTAATATTAGAATGTTGGGGTTACAGTTAGTGAGTATAGGGTGAGTGGGATTTAGGGTTAATATTAGTATGTTGGGGTTACAGTTAGTGAGTATAGGTGGGTGGGGTTTAGGGTTAATATTAGAATGTTGGGGTTACAGTTAGTGAGTATAGGTGGGTGGGGTTTAGGGTTAATATTAGAATGTTGGGGTTACAGTTAGTGAGTATAGGGTGAGTGGGATTTAGGGTTAATATTAGTATGTTGGGGTTACAGTTAGTGAGTATAGGTGGGTGGGGTTTAGGGTTAATATTAGAATGTTGGGGTTACAGTTAGTGAGTATAGGTGGGTGGGGTTTAGGGTTAATATTAGAATGTTGGGGTTACAGTTAGTGAGTATAGGTGGGTGGGGTTTAGGGTTAATATTAGAATGTTGGGGTTACAGTTAGTGAGTATAGGGCGAGTGGGATTTAGGGTTAATATTAGTATGTTGGGGTTACAGTTAGTGAGTATAGGTGGGTGGGGTTTAGGGTTAATATTAGAATGTTGGGGTTACAGTTAGTGAGTATAGGTGGGTGGGGTTTAGGGTTAATATTAGAATGTTGGGGTTACAGTTAGTGAGTATAGGGTGAGTGGGATTTAGGGTTAATATTAGTATGTTGGGGTTACAGTTAGTGAGTATAGGTGGGTGGGGTTTAGGGTTAATATTAGAATGTTGGGGTTACAGTTAGTGAGTATAGGTGGGTGGGGTTTAGGGTTAATATTAGAATGTTGGGGTTACAGTTAGTGAGTATAGGGTGAGTGGGATTTAGGGTTAATATTAGTATGTTGGGGTTACAGTTAGTGAGTATAGGTGGGTGGGGTTTAGGGTTAATATTCGAATGTTGGGGTTACAGTTAGTGAGTATAGGGTGAGTGGGATTTAGGGTTAATATTAGAATGTTGGGGTTACAGTTAGTGAGTATAGGTGGGTGGGGTTTAGGGTTAATATTAGTATGTTGGGTTACAGTTAGTGAGTATAGGTGGGTGGGGTTTAGGGTTAATATTAGAATGTTGGGGTTACAGTTAGTGAGTATAGGTGGGTGGGGTTTAGGGTTAATATTAGAATGTTGGGGATACAGTTAGTGAGTATAGGGTGAGTGGGATTTAGGGTTAATATTAGTATGTTGGGTTACAGTTAGTGAGTAAAGGTGGGTGGGGTTTAGGGTTAATATTAGAATGTTGGGGTTACAGTTAGTGAGTATAGGGTGAGTGGGATTTAGGGTTAATATTAGAATGTTGGGGTTACAGTTAGTGAGTATAGGTGGGTGGGGTTTAGGGTTAATATTAGAATGTTGGGGTTACAGTTAGTGAGTATAGGGTGAGTGGGATTTAGGGTTAATATTAGTATGTTGGGGTTACAGTTAGTGAGTATAGGTGGGTGGGGTTTAGGGTTAATATTAGAATGTTGGGGTTACAGTTAGTGAGTATAGGTGGGTGGGGTTTAGGGTTAATATTAGAATGTTGGGGTTACAGTTAGTGAGTATAGGGTGAGTGGGATTTAGGGTTAATATTAGTATGTTGGGGTTACAGTTAGTGAGTATAGGTGGGTGGGGTTTAGGGTTAATATTAGAATGTTGGGGTTACAGTTAGTGAGTATAGGTGGGTGGGGTTTAGGGTTAATATTAGAATGTTGGGGTTACAGTTAGTGAGTATAGGTGGGTGGGGTTTAGGGTTAATATTAGAATGTTGGGGTTACAGTTAGTGAGTATAGGGCGAGTGGGATTTAGGGTTAATATTAGTATGTTGGGGTTACAGTTAGTGAGTATAGGTGGGTGGGGTTTAGGGTTAATATTAGAATGTTGGGGTTACAGTTAGTGAGTATAGGTGGGTGGGGTTTAGGGTTAATATTAGAATGTTGGGGTTACAGTTAGTGAGTATAGGGTGAGTGGGATTTAGGGTTAATATTAGTATGTTGGGGTTACAGTTAGTGAGTATAGGTGGGTGGGGTTTAGGGTTAATATTAGAATGTTGGGGTTACAGTTAGTGAGTATAGGTGGGTGGGGTTTAGGGTTAATATTAGAATGTTGGGGTTACAGTTAGTGAGTATAGGGTGAGTGGGATTTAGGGTTAATATTAGTATGTTGGGGTTACAGTTAGTGAGTATAGGTGGGTGGGGTTTAGGGTTAATATTCGAATGTTGGGGTTACAGTTAGTGAGTATAGGGTGAGTGGGATTTAGGGTTAATATTAGAATGTTGGGGTTACAGTTAGTGAGTATAGGTGGGTGGGGTTTAGGGTTAATATTAGTATGTTGGGTTACAGTTAGTGAGTATAGGTGGGTGGGGTTTAGGGTTAATATTAGAATGTTGGGGTTACAGTTAGTGAGTATAGGTGGGTGGGGTTTAGGGTTAATATTAGAATGTTGGGGATACAGTTAGTGAGTATAGGGTGAGTGGGATTTAGGGTTAATATTAGTATGTTGGGTTACAGTTAGTGAGTATAGGTGGGTGGGGTTTAGGGTTAATATTAGAATGTTGGGGTTACAGTTAGTGAGTATAGGGTGAGTGGGATTTAATATCTGGTGAGAGGGATTTAGGTTTAATATTAGGGACATTCCAATGGTTTCCATGGCGATTGCCCCACCGTTTAGACAGAATCCCAATGTATCTTTACAAATAGGAATTAGTGACCGGTTCTAGACTCTTTGTTTTTTTTTCTAGAGTGGTCTGCGGCTGTGTCTGCTGCGTCTATCTCTTCCTCCACCGCGTCACTCTGCTGTTCCTGAACAACAATGAGCGGGTCGGGAAACTGCTGAGAAATAAGTAAGTATCTGCCCCACCAGAGGGGATCCAGTGGGCTCAGGAATAAATAACTTTATTAGACAAATTATGTGGAATATAAACAATGTAGAGACAGATACACAGACAGACAGAGAGAGAAAACGATGCAGATAGTAAGAGATATATACAGGTAACAAGTGAGAGAAATGGAAACATTGACTGAGAGACACCTGCAGTTTTTCACTAAAGTGCAAATTAAAAATAAATTCTAAATTTAAGGCCAAAATAGCCAAACTTGAAAATGTCTCTGAGGCAGGCTATACTACCACTGCTGTTACTCTGGCCTTAAATTTGAAATTGAAAGCGATAGACAGATCTAGATAGACAGACAGACAAACTAGATAGAAATAGTCAGACACAGCTAGATAGATATATAGAGACATATAACTTTAAAAATTGCCTTTCAGGAAGGTGGCTCTTCACCATCTACAGCTGATACTATATTACTTCCTCCCTGCTGGCTGATACTATATCACTTCCTCCCTGCTGGCTGATACTATATCACTTCCTCCCTGCAGGCTGATACTATATTACTTCCTCCCTGCTGGCTGATACTATATCACTTCCTCCCTGCTGGCTGATACTATATCACTTCTGTAACGGATCCCCCGTAATCCGACCGAATACCTTCCGTTGACTGACGCTTCCTAGCTTGCGCCGAGGACCACAAGCAGCGCATCGGACACCACAACCACCGCAGACTCCACAACCGCCGTAGCTTAACCCCTTAAGGACCAAACTTCTGGAATAAAAGGGAATCATGACGTGTCACACACGTCATGTGTCCTTAAGGGGTTAACTGGAGTCTCGCCGTCTTCCTTCCACCCTGGATCAGCCTCTGTCCTCCAGGACCGTGTGGAAAAGACCTCTCCTCCAGGAGAGCGTATCAGGAATAGCTCTTAAAAGAGCTAAGTGATTAAAGCTCAGGGGAGTATACAAGGTATAGCAATCCCCAGTGTGAATATAGCAGTTCCCCTCCAATCACGAGACAAGATTACGTGTTAAGGGTCAAACAGGAACAGAATGCACTGAGGCTGTATTGCTTCTTTTATACACATCTCCCCACAAGGTTACCACCCACGTGGACCTTGTGGTACACAGGACTCAGAGTTACAGCAACCAATCAAACACATTACAGTACATTCAGACACTCCCAGCCTAGGCACACAAACCCTCCCCTCTGCCTGTGATATAATTACTAAACACAATGGGCTGACTTAATTATCACAGGCAGGAAAATATACAGTTTTACCCAATATTCATAACTTCAAAACTATACATGCAATTTCCATAAAAGTTACAGCATAATCAGTATACAAACATATTCAAAAACCATACAATTTGGTCCAGTGGTTCAAAAGATAGATGGAAGTCCTATTTGACCGACTGCAAGCATGGCATTTAATGCCCAAAACAGTTCCACAGATTTAGGCTGTGCAGCCGGTTTATCTTCTCCGCTATCCTGGAGATAATATCTCTAAATCCAAAAACCACATAGAAATACATAACTTATATAATACAATGTTTAACCTATATGTCCAACATATCCCCAGATAGCTTGGATCTGAGCGCTCAATATGTCCGAAAAGCACTCAGATCTCACAAATACAGTTGGATCGCCATGGGTTTAAACAATAGCAAGGGCTGATGAGAGATTGAGGAGGGACAAAGCAGCCAGTTTCAACTGGTCTGGCAGTGTCCCTGGGACAACGCCCTGCTGGAGAACAATGGGACAGTAAAAAGGGGGAGGGAAAGAGGCACATTCTCCCATGGAATCAAAGGGGCAGAAACAGTGCAATACAATCCAATATGCCAAATAACGGTTTTAAAGGCCAAACTCTTCCATAGTCACAAGGCAAGCGGCTGTCAATTAGTCCTCTCCAGGCACAAGTGGCGAAGGGCACTTCGTCACAACTTCCTCCCTGCCGGATGATACTATATCACTTCCTCCCTGCCGGCTGATACTATATCGCTTCCTCCCTGCCGGCTGATACTATATCACTTCCTCCCTGCCGGCTGATACTATATCACTTCCTCCCTGCCGGCTGATACTATATCACTTCCTCCCTGCCGGCTGATACTATATCACTTCCTCCCTGCAGGCTGATACCATATCACTTCCTCCCTGCAGGCTGATACTATATTACTTCCTCCCTGCTGGCTGATACTATATCACTTTCCTCCCTGCCTGCTGATACTATCACTTCTTCCCTGCAGGCTGATACTATATTACTTCCTCCCTGCCGGCTGATACTATATTACTATCTCCCTGCTGGCTGATACTATATCAATTTCCTCCCTGCTTGCTGATACTATATCACTTCCTCCCTGCCGGATGATACTATATCACTTCCTCCCTGCAGTCTGATACTATATAACTTCCTCCCTGCTTGCTGATACTATATTACTATCTCCCTGCAGGCTGATACTATATAACTTCCTCCCTGAAGGCTGATACTATATTACTTCCTCCCTGAAGGCTGATGCTATATCACTTCCTCCCTGCTGGCTGATACTATATCACTTTCCTCCCTGCTTGCTGATACTATATTACTTACTCCCTGCCGTCTGATACTATATCACTCCTTCCTGAAGGCTGATACTATATTACTTCCTCCCTGCTTGCTGATACTATATCACTTCCTCCCTGAAGGCTAATACTATATCACTTCCTCCCTGAAGGCTGATACTATATCACTTCCTCCCTTCCGGATGATACTATATCACTTCCTCCCTGCAGGCTGATACTATATCACTTCCTCCCTGCTGGCTGATACTATATCACTTCCTCCCTGCAGGCTGATACTATATCACTTCCTCCCTGACGGATGATACTATATCACTTCCTCCCTGCAGGCTGATACTGTCACGATTCTGGGAACCAAAACACGCTAACATACACACAGAAAAGGTGCAGTACCGGACCTTAGAGTGGCCGGGCTAAGCACACAAAGAATAGTCAGGAGACAAGCCGAGTAAGGGGAACCAGAAGACAGAATAACGAGAGACAAGCCGAGGTCAAAGGGTAGGAGAAAGTCACAAGGTCGGATAAACAAGCCAGAGAGTACGTAAACCAGAAAGAACCACAAGTAGAACAGCAATACTAGAAAGCAAAGACCACAACAGGGCAGAGAGAGACAGGAAAGGTAAGTATTTAAACCCTGTGATTAATTCTGATTGGATAATTTCCAATCAGAGTTAACAATCACACGTGGGAGATATTTATACCTCCCACTGTGATTGAGGCACTGTGCCTTTAACGCCGGGTCAAGTGGCTGACCCCGGCGCTTACAAAACTGGGCGGTCTCCCAGCGTGCAGTGTCATGCATGCTGCCGCTGGGGGACGAAGAGGAAGACGCGGGCGGCATCCGAGGCTGGGAGGATGCCGCTCGCCGAGCGCACGAGGAGAAGGGGACCGCGGACGGCTGGAGGGTGAGTGCCGCGAGCGCACTGCAGCCTCCCCTCGCAGCCGCCCGCGGGATCCTGACAGATACTATATCACTTCCTCCCTGCCTGCTGATACTATATCACTTCTTCCCTACAGGCTGATACGATATCACTTCCTCCCTGAAGGCTGATACTATATTACTTCCTCCCTGATGGATGATACTATATTACTTCCTCCCTGATGGATGATACTATATCACTTCCTCCCTGCAGACTGATACTATATCACTTCCTCCCTGTAGGCTGATACTATATCACTTTCCTCCCTGCTGGCTGATACTATATCACTTTCCTCCCTGCTTGCTGATACTATATCACTTCCTCCCTGAAGGCTGATACTATATCACTTCCTCCCTGCCGGCTGATACTATATCACTTCCTCCCTGCAGGCTGATACTATATCACTTCCTCCCTGCCCGCTGATACTATATCACTTCCTCCCTGCAGGCTGATACTATATCACTTTCCTCCCTGCAGGCTGATACTATATCACTTCTTCCCTACAGGCTGATACTATATCACTTCCTCCCTGAAGGCTGATACTATATTACTTCCTCCCTGATGGATGATACTATATGACTTCCTCCCTGCAGACTGATACTATATCACTTCCTCCCTGCTGGCTGATACTATATCACTTTCCTCCCTGCTGGCTGATACTATATCACTTCCTCCCTGCAGGCTGATACTATATCACTTCCTCCCTGAAGGCTGATACTATATCACTTTCCTCCCTGCTGGCTGATACTATATCACTTTCCTCCCTGCTTGCTGATACTATATCACTTCCTCCCTGAAGGCTGATACTATATTACTTCCTCCCTGCTGGCTGATACTATATCACTTCCTCCCTGAAGGCTGATACTATATCACTTCCTCCCTGCCGGCTGATACTATATCACTTCCTCCCTGCAGGCTGATACTATATCACTTCCTCCCTGCCGGCTGATACTATATCACTTCCTCCCTGCTTGCTGATACTATATCACTTCCTCCCTGCAGGCTGATACTATATCACTTCCTCCCTGCTGGCTGATACTATATCACTTCCTCCCTGAATGCTGATACTATATCACTTCCTCCCTGCCGGCTGATACTATATCACTTCCTCCCTGCAGGCTGATACTATATCACTTCCTCCCTGCTGGCTGATACTATATCACTTCCTCCCTGCTGGCTGATACTATATCACTTCCTCCCTGCTGGCTGATACTATATCACTTCCTCCCTGCAGGCTGATACTATATCACTTCCTCCCTGCAGGCTGATACTATATCACTTCCTCCCTGCTGGCTGATACTATATCACTCCTTCCTGCCAGTACTGCTAATACTGTGGTCTGCTCTTAAAGGGCAAGCACCCCACCGTACCCTGCTTTGTGAGTATTAGGAAGGGGGGCACAAATCATGTATAATATCCTGGAAAAACAATACACTCAATCTGATATAGCGTATGTCAGATTATGTGTGATTTCCGGGATATTATACATAATATGAGGGTGTCAGGGAGCCACATGCAAAATGAGGGAGTCTCCCAGAAGAAACGGGAGACTTTTGATGTCTGTAGATAGAAAGAACTAGATAGATAGAACCAGATAGATAGATACAAATAGATAGAAATATAGAGACAGACAGAAGATAGATAGATAGAACCAGATAGATAGTTACCTATACTCAAGTATAAGCCGAGTTTTTCAGCACATTTTTTGTGCTGAAAAACCCCAACTCGGCTTATACTCGAGTCAGTGTCTGTATTATGGCAACTTACATTGCCATAATACAGACAGGGGGCTGGCAGCGAGTGCTTACCTCTCCTGTAGCTCCTGTCAGCTTCCTTCTCCTCCGCGCCGGTCCGTTCAGCACCTGTCAGCTCCCAGTGTAAGTCTCGCGAGAGCCGCTGGGTCATAGTGCGGCTCTCGCGAGACTTAGTGTGAGCTGACAGAGGTGCTGCACGGACCGGCGCGGAGGAGAAGGGAGCTGACAGGAGCTGCAGGAGAGGTAAGTAAACTCTGCCAGCCCCCCTCCCCCCCGCCCCCCACTGAACTGCCAATGCCACTGGACCACCAGGGAATGAGAGCTCCCCTCCCTGCCATGTATCAAGCAGGGAGGGGGGACGAAAAAAATAACAAAAATATTAATAATAATACAAAAATAATAATAAAATAATAATAATTTTAAAAAAATTAATATAACAAAAAAACTATTAAAATAAAATAATTAAAAATAAAAATAAAATGCCCACCCCCACCAAGGCTCTGCATCACACACTCAAACACTGCATTCATACACACTGCACTCTTATACACACACTGCACTCATACACACACTGCATTCATACACACTGCACTCTTATACACACACTGCATTCATACACACACTGCACTCATACACACACTGCACTCATACACACACTGCATTCTCATACACACACACAGCTATACTCTCCTGGAGGAGAGGTCCTTCCCACATGGTCCTGGGTCCAGAGGTTGGAAGGAGATGGGGAGACCCCAACCAAGCTACGACGGTTCGTGGAGTCTGCGGTGGCTATGGTGTCCGGTGCAGTGCTGATGGTCCTTGGTAAGAACTAGGAGCATCGATTGGCGGAAAGTCCGTCACAATCTGTATGCCGAGGACACCCAGATATATCTCTCCTCCCCTGATCTCTCCCCCACGGTCCTGCAATGTGTCACTGCTTGCCTTTCTTCTATTTCTGATTGGATGTCCTCCCGCTTTCTGAAACTCAATCTCTCTAAAACTGAGTTTCTAATTTCCCCCCCTCATAATGCTGATCCTCCTCCTTTGCTCTCATTGCAAGTTGATTGTGCAGGCATCAGTCCATCCTTGCAAGCTCGTTGTCTTGGTGTTATCTTTCATCCTGGCCTCATCTTTGCCCCCCATCCAGTATGTTGCTAAAACCGGTCAATTCCACCTTAAAAATATCGCCCGCATCCGCCCCTTTCTTACACAAGATGCTGCCAAGGAGCTTGTTCATGCTTTGATAATCTCTTGCATGTATTACTGTAATTCTCTCCTAGCTGGTCTCCCCGAAAGCCAAACTGCCCCGCTACAATCAGTAATGAATGCTGCTGCCTGGCTGATCTTTCTCACCCGTCGTTCCTCTGTCGATCCTTACATATAGGTGTCAATTCAAAATACTAACCCTTACCTATAAAGCTCTAATCAACTCTAGCCCCTCTGACATTTCTTCCCTGATTCATAGATATGCCCCTTCTCGGTCTCTCCGCTCTGCAGGTGGCCTTCTCCTGTCCGCTGCTCGCACCCTTACTGCTAACTTTCGTTTGCAGGACTTCTCGAGGGCGGCTCCCTTCTTTTGGAAGAGCCTGCCTACCCCCATCAGACTTTCCCCTAGTCTTCAATTGTATAAGAAGTCACTCAAAACACATCTGTTCAGAAATGCTTATGGACTCCCAGAGTTACTTATCTATACTTACCCAAGTCTGTCTCTTGCTCTCCTAAAGAGCCACACTCCACTTTCACCTCCAGTTAGGCTACTTTTCCACCTTGTTTGGTGGCTGTCACCCTTGCTGCCATGTTGTGTATTTGTACCCCACCTCATCTACACTGTAAGCTCGTTTGAGCAGGGTCCTCATCTACCTATTGTTCCAGTGTCACTGTGTATTTGTCTCATGTATTGTAAATTTCCCCCCATTTTTATAATATTGTAAAGAGCTACGGAATTAGTTGGCGTTATATAAATACCAATAATAATGATAGATAGATAGATAGATAAACATGTGTCTTGTCTCCCTTTCTAGTAAGATTGTCTACGCAGCCCTGGTTTCTTTTATTCTGGCCAGTATCACATTCCCACATGGATTTGGTCAGTACATGGGAGGCACTCGGGTAAGTGACCATACATTGCTTTAAACACATATAACTGCCATACTCTCAGATTCCATTAATTCATGTGGTTGTACATAAACAAAGCAAAACTATCCACAGAATAGCCGTCAGTGCTCTCTGACAATATTAAATAAGTCTTTCGGTACTTGAGCAATGGCCATAAGTGTAAGCTCTTGTTTACCAGTGCAGTGTTCCTAGATCTCATCACACCCCGCAGATGCTATTTCAAGCTAACAAGCGGGTTGGGATGCCTGTGTGCACAAGGCTTTCCGGTGATGCTATATTAGTAAGGAAGGGGGCACAGGGGTAGGTACCAGTAACTGTAAAGATGTCAGTAAATGAGACAGAAGTAGGGTTTGCACTTCTCTATACTAACCCTAAATAGAGAACGCATGGGGGTAGGTGGCCACAAAGTCACAAGGTTGTGTAATACATAACATGTTCTAAGAAATGCGTCTTTCCGTAGCTCACCATGAAGGAACATCTAGAAATGTTCTTTAACAATGTCACTTGGGGGATCGAGGAACTATCTGTGAATGTTAGCGCCTCCAGACAGCCACCCAACCCGAGCTACGACAATAACTTTCTGCAGTGGATGCACCCTAACATGTCAGCTATCGAAAAGCTTGCCATTTTCATAGTTCTGAAGGTAAGATCCAACTGAATCCCAGATTTTATTTTCCTTTGGTACCGCTGGGCGATACTAAATGAGCCCACGTATAAAGCATGCTTTTCATTTATCAGTTACCTTGTGTCTTCCATCATCCAATCCTTCCTTAATACATTCAGTTTCATTAACTTAGACCATATACCTTGTAACTGGAGATCCTCGGGTTCTAGACCAGGGGAAGCCAACCCTCCACACTCCAGATGTCGTGGACTTAATCTCCCATAATACTCTTACAGCTAAGCTATAGGGGAGATGCCTGTCCGCAACATCTTGAGTGTCAAGGTTTCTACTCCTGCTCTAAGTAAACAGTCGATATACACCCAATATTTTGTACACAGTGAGATGAGTGAATTAGAAACTGTAACGGATCACCTGTACTCCGACCGAGTACCTTCTATTGGACCGTGTGGGAAAGACCTCTGCTCCAGGAGAGCGTATCAGGAACAGCTCTTAAAAACACTAAGTGATTAGAGCTCAGGGGAGTATACAAGTATAGCAATCCCCAGTGTGAATATAGCAGTTCCCCTCCAATCACGAGACAAGACTACGTGTTGAGGGTCAAACAGGAACAGAACTGTTTTAATGAGCACCAAAGGACTTTCTTTTATACAAGTTTTCCCACAAGGTTACCACCCACGTGGACCTTGTGGGATACAGGACATGCAGTTACATCAGCCAATCAAAACAGAACAGTACAGGCAGACACTCCCAGCCAAGGCACACAAACCCTCCCTCTGCCTGTGATATAATTACTGTACACAATGGGTTAACTTAATTATCACAGGCAGGAAAATATACAGTTTTATACAATATTCATAACTTCCAAACCATACATGCAATTTCTATAAGCAGTATACAAACATATCCAAAAATCATACAAATTGGTCCAGTGGTTCAAAAGAAGTCCTATTTGACCGGCTGTAAGCCTGGCTTTCCTGCCCAAAACAGTTCCACAGATTTAGGCTGTGCAGCCGGTCTATCTTCTCCTCTATCCTGGAGATAATTGGCTTAAGTGGGTGTGGTAACTTAATTATCTCCATGTACAGGGAATATCTCCATTTACAACAACACTAAAAATACATAATTCCTATTATACTGAACAGAACCCCCACATTCAACCTATCCCCAGATAGCTTGGATGGATCTGAGCGCTCAGATCCCATGAACAGAATAAAATTGCCATGGGGTTAAAGTTAAGCAAGGGCTGAGGAGAGATTGAGGAGGGACAAAGCAGCCAGTTTAAACTGGTCTGGCAGTGTCCCTGGGACAACGCCCTGCTGGAGAACAATAGACAGGAAACGGGGGAGGGGAAGAGGCACATTTTCTCATGGATTTAATCCCTTAAGGACCAAACTTCTGGAATAAAAGGGAATCATGACATTTCACACGTCATGTGTCCTTAAGGTGTTGAAGGGGCAGAAAAAGTGTGTAACAATCCAATATGCCCAAATAATGTTTTTAAAGGGCACAATCTCCCAGGGGCCATAGTCACAGGGTAAGAGGCTGGCAAGCAGGCCTCTCCAGGACCAAGTGGCGAAGGGCACTTCGTCGCATAAACCTAGATCTTTTCTCTTGTTTTCCAGTTCTTTATGTTGCTCTTAGCAAATACGATGATCATCCCCGCAGGATATTTCCTCCCGGTCTTTGTATATGGTGAGTACACAGGCCTGACAGGCTGCAGGTTTTTTATATCGGTACGTCTTTATATTTTCTTTTCTTATCCAGTATTCAACATTTTTTCATTTAGCATACTCAATGTACGTAGTGCACTTTTTTTTCCATTCTTTTTATGTTAATGCATTAGGGTAAACACACTTACACACTTAGCAGGATCTTTTAGCAGTAAACTTTGCCATTGGCAATTATTAGCAGCCACCCCTACTTTAGACTGTGGAACTTGGTGCCCCCTTCCCCACCATATGCTCAAATATGTTTCCTGGTTTAAGTTCATTGTGCATTGGGAAAAAATAATCTTAATAATCAATGCAGCACTCAATGTCAGTCTGCCGCAGTAAAGCTCTATACGATATTTAACATAATACAATGCGATCCCATGAACTCATCAAAGAGCAAATGTAAGACCCCCGTGTCACTGGGAAAACTGGAGTAACTTTTAATTTTGAACTAAGATGGTGCACAGTGTGGTATTCTGAGCCAAATACCGAGTCCTTCATTAACAGAAACAAGAACGTTTTTTTACCATGTGCATCGCTACATGGTCAAATGCAACAGAACACAATGAAATAATTAAGAAATGGTCCCTTTTTCACAGGTGCTGGACTCGGAAGACTTTATGGAGAAATAATGGCTAAAATCTTTCCAGAAGGCATTATCTCCGAGGGAATCAATATTAAGATCACGCCGGCAGGATACGCACTGGCAGGTGAGTGAGTAAACTCTGTGTCCCAGTAACTGAAGATTTATTTATAGGCCGCTCTTATTCCCTTATCTGCTTTCATTAAATTCCTGCTGGGTTGGAGCAAACATTTTTGGCTAAACAGGTAAAGACGCGTTTTACTGCCCCATTGTGCATTTTCAGGCCTGTGTGTCCTGTAACCCCCTCTAATATCACCAACAGATTCCGTAGCGCTTTACAATTTATGAGAGGGGGGATTTAACTATATATGGGACAATTACAAGAAAACTTACAGGAACGATAGGTTGAAGAGGACCCTGCTCAAACAAGCTCACAGTCTATAGGAGTTGGGGTATAAAACACATTAGGACAGGAAATAGCAATTAATTAAGCAGAGCTGGAGGAGAGAGTAGAGTGCTGCCCTTTAGGAGAGAGCAAGAGACAGGCACTTCTTAAACGATTGAAGACTAGGGGAGAGTCTGATGGCGGTAGGCAGGCAATTACACAGGAAGGGAGCCACCCACGAGAAGTCCTGCAAGCATGAGTTGGCCATACAGGTGCAAGCAGCAGACAGGAGAAGGTCATGGGCAGTCCAGAGAGACCAAGAAGGGGCATACCTATGAATCTGAGAAGAGATATAATAGGAGTGCTTTATAGGTATGGGTATGGGTTAGCACTTTGAATTGACTCCTATAGGACACAGGAAGTCAATGTAAGGGCTGACAGAGGGGTGAGGTGTGAGAGGACCGACTAGAGAGGAAAATCAGTCTGCATTCATTACAGACTATAGAGGGGCAATACGGCTTTTGGAAAGATCAATTAGGAGAGGGACACAATAATCCATGCAGGAAATTACTAGAGCATGGACAAGCTCCTTGGTAGCATCTTGCGTAAGAAAGGGGTGGATGCGGGCTATGATTTTAAGATGGATGTGAGGCTCAAAGGTGAGGCCAGAGTCAGTTATGACGCCAAAACAGCGCGCTTGCAAGGATGGACTTATGTGGATACCACTTGAAGGGAGAGCAAAAGAGGAGGATCAGTATTAGGAGGAGGAAAGACGAGGAGCTCAGTTTTAGAGAGATTTAGTTTCAGAAAGTGGGAGGACATCCAGTCAGAGATGGAAGAAAGGCAAGCAGTGACACATTGCAGGATGGCAGGGGAGAGGTCCGGGGAGGAGAGATATATCTGGGTGTCATCAGCGTACAGGTGGTAGTGGAATCCAAAAGAGGTAATACATTTGCCAAAAGAGGCAGTATAAAGAGAAAATAGAAGGGGAGCAAGGACAGAGCCTTGGGGGACTCCAACCGAGACAGGAAGAGGGGAGTAGGTATCATTAGGAAAGGAGACACCGAATGAGTCTTGGGAGAGATAAGAGGAAAACCACAAGAGAACAGTCACAGAGACCGAGTGATTGAAGAGTTTGAAGAAGAAGAGCATGATCAACGGTGTCAAAGGCAGCAGAGGTCAAGAAGAATTAGTATGGAGTAATGGCATTTGGATTTAGCTGCGATTAGGTCATTAGTGAATTTGATAAGAGCAGTCTCAGTAGAGTGGAGAGGGCGGAAGCCAAATTGAAGAGGGTCAAAGAGAGAGGTGGAATTGAGGAAGTGAGACATACGGGTAAAGACAAATCTTTCCAGAAGCTTTGAGGAAAAAGGGAGCATGGATATGGGACAATAGTTAGAGGGGGAGGACGGGTCAAGAGATGTTTTTCTCAGGATGGGTACAACAGTGGCTTGTTTAAGGTAAGCAGGGACCACGCTAGACGAGACAGAGCAGTTGAAGATGTGTGTTAAGGAAGGCACAAGACATGGGGAGAGAGATCTGATAAGGTGAGATGGGACAGGATCGAGTGGGCAAGTGGTGGAGCCAGGGTGGAGCTGCAGCTCCAGGCCCAGGCCCATGGAATAGGCCCATTTAAAAAAAAACAAAAAAAAACCTGACTGGTATTTTACTGGCACAGCCGGTATTTGAGGCTGCTTGGCCATGCCGTTATTGCAGTAATACCAGCAATACAAATGCAGGTATTTTTCTCAGTATAAACGGAGATTACTCTGCAATAGCAGAACCGGCCAGTAGGGGTCACTTTGTGTGGAGAGAGGCAGGAATAGGAAGTTACAGCATATCCCTGCCTCTCTCTACTACTCACTGATCCGTGTGGGGAGCAACTACACAGCACAGAGAGTAGCAGACAGCAGCTCTACAGCTCAGGTAAGGGATGGGGGGAAAGGCAGCAGGGAGACATGGGGACACAGACACTAGGGGACACTGGGAGACCTGGGGACACTGAGATACTTGGGGACACTGGAAAACATGGGGACACTGAGACATGGGGACGCTGAGACACATGGGGATGCTGTGAGACATAGGGACATTGGGAGATACTGAGACATTGGGACACAGAGACACTAGAGACACAGTGTCCCCATGTCTCCCAGTGTCCCAATGTCCCCCAGCCAGTGTCCCTAGTGGCTCAGTGTCCTCATGGCTCCCAGTTTCCCCTAGTCTCCCAGTGTCTGTGTCCCCATGTCTCCCAATGTCCCCCAGCCAGTGTCCCTAGTGGCTCGGTGTCCCCGTGGCTCCCAGTTTCCCCTAGTCTCCCAGTATCTGTGTCCCCATGTCTCTCAGTGTCCCTAGTGACTCAGAGTCCCCATGTGTCCCCAAGTCTTCCAGTGTCCCCAAGTCTCCCAGTGTTTGTGTCCATATGTCTCTGTGTCCCCATGTCCACAAGTGTCCCCATGTCTCCCAGCCAGTGTCTCAGTGTCCCCTAGTCTCCCACTCTGTGTCCCTAGTGTCTTAGTTTCCCCAAATGTTTCAGTGTCCCTATGTCCCCCAGTGTCATGTGTCCCCATGTCTCTTTGTCCCCATGTCTCCCAGAATCTTCATGTTTCCCTAGTATCCCCATGTCTGTATTCACAAGTGCCCCCATGTCTCCCAGTGTTCCCAAGTGTCTCAGTGCCCCCATGTCTCCCAGTGTCCCAGGGTTTTTCAGTGTCCCCATGTCTCACTTTGTCCCCTAGTATCCTAGTGACATGGGGGACACACTGAAACATGAGGACACTGGGAGAAATGGGGACACTGAAACACTGGGAGACCAGGGGACTGGGCGACATGGGGACACTGATACTGTGATACATAGGGACACTGAGACATTGGGTGACTTGCTAGACAGGGAGACACTGGGAGCAATTCATCTATACAGCAGAATCAAACTGTGAGTAGTTTGTTGGTGATTTTACAGAATTTTCTCTTATGTCACTCTTTGTGATTTACATCATGTGATGTCACGCATAACTAATTAATTATACAAATTATTAAGGCTGCTAATTTTTTTCCAAGAAGGGTTGCAACCCTAACTACTCTTCACATACTCTTGCTTAAAGAAACACCCTAGGGTCAGGAACACAATTATGTGTTTTTGACCCTATTATGTAAAAACCACCATCTAGCCCACCCCCCCTCCCCCTTGCCTCCCTAAATATAGTAAAATCTTACTTGTATTCTGTAATCTGCAGCTGCTTGCATCATCAGAAGGTGTGGTCTGAGCAAATTACAATGCTTCTCGTAGGATTGGCTGAGACTGTCAACTAGGCTGATCAGGGGAGAGCCAGCACAAGTCAAACGTAGCCCTGGCCAATCAGCATCTCCTCATACATATAAAATTAATCAATGTATCTCTATGAGGAAAGTTCAGTGTCTGCATGCAGAGGGTGGAGACACTGAATGGCAGTGCTGCACACTAGGCAGTACTGCCCCAGGAAGCACATCTAGCAGCCATCTAAGGAGTTATTTTCACTGAAAATACAGTGTTTACTGCAAAAAGCCTGAAGGGAATGATTCTACTTACCAGAACAAATACAATAAGCTGTAGTTGTTCTGGTGACTATAGTGTCCCTTTAAGTTTGGAAGCTTAAAAGGGATGTATTTCAACAAAACTTGTGGACTGGCTGACAATAAAGTTAGTTTAGGTAATGCAGATTTTGGTTTCTCTAACACTGTGGCATGTCCCCTTTCTTCTACACTCACTACATACACCTTTTCTCTGTCCCAGACTAAATACCTGGAACTTCTGCCTGCTAGTAAGACGATAAGGAGACAAGTGGACATGTGAGTGCTAGAGGACAGTCCTTAGAAAGCGTGGAGTAGGTGCATCATTTGATGCATTTATGTCACGCTCCGGGTGCTGCCTACATAGTATGCCCTTAGTTGGACAGCATGATTGATTGGCAGGCAGCCTGACATGCATTCATGCCAGGCTGGCCTTCCAATTCTTTGGACAGACATGCCTCCTATATTGGGCATGTTCACCCCATTTAGCAGGTCTGGTCACCTTTTACCCTGCACTTTGACTTCCTGCTTCACTGGACACTGCTGTTAGGGGGTATGGATTTGCTTAAAAGATGAAAGCATAAATTAGAGAGAGATTATCATAGAGTATGTGTTTTCTCATAGCTGCATCCTTTGCGTTTCCCTCCAACACCATCTCAATTAGATACATGACGCTTGGGAGGTATGGTTGTTTTAGTGTTTTTGTTCGATAAGATTCTGTAATTAGGCCCATCATAATTGTCAGCACCAGGCCCACTGGGCTCTTAATCTGGCCCTCGGTGGAGCGAGAGAAAAGAAGCACAGCCACCTCTTGTTTAGTAGTCAGGGAGAAAGTCTGAAGGGTAGGAAAGGCAGGATCTACGTGTGGTTGAGAAAGAGAACGGCAAGGTGGGGAAAATTATTTCCTTAGCTGTTCAATCTTAGCGGTAAAGTAGCATACAAAGCTATTGGCTGTAAGGTTAGTTTGTGGGGTGGCCACAGCAGGGCGAAGAAGACAGTTAAGTCAAAGAGACACCTGTGATTGCGGGAGCATGAACTAATGAGAGAGGAAAAGTATGACTGTTTAGCGAGGGCAAGGGCTGCGCTGAATGAACACAATATGAATCTATAATGGAGAAAGTCTGACTGGGTGCGAGACTTCCTCCAGGAGCGTTCAGCACAACAGGAGCATCGATAAATAACGGCAATGTTAGCAGAGAAGGGTTTGAAAAGGTGAATCAAATTAATTTCAAATGATGGGAAAGAGAGGGAAGGGGGGTTGG
This sequence comes from Pelobates fuscus, assembly GCF_036172605.1. Taxonomy (NCBI): domain Eukaryota; kingdom Metazoa; phylum Chordata; class Amphibia; order Anura; family Pelobatidae; genus Pelobates; species Pelobates fuscus. The sequence goes on from NC_086319.1 coordinate 420,837,482, forward strand.
GCAGAGTTTAAAAAGACTAGTGGGGTGTATGGGCCAGTGATGATGTGTGTGCATGCCACTGTATGTTTACAAATCATGGACTAAGTATGTTTCAGTGTTTGTGACACTGTGTGTGTTTACAAATCAGTTTTATGTATGTTTTGTTGTGTGTGTGTCACTGTGTGTGTACATGGGTCAGTGATTCTGTGTGTGTGTGTGTATGTTTCAGTAATTGTGTGTAGCTGTGTCTATATTTCTGTGTGCTGACTGTGACGGACCACCTGGCACCCCGACTGGGTGCCTCCGGCAATTTCTGCTTCCTAGTTGCCTTGAGTACTATAAGTACCACACCGGGACCGTAGTCCCTTAGCCGCCGTATAGCTGTACCCTACAATCACGAGGCTGCGTGTTGAGGGTGAAGTGACTGACTTTAATGGGACCACACTTGGCCTTTTATGACAATCCCCATGCAATCCCACCTGGACCTGATGGAAGACTTAATTACAAGGTCACAGGCCAATGAAAACAGTGTTACAATACATGACACTCCCATACATAAACAGATAATCCCTCCCCTGGGCCTGGGAGATAATTGGATCAGAAACTGTATTAATCTAATCCAATTATCTCCAAGTACAGAAAAACACACCTTTTCCCATATATTCCAAAAGTATCCCAAAAACACATAAAACCCCACAAACATATCAAACATGACCAACATATCCAAAAATCACCCATATCAGTTCAGGAGGTTCAGGAATTTCCTGGAAGTCATTTATTTGCGGTGAGAAACGTTCTGAGTTGTTAATAGGTGTTAACTAGCTCCAGGGTGGCCTCTAATTCGTGCGGTTGTTCGGGAGTTTGAAGTGCCGCTTCGAACTGCTTCGAAAGTTCAAAGTGTTGGCATACAAGTCCAAAAGGCACAAACAGCTTTACCCACAGTTCATTACAGGGGTCATAGTCACAGGGAAGGAGGCTGGCAAACGGGCTCCTCCAAAAGCCAGTCGCAAGGTTACTTTCGCCACACTGACCATTTTAGACCAGCTTTACATTTTTTTATAAAAACAAACTTATTACGGCAAAAATAACTCTTTTCAAAACACTTTGAGAACTCTAGATATCTATGTCAGTATGTGTTAAAGTGTGTCCATTCCTCAAATAAATCATTTGCAAACTATATATTATTCATCAAAGGATTACTCCAGGTCTTTTGAGGCGCTGCAATTTTTTTCTTTTTAAAATGCCCTAATGGGCACTACTATTAAGCCTCCCCCTCTAGCATTTGGCAATAAAACCTGCAAATAAAGGCTTTTACTCACCGGTTCCACGTTCTGTCTTCCATGCCTCCACCCAACGTCAACAGTGCCCAGTCACAGTTGGCATGCACGCAGTTTGAGCTGGCGAGGGAAGGGAGCAAGGTCTGGAAAACATAAAAAAAACAGACATATTGAGGCTCCGGCGGGGGGGGGACTCAGAAAACTGAGGAACAGAGGGGACAACAACAATCCCCATTGCAAGCAATATTGAGGCTAGGGAGGGCTTAGAAAACTGACAGAGGGGGCAACAACACTTCCCCTTACCTACAAGGGAGAAGCTCTATTTGTTAATTGCCAGCATGCAGTTCGTGCAGACGATGGACATATTGTTACGGTTGCCTCCAGGCTGGCTGGAAGTTGGACCGTAGAAAGGATGCTTTTAGCGCTCACCAAAGGACCATCAGCATTGTAGACACTATAAGCACTGCATAGACACCATAAGTACTGCAGACTCCACGAACCGCCGCTGCTGGGCTGGGATCTCGCCGTCTGCTATCCACCCTGGACCTATGCCCAGGCTCCAGGTTCCAGTAGGTGAGCCTCTTCATTCTGCAGAGCGAAGCAGAATCATGAACAAGAGCTCAGTAGCAAAGGGAGCATGCAGAGCATAGCAATCCCTGTAGTGATTATAGCTGTTCCCTACAAACATTTGAGGCTGCAAGTTAGAGGGACAAGTCATTCTGTTTAATTGGCACCAAAGGGCTTTCTTTTATGCAGGTTTCCCTTAGATAGGACCACCCACAGGGTGTTACAGAACAACCAATAACACACGTACATTACAGAAAACACTCCCAGCAATTACACACAAAATCCTCCCCTCTGCCTGTGATATAATTATGATACACAATGGGTTAACATAATTATCACAAGCAGGAAAAATACTGTTTTTATACATGTACTATAACTTTAAAACCACACATCCAATCTTCATAAAAAACTGTACTATTACTGTATATAAATATTATTAATCAGCATCGTTTAAATATAAACATACTCAAAAATCATAAAAATCCATTCAGTAGATCAAAAGTTAGCTGGAAGTCCTTTATGCCCACTGCAAGCACATTTTCATGCCCAAAACAGTTCCATAGATTTGGGCTGTGCAGTCGGTCTATTTCAGGCTGAAAAAACGAACAGGACTTAGTCTCTGCGGCTGAAAGTTCAGTATGGTAGAAGGTAAGGGTCAGCAGTGTTCGCGGAAATGTGTAGCCGATTTCAGTTCCATGAATTTGGCTGCACACACCGCTGACCTCGTTCGAATGAACAAAGATGGCGACGCCACGTGTTCATTTGCGCAAACGGCGGCCACCCAGCGTTCGGCAATTTACCTACAGCAGGCTCCCAACCTGGGAGGTAAATTGCCTGCACACTTCCACTTCTGGGTGGTCCGCCTGTGTGGTACTTGGTTCAGTAATCCCTTTTTTCTGAGCCAAGTGTAAAGAAGCCAGGAACAAAGTACTTTTAACAAGTCTGGGGACACAGGCTTAAAGGGGCAGTGTCCCAAACAAGTCTGGGGACACCGTCTTAAAGGGGCATTGTCCCAATTTTCTCTATGCCTCAAAAATGTGCTTAAAGGGCCAGCACCAGTCCCATAAAAAGTCCATAAGCCCCAATATGCTCACAGACTGTTCTTAAAGGGCCATACACACCCGGTCCATAGTCATGGGGGAAGAGGCTGGCAAATAGGCTCCTCCATAATCCAGGGAAGCAGGGCAATTTGTCATTTAAAGGAACAGTTACAAAAGGCATTTTGTAATACATGTTATGTACAGAACTGACATTAGGCAGTCTGGAACAGAGCTCCGGGTTGCCCAAATAACCTACGACCAATATGTTTGACTGGTTTGACGCAAACTCGCCCTTAACATTATCCATACAAGACAGGAGCACAAACATGCCAGGGAATTCGGTATCACTCAGGAAGACTATCAACACGTTCAAACGATGATATCTCTCCTGGAGGAACAAAATGACAACCCACCCCTCACTACATGTAAACCCCCTTCATGGTACACCCCTAATTTTAAAGATGTATCAAATATAGATCTCTTTGTAAAAATGACTACCAAAGCCTTGGACTCCCTCCCCCCTCCTACAGAAGCTCCTGATAACCTAACCAAAGCCGAACGTGAAGCACTTCTTGAGAACTCAGTAAGAACAATGATGTGGTTATAAAACCTTCGGATAAAGGAGGAAATATAGAACTTATGGACCAAGATAAGTACATCGATATGTGTCTTGAACATCTTAAAGATAATACTCAATATCAAGTACTGCCTCAGGATCCTACAGCTACTTTCCTCACCGAATTAAAAATCTTGCTCACCCAAGCTTTGGAGGATGAACTAATCAAAAAGGAGGAATATCAATTTATGATTCCGACCAACAATCCCACTATCTCAACCTTTTACTGTCTCCCCAAAGTTCATAAATCCCTAACTAACCCACCAGGGAGACCCATTGTCTCTGGGAACGACTCTCTAATTGAAAAAATTAGCAAATTTCTTGAACAACTCCTCCATCCATTTGTTACAAAACTTGAGTCGCATGTACAAGACACAAAACATACCTTGTTGATATTGGAAAACTTAGAGGTTCCACCCTACTCACTCCTTGCCAGTCTGGATGTGGTTTCATTGTACAATAACATCCCCCATGACAAGGGATTATATGCCACTTCCTACTTCTTACACAGATCTACTAAGTACAACCCCGAGCAAATTGAATTCATCTTAACTCTTTTGGAGTTCGTTTTAACACATAATTACTTTGTGTTCGACGGTTTGTACTACCTACAACTTCGCGGTACGGCTATGGGCACGGCTTGTGCCCCTAGCTACGCGAACTTATATTTGGGATGGTGGGAGGAGAACCTTTTCAAAGACACAACCACTAACCAATTTTCTCAATATATACACAAATGGTTGAGATATATTGATGATATTTTAATCTTTTGGACCGGTTCTTGTTCTAGCTTCTCTGACATGGTGAAGGTGCTAAACAACAACGATATTGGTTTACAACTGACACACGTCATTCATGAAACACAACTGGTATTTCTAGATCTCAGAATCTTACTGAACATGGATGGCACAATAGATACTGAGCTGTATAGGAAAAGCACTGCATCCAATAACCTTCTCCACTGGCGCAGTTTCCACCCTTACCGCCTGAAAGCTGGAATTCCATATGGACAGTATCTCCGAGCTAGGAGAAACTGTTCTAATGAAGTGTCATTTAAAGCCGAAGCAGATATTTTGAGGACACGCTTCAAGATCCTCAAAAAGGCCTTTCAGAGGGCTCTCTCTCAAGACAGAAGTTCCAGCCTTCATTCTACTAAAGTCACCTCACCTAACCAATTGATTAGGTGTATAGGAACCTACGACAAGCAATGGCAACCTATCAAAGAGATATTTACTCGGCATTGGCCAATCCTACAACATGACACTGACTTAAAACCAGAAGCAGTGGCATATCCCAACATCACGGCTCGTAGGTCAAAAAACCTCAGAGACTTTCTGGTACACAGTCATTTTGAGAGAAAAACACCTTCCAAGAACTGGCTCACTGCACCCGTGGGAATGTATAAATGTGGACGGTGCAAGGCATGTCCTTTCATAAACCAGTCCAAATTGATTAAGTGCACGAATACACAAAAATAATTTAAAATCAACCAGTTCATAAACTGCAGTACTACACGCGTCATATATGTCATCACATGCTCTTGCAGCATGCAATATATTGGAAAGACCTACCAAGAACTCAGGAGACGCACTTTGCAACATGTGAATTCTGTTAAAAATCTACATCTGAGTACTCCAGTGGCCATGCATGTCAGAAATTTCCATGATGGAAACCCTAATCATCTATCTTTTCAGGTCTTGGAAAGAGTTAATTTAAACTCCAGGAAAGGTAACTTCAATCACATACTTCTTCGTAAAGAGTCCAGGTGGATTTATGAATTTAAAACTCTCACTCCAGGCGGTCTAAATGAAGAATTCACCTTCACTCCATTCATTCATTCACATTAGGATTCATTTAGTCAATAGAGCGTATGTATTTATTTTTGTATACTAATGCTCATGACAAGATTTGCCCCTTGTGACTAAGAATCCCTTATTAGATTACACATATGGTCTTATTTTTTATCCTAGTCTGGTTTTTCCTCTGTATTATTATTTTTTTCACCCCTTGATCAGCATTGAAGGGGTTAAAACCGATCTTTATAGCACTCCACGATCACAGGGATATAGACATTATATACACCATTTCTTAGTGTTTTTATTATGTCTTAAGTCCTCCATTGATATGTAATTGTCTCTACTTTTTGAGTCATTTTCGCTCATAAGTTTGTGGCAGTTTATCAGTTTTCAACTGCAACATTTATCTATTCATATGTATTATCATATTCATGTGTTTCCTCTACAGACCCTACAGGGTTAATGATGATACTTATTCAATTAGTGATCATCATCACTGACAATTAGTGACCGACCAATCAGAATCAGTGGGTCTCGTTTGAATCCACCTATAAGCTCTACCTATTACCTTTAAATAGCTGATACTCACCTCACATCGGTTCCCCTCTGATGAGTTGTGACGAAACGCGCGCGTCAGGGGCCATTGGATTCAGTGCAACAGCTCAGTGTGTGGTCCTTAGATCAACATGACTGCACTCTCTGAAGGATCCTGTTCACCACTCCTGTTATGACTGGTGCAGACTATATTGTGGGGTAGATCTATGCCATTGTGCATTATTCTTTCCCCTTCAGTACACATTCGATCGTGATACTACCCCCTCCCTCTGTGTCTGCTGGCTATAACAGTTATTGTGGTTTAGTTTGGGCTATTTTAGCTCCATTTCTCATATGCAGTTGGTGGCAACATTCCACTCCGTTTACCAAGTAAATCATTACTGTTACTATTTCAGTTCTTACTGCAACTTTGTTTTGTTGCAAGTTACTTATACCAGAGGTATCCTGAAAACTTATGAACAGGTCCTCTGTGTTTTTATGTATCTAATGTAGCTATATCTTTAGTGTATATTTGTACAGCACCTCATTTATGTATAATTTATCACTATAAAGAAGGAACCATATCTGCACTGTGACCATTGTAGACCTGTCAATAAGTATGCTGGATATCTTAACAGCGAGTATAGGTCTCTCTCTACATAGGTCACAGGGTTGATTACCTACCAGCACTTTCAGTGTTCGATTTTTTTCACAGGTCACAGGGCTGATTCATGCTCAGAAACTCGGCAGCAGCTGCCCATTAGACCCCAATTCAGTGTTCTCCGAATTGCACACTACTTGAAGTATCGAATGTCACCCACATTGCAATTTGGGACAGATGTGCCGCGATACTATGTGCACAAATATACCATTATAATATAGGTATACGTGTATTCACCATCTAGCTTACACATTTTGATTAGCACTTATTTTTTGGTTCTTTTCTTTTGTTTTGCTGTACATACATTTACACTTACTGTAAATTCACTAAAAGTTATTTTCAATATTTTTTATCTTTTCCTCCAATTGTTTTATATTTTTCGTACTATTAAAAGTTAAATTTTAATGATATCTTGATCCACTAAGGGCACTCATAGCTTGTCTCCTCTTTCCTGTTACTACCCTGGTAGTCCATTGTGGGTTAACCCCATCTTTTGAGTGTCTTTCCTGTAGCTTCCACCTTTTTTTCTTTGCCCAAATAACATATGCCGGGGCATATAGTGTACTTTGCTTAAACTAATTATCTCCCAGGCACGAGAGTTACAAAATTTAAAACATAAAATATTAAAAATACATATAACACATATAGGAACCCCCCACAAATATTATATCTCCAGGTAGCCTGGATCTGAGTGCCCAAGTTGTCCAAATATCGCTCAGATCCCACTAACACAGCCGAATCTGTCCAAATTAGTTCCAGAGAAATAGTGGTTGCGGTCGATCACTTTCGGGAGTTCCCATACGAACAAACTGTTGAGCGGTTCCCCTGGCTCATAGGTAGCGATTGTTCGCCTTGTTCATCCTACCAAACAGCGCTTTCCTCCCTTTTTGTGGAAAGAAGCAGGCGTTTGTGTGATTTTACCGCGAGGTTAGGTGTCCGACTTATAGTTCCAGACACTCAACGACCAAGTCCAGCTGCCTGCGTTCGTGCAACAAGATGGCTGCCGTTTTCTCCAGCACGTGTTGTTCGATTATACGAATGGTGGCCACACAGTTAACGAGCCAGAGGGTGGTCGTGTTCAGTAGATTGTAACTGCTGAACTGGGGAAATGTATTTGTGTTCGGGAAACTGTATACCACGAACTAGGAGGGAAATGTCTTTCGAAGAGAGGGAAAATAGTGAGTTTGTCACAATGTATCGGGCCCATAGTCGTTTGGCAGGAGGCCAGCTTCCACACTTCTCCAGGAGTTTGTGGAAAACATCCAGGGTAAGGAACATTTGTCACACTAAACATACAATCCTAGTATACATGTATATAAACTATCTATTCACTACTCACATTGCTTATAAATCTTCCCTCCTCCACTATATATGTCACTATTATTTCCTTACACTATTAGTGTCACTGTTCCCTGCTCACACTATGAGTGCCACTATTCCCTCCTCACACTATTAGTGTCACTATTCCCTCCTCACACTAGCTGCCACTATTCCCTCCTCACACTATAAGTGTCACTATTCCCTACTCACACTGACTGTCACTATTCCCTCCTCACACTATGAGTGCCACTATTCCCTCCTCACACTATTACCCTACTGCCACTGACCAGTAATCTGGACCAGCCTATGAGCAATGATAGGGTAGTTTTAATACTTATTTGTCTACTGTCTATTGTTATTTCTATATGTGTTTAGGACTATGTGATTTTAGAACATATCAACATAGTACCACCCCCTTACCCACACGTCCCGTTTTGTTTAATGCCAGTAAGTCTGTGTGCCAGCCAAGAGGTAACCAGCACCTACTGCCACTCAGAACTGACGTTTATTTACCCTATTAAAGTATGATATTGTAATATCTCTTGCGACAGGATACTATACCTGCTCTATATTTCTTTTGATACTAACATCCCTATATTGGGTTTCTCTATAAGGACAGTTTTTCTCTCTCTTTGCACTTTAAACTTTGAGGGTTACCCCCTCCCTGTCCGGTCACACTTGACAACGTTATGGGCCAACCCATGTCTCTAAATTACTGTATCAACTCAATTATCTCCAAATGAAAAAAGGACAATTTTTATACATTTCTGGAAACACCCCAAAATCACATAATAACCCCATAAAACATACTTCCCCTGATAGCCCCGATCTAGGGGAACAACATATTCAAAAATCACCCAGATCGGTTCAGGGATTCAAAAGTTATATAGAAGTCCCATTTCTGCCCAGAATAGTTCCATGAATTCAGCTGGTGCAGCCGGTCTCTTTCGTGCAGTTCAAAATGTCGAACAATATCTTTAAGGTAGTCGTGTGCCTCTTAGTTTGTGTGTTGTTTTTACCGAATGATGCCTCCTTCGGATGAATTAGGACGAATCTAAGTGGTCCTTGAAGTCCCAGCGGTGTTCGGGCCGTTGAGTGTCCTAAAATAGTTCCAGACACTCAATGACCAAGCCCCGCTGGATAAGTTCGACAAAACAAGATGGCCGCCACCACATGTTCGTGCATACGAATCGACGGCCACCCAGTAAATTACTTAGAACGCTCAGAGTTGCGGTTTGGAATAGTGTCATATAGGTCAATTGATGGCACAATGGGTGCACGAAATGTTCGGTAAAACATTCTGTATATGAACTAGCTGGGTAAAGTCTGTTCATCTTAGTTTGTATACCGTTTTAGGCGAATGGCATTACTAATAAAGTTCAGGATGGCAACAAAATATAAGTCCAGCGAACAGAACAGTCACCATTCCCTCCTCACACTATTTGTCACTATTCCCTACTCACACTATGAATGTCATCATTCCCTTCTCACACCATGAATGTCACCATTCCCTCCTCACACTATGAATGTCACCATTCATTCAGACTGCAAGAGTAGTGCCTATCCATAAAAGTGGTGACACTACTTTGGTTTCTAACTATCGCCCAATATCATTGCTCCCTGTATTGTCAAAAATCTTAGAAAAATGTGTCCATACGCAACTATTTGAGTATTACCAACAATCAAACTATCTGACCCCTGATCAATCGGGCTTTCGCCAGAATCACTCCACTACAACTGCCCTCTTAAAAGTTTGCAATGAAATCCAAACTGGCATGGAACAAGGAGACCTAACTGGAGCTATTTTCCTTGATTTTGCAAAGGCCTATGACACAGTAGACCATGTCATTCTACTGCACAAACTCAAAAACACAGGTATTGGTGATAGCTCGCTAACCTGGTTTTGATCGTATGTATCGGATCGCTCGCAATATGTGTCCATTTCTGACAGCGACTCCCTCTCCCAGTCACATGTGGTGTTCCCCAAGGTTCCATTCTCGGCCCCCTACTATTTACATTGTAGCGGAGAGGTAGTATAATCCACAGTATCTCCGCTGGGTAACAGGAACAGCATAAAATAATCCAGGCAAATAAGTACAGCATACAATAACCCGGTAGCGTTACAAGAATCCTTCCTTCCCAAGAACTAGACGACACATAGGCTGGGAGTCAACTGAGCTTTTAATCACAGGTCACAGTATTTATGGAATTCCCCATGCAAGGGGTTTCCCTACTGACATTACAGGGGTTGTACAGTAGGGGACTACATGGGGAACTGATCAACCTGGACATTTCTCCCATCATGCACTGCTGTACGAGAGGGATACTCCCACTAGAATATACAGTTATGTGGATTATCCCTCCGTACAGCCAAACCAATATTTTACATGAAAATGCATAACTTTTATAATATTCGTTAGATTTAAACGAATGGACGTTCGGTAGATAGCTGGGGTCTGAGCGCACATTTCGTGAAAGTACCGCTCAGATCCCAGCCTAAATAACCGAACGCCGCACGAAACCCACATTATTTCTAAGTTACATTCAAACTACCGATTGACCTTAGGGAAACACATTACCGAAGGACCGGGGCTCCCGAACGGCTTGGAAGTCCAGCGGTATTCATGCCGTTGAGTAGCCGATTTTAGTTCCAGGCGCTCGACGACCAAATACCGCGGGGCTAACAAAGGATCAAAGATGGCCAACCGCCGCGTGGTCGGTAGCCGAACGACGGCACCAACAATGTTGCAATCCTTAATGGGAGCCACACGACCTCCTGTGTGTGGTCTCCCTTCGGTAGTTTGTTCGTTTCACGAACAGTGTTGAAATTCACTGTTCGTGAAACTATTGCATGAATGCTGGCGGTTTTCATGCCGCCAGCATACGAACGCTATTGTTCACCTGAAATACATTACACATACATACGCTTGGTTCTTAAAGCGGTAAACACACATTTAAGAAACACAGTTTTAAAGTGGCTGCTTTTGCCACATACATTTTTTATAAATGATCTGCCTAATGTCTGCAAATCCTCAAATATACACATGTACGCAGACGACACAATAATCTATGCTAGAAAATCCGATCTACCGCAGCTTGAGGCTGTGCCCCAAGACCAGTTTACAGAGGTAGAAAAGTGGATCGCAAAAAACAAACTCTTCCTAAACACTGACAAAACTGTCACAATGATCTTTGGAACAGTACCTAAATTACACAAATTACACAATTCCCACCTATCCATTAAAACAAATTAAAATGACACACTGACCGCAGTCCACTTTTTCAAATACTTGGGTATGTTGTTACACCCCCAATCTATCTTTTGGCCTCCACATAGAAAAACTTGCATCTAAACTTTATCCAAAACTAGGTGCCCTGTACAGAAATAAATCCTGCCTAAGCCCTACAGTAAAGGAAAATATTGTACAGCAAATGCTGATGCCAATCATTGATTATGGGGATGTAGTATATGCATCGCAAACCCACCTTAATAAACTCAACACATTGTATAACTCGTTCTGCCGATTTGTGCTACAATGTAATTACAGGACCCACCATTGCGACATGCTAAAAGAACTAAACTGGCTGTCGCTGGAATCCCGACGCACCCTTCATCTTTCCAGCCTTGTGTTTAAGAGCTTTTCTGGGAAGCTCCCACCCTACCTGAACACAATGCTTTCCCCGGCTGTTCCCACCGCCTTTAACCTCCGATCCAGTACCAGCACTTTATTTAGTCTACCTCAATACAAAAAGAAAGCGTCCCGATCCTCCTTCTCCTACAGAGGGCCGCAATTGTGGAACAACCTCCCGCACAATTTAAAATCTTCCCTAAGCTTAAAGTCCTTTAAGAGATCTCTCTCTACATACCTCAAAACAGAATGCACCTGTCATGGTTGATTATATATTTCCTACCTGTTCTATGTTACATTTTGTATACAATGTCTGTCACTGTTTCCTCCCTGCATTATGTCTGTCACTGTTCTTACTACCTCTGTTGATGTTCTATCTCCTATCTCTATTACTCACACTGCTCTCCATTAAATCATTGTCCACACTAATTGGGAACATTTATTTCTGTATCTTCAGGGGCTGCAGCCTATTCTGGGGCCGTGACGCAAACTATTTCCACCGCTCTGCTAGTGTTTGAGCTTACAGGACAGATGTCTCATATTTTGCCTGTGCTAATTGCTGTTCTTATAGCCAATGCCATCAGCCAAAGCTGCCAGAATTCCTTCTTTGACCTCATCATAATTATTAAGAAACTGCCGTATCTACCGAAGCTCACCATGGGAAGAAGCAGGTCAGACATAAGACTATTTGGTCTTGTTACCTGCGCAAACCTGAAGCCATGTGTACAATTGTTTGCTAGTTCGTGGTGTGATAAAGTGGGTTGGAAGTTAATAATTAGTAGTGTTTTATAGTATGTAGGAACATGCTAGTTAGTAGTTTGATAGAGTTGGGAGTAGTGCACTCTTTAGTATAATGAATGAGTGGGTAGGATCATGCTAGTTAGTGCTGGGATAGAGTAAACCAGTTAATTGCATAAAAGTAGAACTAATCATATGAAAGAATGGATGAGAGGTTGCACAATAGTACCGTGATAGGTTGGGTGACTGTGAGAGTGTTTGAGAGTAAGCCAGTTAGTGATCTTTGTGTTGGATTTCTCCACAGTGCCCATGATATCAGTGCAGAAGATTTCATGATAACAGACCTGCTCTACCTGGTGAAGGGCTTTAAATACAAGGATGTTCGAAATCTGCTCAAAACATCAGAACTCAGACAGTTTCCCATTGTGGATGCAGAAGGTTCTTTAATAAAGCTCACCTCTTCTCCTACCTTCTCCATTCTCTCCTCTGTATATTTCCTCGGTATCTTATCCCATCCCCTACCTTCTCCATTCTCTCCTCTGTCTATTACCTCGGTATCTTATCCCATCTCCTAACTTCTCCATTCTCTCCTCAGTATATTCTCCCATCTCCTACTTTCTCAATTTCCATCTTGGTATCTTATCCCGTCTCCTATCTTCTCCATTCTCTCCTAAGTATCTTCTACCATCTCCTCCTTTCTCCATATCCATCTCGGTATCTTATCCCATCTCCTACCTTCTCCATTCTCTCCACTGTATATTACCTCGGTATCTTATCCCATCTCCTACCTTCTCCATTCTCTCCTCTGTATATTACCTCGGTATCTTATCCCATCTCCTAACTTTTCCATTCTCTCCTCAGTATCTTCTACCATCTCCTACTTTCTCCATTTCAATCTCAGTATCTTATCCCATCTCCTACCTTCTCTATTCTCTCCCCAGTATCTTATCCCATCTCCTTTATCCATATCCATCTCGGTATCTTATCCCATCTCCTACCTTCTCCATTCTCTCCTCTGTATATTACCCCATCTATCTCCCCTGTATATTTCCACATCCATCCTCGGTATCTTCTCCCATCTCTTACCTTCTCCATTCCCTCCTCTGTATCTTATCCCATCTCTTACCTTCTCCATTCCCTCTTCGGTATCCTATCCCATCACTTACCTTCTCCATAACCTCCTCTGTATCTTTTCTCATCTCCTACCTTCTTCAATCCCTCCTCGGTATCCTATCCCATCACTTACCTTCTCCATTCTCTCCTCGGTATCCTATCCCATCACTTGCCTTCTCTATTCCCTCCTCTGTATCTTATCTCAACTCTTACCTTCTCCATTTCCTCCTCTGTATCTTATCCCATCTCCTACCTTCTCCATTCCCTCCTCGGTATCTTATGCCATCACTTACCTTCTCCATTCCCTCCTCTGTATCTTATCTCATCTCCTACCTTCTCCATTCCCTCCTCGGTATCCTATCTATCACTTACTTTCTCCATTCCCTCCGCGGTATCCTATTCCATCACTTACCTTCTCCATTCCCTCCTTTGTATCTTATCTCATCTCCTACCTTCTCCATTCCCTCACTTACCTTCTCCATTTCCTCCTGTGTATCTTATCCCATCTCCTACCTTCTCCATTCCCTCCTCTGTATTTTATCCTATCACTTACCTCCTCCATTCTCTCCTCGTATCCTATCCCATCACTTACCTTCTCCATTCCCTCCTCGGTATCCTGTCCCATCACTTACCTTCTCCATTTCCTCCTGTGTATCTTATCCCATCTCCTACCTTCTCCATTCCCTCCTCTGTATTTTATCCTATCACTTACCTTCTCCATTCCCTCCTCAGTATCCTATCCCATCACTTACCTTCTCCATTACCTCCTCTGTATCTTATCTCAACTTTTACCTTCTCCAATTCCTCCTCTGTATCTTATCCCATTACCTACCTTCTCCATTCCCTCCCCGTTATCCTATCCCATCACTTACCTTCTCCATTCCCTCCTCTGTATCTTATCTCATCTCCTACCTTCTCCATTACCTCCTCTGTATCTTATCTCAACTTTTACCTTCTCCATTTCCTCCTCTGTATCTTATCCCATTACCTACCTTCTCCATTCCCTCCTCGTTATCCTATCCCATCACTTACCTTCTCCATTCCCTCCTCTGTCTCTTATCTCATCTCCTACCTTCTCCATTCTCTCCTCGGTATCCTATCCCATCACTTACCTTCTCCATTTCCTCATCTGTATCTTATCTCAACGCTTACCTTCTCCATTCCCTCCTCTATATATGTTAAAGTGTCTATATAAATACATATTTTGTAAAAAAATAACTATACCTATCAAATCCATCTTTTCCATCTTTTTATTTTTCCCATTTCAGACATTTTTTTAAATCTTCATGTCAGTTTCTCCTCTTTTGACTCGTTGCTTTCTTACCTTTCCTTTAGAATCCAAGATTCTCCTAGGCACGGTCAGTCGGAAGACCCTGAGCAAGATGTTGTCAGATCAGCTTAGTACGGAGCGGAGAATTCAATTCATGCTTAATCGGGGTGGAACAGAAAACCTAGATTGCAGCCTTACTGTAAATGTAAGAAACAGAATGAATGTGTTGGCGAGATAGGGTGAGGTGAAAATGATAATGAACATTAATGAAGAAATCGTACTGGTATTGCGATGTCCGTTGATAAGTTTGTATCTTTGTTATTATTATTAAGTAGAGATTGTAGCCTTATTAGTCCAGTGATGTAGATGTAAAAAAAACAGATAAAATTCGTATCTTGTAATACCTTTTTTATTGGACTAACATAATTTTTTAATGACAAGCTTTCGGGAGAACCTTCCCTTTCTCAAGTATAAAGCTTGTCAATGAAAAATTCTGTCAGTCCAATAAAAAAAGTATTACAAGAAAGGAATTTTATCTGTTTTATACATTATTATTATTAATATTGGCATTTTTATAGCGCCTACTTATTCCGCAGCGCTTTACAATATTATAAAGGAGGAAATTTAACTATAAATAAGACAATAACAAAACGTTACAGGAACAATAGGTAGACGAGGACCCTGCTCAGATGAGCTTACCGTCTAGAGGAGGTAAGTATAAAGACACAATAGGAAGGACATCAAGGGGAACAAACAACAAGGAGGGAAAGTAACAGAATTGGAGGTGAGCGTGGAGTGTGGCCTTTTAGGAGAGAGCAAGAAAAAGGCTTGTGAGATAGAAGGCCAATTAGGAGAGAATACCAGTAATCTATGCGAGAAATTACTAGATTATGAACATCTCCTTAGCAGTATCTTGAGTGAGAAAGGGGTGGATGCGGGCAATGTTTTTCAGTGGAATCAGCAGGATTTGTACGTTTGTGTGGTGGTAAGTGTGAGAGCTAAAGCTGGATGAATGGATGTCTGTGAGAGTGTGAGAGTGTTGTGTGTTGTAAAGACAGATGCGAGATTGTAAGAGGCTGAGTGGCAGTGGCATGACAGTAGGTGATAAAGACAAAAAGGGAATTGGGGACACACCCGGAACATTCATTTTGCAGGAATGGTGCTGCCGTAGTGACCAAAATGTATATATAATACAAATTAAGGAACAGAGCATACATAAAATAGTTTAACTATTTATAAGGCTACTTATAATCCCCTATCTCAGCAAACTAATATGGGGATTCAGTTCCACCATACGGCCATATTGTGTTAAGTTCACTGCTACATCACAGTACCCCAATATCCGTGGATCCTACACTAATTACATCACAGTACCCCAATATCCGTGGATCCTACACTAATTACATCACAGTACCCCAATATCAGTGGGTCGTACACTAATGACATCACAGTACCCCAATATCAGTGGGCCCTACACTAATTATATCACAGTACCCCAATATCAGAGGGTCCTACACTAATTATATCACAGTACCCCAATATCCGTGGATCCTACACTAATTACATCACAGTACCCCAATATCAGTGGATCCTACACTAATCACATCACAGTACCCCAATATCTGTGGATCCTACACTAATTACATCACAGTACCCCAATATCCGTGGATCCTACACTAATCCCATCACAGTACCCCAATATCCGTGGATCATACACTAATCACATCACAGTACCCCAATATCCGTGGATCATACACTAATCACATCACGGTACCCCAATATCCGTGGATCATACACTAATTACATCACAATACCCCAATATCAGTGGGTCCTACACTAATTACATCACAGTACGCCAATATCCATGGGTCCTACACTAAATACATCACAGTACCCCAATATCAGTGGGCCCTACACTAATTATATCACAGTACCCCAATATCCGTGGGTCCTACACTAATTACATCACAGTACCCCAATATCAGTGGGTCCTACACTAATTACATCACAGTACCCCAATATCAGTGGGTCCTACACTAATTACATCAGAGTACCCCAATATCAGTGGGCCCTACACTAATTACATCACAGTACCCCAATATCAGTGGGCCCTACACTAATTACATCACAGTACCACAATATCGATGGATCCTACACTAATTACATCACAGTACCCCAATATCAGTGGATTCTACACTAATTACATCACAGTACCCCAATATCCGTGGGTCCTACACTAATTACATCACAGTACCCCAATATCAGTGGGCCCTACACTAATTATATCACAGTACCCCAATATCAGTGGTCCTACACTAATTACATCACAGTACCCCAATATCAGTTGGCCCTACACTAATTACATCACAGTACCCCAATATCCGTGGGCCCTACACTAATTATATCACAGTACCCCAATATCAGTGGGTCCTACACTAATTACATCACAGTACCCCAATATCAGTGGGCCCTACACTAATTACATCACAGTACCCCAATATCAGTGGGCCCTACACTAATTACATCACAGTACCACAATATCGATTGATCCTACACTAATTACATCACAGTACCCCAATATCAGTGGATTCTACACTAATTACATCACAGTACCCCAATATCCGTGGGTCCTACACTAATTACATCACAGTACCCCAATATCAGTGGGCCCTACACTAATTACATCACAGTACCACAATATCGATGGATCCTACACTAATTACATCACAGTACCCCAATATCCGTGGGTCCTACACTAATTATGTCACAGTACCCCAATATCCGTGGATCCTACACTAATCACATCACAGTACCCCAATATCCATGGGTCCTACACTAATTACATCACAGTACGCCAATATCCGTGGGTCCTACACTAATTACAACACAGTACCCCAATATCAGTGGGCCCTACACTAATTATATCACAGTACCCCAATATCCATGGGTCCTACACTAATTACATCACAGTACCCCAATATCAGTGGGTCCTACACTAATTACATCACAGTACCCCAATATCAGTGGTCCTACACTAATTACATCACAGTACCCCAATATCAGTGGGCCCTACACTAATTACATCACAGTACCACAATATCGATGGATCCTACACTAATTACATCACAGTACCCCAATATCAGTGGATTCTACACTAATTACATCACAGTACCCCAATATCAGTGGGCCCTACACTAATTACATCACAGTACCCCAATATCAGTGGGCCCTACACTAATTACATCACAGTACCACAATATCGATGGATCCTACACTAATTACATCACAGTACCCCAATATCAGTGGGCCCTACACTAATTACATCACAGTACCCCAATATCAGTGGGCCCTACACTAATTACATCACAGTACCACAATATCGATGGATCCTACACTAATTACATCACAGTACCCCAATATCAGTGGATTCTACACTAATTACATCACAGTACCCCAATATCCGTGGGTCCTACACTAATTACATCACAGTACCCCAATATCAGTGGGCCCTACACTAATTACATCACAGTACCACAATATCGATGGATCCTACACTAATTACATCACAGTACCCCAATATCCGTGGGTCCTACACTAATTATGTCACAGTACCCCAATATCCGTTGATCCTTCACTAATCACATCTCAGTACCCCAATATCCATGGGTCCTACACTAATTACATCACAGTACGCCAATATCCGTGGGTCCTACACTAATTACATCACAGTACCCCAATATCAGTGGGCCCTACACTAATTATATCGCAGTACCCCAATATCCATGGGTCCTACACTAATTACATCACAGTACCCCAATATCAGTGGGTCCTACACTAATTACATCACAGTACCCCAATATCAGTGGTCCTACACTAATTACATCACAGTACCCCAATATCAGTGGGCCCTAAACTAATTACATCACAGTACCACAATATCGATGGATCCTACACTAATTACATCACAGTACCCCAATATCAGTGGATTCTACACTAATTACATCACAGTACCCCAATATCAGTGGGCCCTACACTAATTACATCACAGTACCCCAATATCAGTGGGCCCTACACTAATTACATCACAGTACCACAATATCGATGGATCCTACACTAATTACATCACAGTACCCCAATATCCGTGGGTCCTACACTAATTATGTCACAGTACCCCAATATCAGTGGGCCCTACACTAATTATATCACAGTACCCCAATATCCATGGGTCCTACACTAATTACATCACAGTACCCCAATATCAGTGGGTCCTACACTAATTACATCACAGTACCCCAATATCCGTGGGTCCTACACTAATTACATCACAGTACCCCAATATCAGTGGGCCCTACACTAATTACATCACAGTACCACAATATCGATGGATCCTACACTAATTACATCACAGTACCCCAATATCCGTGGGTCCTACACTAATTATGTCACAGTACCCCAATATATGTGGATCCTACACTAATTGCATCACAGTACCCCAATATCGGTGGATCCTACACTAATTACATCACAGTACCCCAATATCCGTGGGTCCTACACTAATTACATCACAGTACCTCAATATCCATGGGTCCTACACTAATTACATCACAGTACCCCAATATCAGTGGGCCCTACACTAATTACATCACAGTACCCCAATATCAGTGGGTCCTACACTAATTACATCACAGTACCCCAATATCCGTGGGTCCTACACTAATTATGTCACAGTACCCCAATATATGTGGATCCTACACTAATTGCATCACAGTACCCCAATATCGGTGGATCCTACACTAATTACATCACAGTACCCCAATATCCGTGGGTCCTACACTAATTACATCACAGTACCTCAATATCCATGGGTCCTACACTAATTACATCACAGTACCCCAATATCAGTGGGCCCTACACTAATTACATCACAGTACCCCAATATCAGTGGGTCCTACACTAATTACATCACAGTACCCCAATATCAGTGGGTCCTACACTAATTACATCACAGTACCCCAATATCAGTGGTCCTACACTAATTACATCACAGTACCCCAATATCAGTGGGCCCTACACTAATTCCATCACAGTACCACAATATCGATGGATCCTACACTAATTACATCACAGTACCCCAATATCAGTGGATTCTACACAGTACCCCAATATCCGTGGGTCCTACACTAATTACGTCACAGTACCCCAATATATGTGGATCCTATACTAATTGCATCACAGTACCCCAATATCGGTGGATCCTACACTAATTACATCACAGTACCCCAATATCCGTGGATCCTACACTAATTATATCACAGCACCCCAATATCCGTGGGTCCTACACTAATTACATCACAGTACCCCAAAATCAGTGGATCCTACACTAATTACACCACAGTACCCCAATATCCGTGGATCCTACACTAATTACACCACAGTACCCCAATATCCGTGGATCCTACACTAATTACATCACAGTACCCCAATATCCGTGGGTCCTACACTAATTACATCACAGTACCCCAATATCCGTGGGCCCTACACTAATTACATCACAGTACCACAATATCGATGGATCCTACACTAATTACATCACAGTACCCCAATATCTGTGGGTCCTACACTAATCACGTAACAGTACCCCAATATCCATGGATCCTACACTAATTACATCACAGTACCCCAATATCCGTGGGTCCTACACTAATTCCAATGTGAGAGACAAAGTAAGTATTGAAAGCCTATGTCTAATGCGCGTGCGCGGCATTGCTGCGCACGCGCATTAGGTATCCCCCGCTGGTGGCTGCGCATGCTTAATGTACAATATACAGCCTAATGTATAGTATACAACTTAATGTATGGTATATAGCTTAATGTATTGCATGCAACTTTATGTACAGTATACAGCTTAATGTACGGTATACAGCCACCAATATTAGGCTACTGTGAAGTAGAAGTGGGCCTTTTAAGATTTAAAACAGTATTTTTATATGTGCACTGTTCCATAGTAGGTGGTGTGAGAACTGGCATCGGGGTGTTATGATACGTGGTGAATGGTGGTGTGGTGTGTAGTGATTGGTGATGTGTGGTGTAGAGTTGGTGTGGCGTAGAGTTGGTGTGGTGTAGAGATGGTGGTGTGTAGAGATGGTGTGGTGAATGGTGGTGTGGTGTAGAGATGATCTGGTGAATGGTGGTGTGGTGTAGATATGATGGTGTGGTGAATTGTGGTGTTGTGTAGAGATGGTGGTGTTGTGTAGAGATGGTGTGGTGAATTGTGGTGTTGTGTAGAGATGGTGGTGTTGTGTAGAGATGGTGTGGTGAATTGTGGTGTTGTGTAGAGATGGTGGTGTTGTGTAGAGATGGTGTGGTGAATTGTGGTGTTGTGTAGAGATGGTGGTGGTGTTGTGTAGAGATGGTGGTGTTGTGTAGAGATGATGGTGGTGTGTAGAGATGGTGTGGTGAATGGTGGTTGTAACGGCTACCCAGATAGAGAGAGGGTTTCTGCCGTTGGAGACGTCCTTTTTCCCTGCAAGCTGCTGTGGAGAAGTAGGCTGATATAATCCCATCCACGATATCCAGAGCGAAAATCAGGTTCAGCTGCAACAGGAACAGAATAACCTTCCCAAACAATCCCCTTTCAAGAACGAGACGAGGCTACGTTATGAAGGGTCAAGATGAACTGAGGACTGGGACACCCAGCCTGCTTTTTATTAGAAAAGGGTACACACAGGACACTCCCAGGGGGAGGATGAAAACAACCAATTATGCACAGGGTAACACCCCCACGTCTCCTCCCCTCAGATAACCACATAATACAATTAGAACATACAATATTTTGCCCCAGTTCTGGATGTACCCCAAAAACAGGGGGTACACCTTTAAATCCGGCACCGCTTGAGAGATCTTCGTTCGGGGAACACTCTGTCCAAAAATCAGCCCGATTGGGTGAACGGTTCGGGAGTTACAGAGTTTCAAAGTTTTGACCGACCGCACAGACCAACTAGCCGAAAATAGTTCCATGAGTTTTGGCCTTGCGGTCGGTCTCTGTTCGCACGGTAAAACGGCATGAAAATCTTGTCATCCATCCGAATCGCGGGGTTCGCTGAAATCCCCATAGGTGACTGAGTATAACTACCGAATGGTGGGGTGTTCGGTAGTTTCTGTGCGAACTTGTGGAGGTCTGGAGGACTCAGCGGTGTTCGCCTGTTTGCGTATCCGTTTTTAGTTCCATGCGGTTACAGGCAAACACCGCTGTTCGCACACAAGATGGCCGCGACCACGTGTAAAGTCCTGAAATGGCGGCCACCTACATTTCACATACGGACTTCGCACGAAATCAGGCGAACAGAGGCATGAACCGAACAAAAGAAAAGACTAAGTTGGAAGGATCTGTTACAGTGGTGTTGTGTAGAGATGGTGTGGTGTTGTGTAGAGATGATGGTGGTGTTATGTAGAGATGTTGGTGTTGTGTAGAGATGATGGTGTTGTGTAGAGATGGTGTGGTGACGGGTGGTGTTGTGTAGAGATGGTGGTGTGGTGTAGAGATGGTGTGGTGAAGGGTGGTGTTGTGTAGAGATGATGGTGTGGTGTAGAGATGGTGTTGTTGTGTAGAGATGGTGAGGTGAATGGTGGGTGTTGTGTAGAGATGGTGGTGTGGTGTGTGGTGATTGGTTGTAATAAATTCCTTCTTCTGTGTGTGTTTTCAGGATGATTGAAATAAGTGTTTCAATGTACATTATCTCACAAAAGTGAATACCCCCCTCACATTTTTGTAAATATTTTATTATATCTTTTCATGTGACAACACTGAATAAATTATACTCTGCTACAATGTAAAGTAGTAAGTGTACAGCCTGTATAACAGTGGTATGTGACTCGTTAGTGTTACAAGGTCAGGTGTGAATGGGTAGCAGGTGTGTTAAATGAGTCCTTTGTCCCCTATTCTATATAGATATGCCCATAATGACATCAGAATATAACCCTATCCATATAAGGACAAGACCCCCAATCCACATTCCAGACTACTCAGACAAAGAAAGCTTTGTGACTTATTAATACCATGTTACTTATGTCAATTCAGACATCCAAACCTAATCAATAGAAACATAGAATATGCAATATTCTACAATGGTGGTGTGGTGTAGAGATGGTGTGGTGAATGGTAGGTTGGTGTGTGGTGTAGAGGTGGTGAATGGTGGTATGGTATGTGGTGTAGAGATGGTGTGGTGAATGGTGGTGTAGTGTGTTGTGAAGAAATGGTGTGGTGGTGTATAGAGATGGTGTGGTGTATGGTGTGGTGTGTGGTAAATGGTGATGTGGTGTGTAGAGATGGTGTGGTGAATGATGATGTATGGTGTGGTGAACGGTGCTGTGGTGTAGCGATGGTGTGGTGAATGGTGATATGCTGTGTAGAGATGGTGTGGTGATGTGGTGTTGTGTGTGGTGATGTAGAGATGGTGTTGTTTGTTGTGATGTATGTTGTAGAGATGGTGTGGTGAATGGTGATGTGGTGTGGTGTGTAGAGATGGTGTGGTGTGTGGTGATGTATGTTGTAGAGATGGTGTGGTGAATGGTGGTGTGTTGTGTTGTGTAGAGATGGTGTGTTTTGGTAAGAAGGCATTCAATCGGTTAGAAGTGATGGTAAGTGAAATTAAAATATTAAACAACGCTATTGCTTGGGAGGAGAAGGTAACATATTATATTACATTTGATTTATTTCAGTCTATGGGAGAGAATGGATCATCAAGACCCAGACTGCCAAGAACAGGTGATATTCTGTGTCAATCTTGTCTACCTTCTTTTATAATCCCTTAACTGCTGAGTGTTACTCCTTGTCTTGCACTCTCTGTCTATAGGAATTAACTTCATTCACTAAGCACTAGACTCAATATAGATAAGGGCAGGCAGGCAGTGGCGGAACTATCGCGGTCGCAGGGGTCGCAGGGGTCGCAGCTGTGACCGGGTGCCCGCCAACATGTGTTGGGGTCCCAGCCAGCACGGTAGAGCTACTGGGGCCGCATTGAAGGGGCCCATCGGGTGGTCCACTCTGGTAGGGCCACCAGATGGAAATGTATTTCCAGTGAGCCCAGTCAGCGCAGCAGCGCTTTTAACAGCACGACCGGGCCCCCTGCGATGACTTCACAGCTAGGAGGAAGTCGCTTCCTCCCAGCAACCACCGGGGGCCATGTGGGAGGAAGGAGGAGGGAGTCAGAGTTGAAACTCTGACTCCCATCAGGCTGAACCACCTCTGGACCCCAGAAAAGTCACCCTCTTGCATCTAAAAGGTAGGAAACAGAAGGGTGACTAAACCATTTTGTGTGTGTTTGTTTGTATGTATGTATGTGTCTGTCTGTCTGTGTTTGTGTGTGTGTGTGTTTGTTTGTATGTATGTATGTGTCTGTCTGTCTGTGTTTGTGTGTGTGTATGTCTGTATGTGTGTGTGTATGTGTATGTGTGTGTGTATGTATGTGTCTCTGTGTGTGTGTGTGTGTGTTTATGTATGTATGTGTGTGAGTTTGTATGTATGTGCGTGTGTGTCTATGTGTGTGTCTGCATGTGGTGGGGGCGCAATGTATGGGAGTGGGAGAGCAGACGTACAGGGGGGGTGGCTTGGGGTAGACGTATGCAGGGGGCCCCAGGGCAATTTTCACGCCGTGTCCCTGTGATTTCTAGTTATGCCTCTGCAGGCAGGGTGAGTGTGAGTGAATGTATTCGAGTAGATAAGGGCAGGCAGAGTGAGTGTGAGTGGGGGAATCAATGGAAAATCGGTCAGAGTGAGTCAGTCAGGGTGAGTGTGTTAGAGTAGATGAGGACAGACAGGGTGAGTGTGAATGACTGTGTTAGAGTAGATGACAGGCAGGGTGAGTGTGAGTATAAATGTAAGTGAAGTCAGTCAGGGTGAGGGTGAGTGGGGGTATAAATGTGAAGTCAGTCAGGGTGAGGGTGAGTGGGGGTATCAATGTAAGTGAAGTCAGTCACGGTGAGTCAGTGAGGGTGAGTGGGGGTATCAATGTAAGTGAAGTCAGTCAGGGTGAGTGTGTTAGAGTAGATGAGGACAGACAGGGTGAGCTTGAGTGACTGTGTTAGAGTAGATGACAGGCAGGGTGAGTGTGTGTTAGAGTTGATGAGGACAGGCAGGATGAGTGTGAGTATAAATGTAAGTGAAGTCAGTCAGGGTGAGAGTGAGTGGGGGTATCAATGTAAAGGAAGTCGGTGAGGGTGAGTGGGGGTATCAATGTAAGTGAAGTTGGTCAGGGTGAGTGGGGGTATCAATGTAAGTGAAGTCAGTCAGGGTGAGGGTGAGTGGGTTTATCAATCAAAGTGAAGTCAGTCAGGGTGAGGGTGAGTGGGGGTATCATTGTAAGTTAAGTCAGTCAGGGTGAGTGGGCGTATCAATGTAAATGAAGTCAGTCAGGGTGAGGGTGAGTGGGAGTATCAATGTAAGTGAAGTTGGTCAGGGTGAGTGGGGGTATCAATGTAAGTGAAGTCAGTCAGGGTGAGGGTGAGTGGGAGTATCAATGTAAGTGAAGTCAGTCAGGGTGAGTGGGCGTATCAATGTAAATGAAGTCAGTCAGGGTGAGGGTGAGTGGGAGTATCAATGTAAATGAAGTCAGTCAGGGTGAGGGTGAGTGGGGGTATCAATGTAAATGAAGTCAGTCAGGGTGAGAGTGAGTGGGAGTATCAATGTAAGTGAAGTCAGTCAGGGTGAGGGTGAGTGGGAGTATCAATGTAAGTGAAGTCAGTCAGGGTGAGTGGGGGTATCAATGTAAATGAAGTCAGTCAGGGTGAGGGTGAGTGGGGGTATCAATGTAAGTGAAGTTGGTCAGGGTGAGTGGGGGTATCAATGTAAGTGAAGTCAGTCAGGGTGAGGGTGAGTGGGTTTATCAATCAAAGTGAAGTCAGTCAGGGTGAGGGTGAGTGGGGGTATCATTGTAAGTTAAGTCAGTCAGGGTGAGTGGGCGTATCAATGTAAATGAAGTCAGTCAGGGTGAGGGTGAGTGGGAGTATCAATGTAAGTGAAGTTGGTCAGGGTGAGTGGGGGTATCAATGTAAGTGAAGTCAGTCAGGGTGAGGGTGAGTGGGAGTATCAATGTAAGTGAAGTCAGTCAGGGTGAGTGGGCGTATCAATGTAAATGAAGTCAGTCAGGGTGAGGGTGAGTGGGAGTATCAATGTAAATGAAGTCAGTCAGGGTGAGGGTGAGTGGGGGTATCAATGTAAATGAAGTCAGTCAGGGTGAGAGTGAGTGGGAGTATCAATGTAAGTGAAGTCAGTCAGGGTGAGGGTGAGTGGGAGTATCAATGTAAGTGAAGTCAGTCAGGGTGAGTGGGGGTATCAATGTAAATTAAGTCAGTGAGGGTGAGTGGGGGTATCAATGTAAGTGAAGTTGGTCAGGGTGAGTGGGGGTATCAATGTAAGTGAAGTCAGTCAGGGTGAGGGTGAGTGGGAGTATCAATGTAAGTGAAGTTGGTCATGGTGAGTGGGTTTATCAATCAAAGTGAAGTCAGTCAGGGTGACGGTGAGTGGGGGTATCATTGTAAGTGAAGTCAGTCAGGGTGACGGTGAGTGGGGGTATCAATGTAAGTGAAGTCAGTCAGGGTGAGGGTGAGTGGGGGTATCAATGTAAGTGAAGTCAGTCAGGGTGAGTGGGCGTATCAATGTAAATGAAGTCAGTCAGGGTGAGGGTGAGTGGGAGTATCAATGTAAGTGAAGTTGGTCAGGGTGAGTGGGGGTATCAATGTAAGTGAAGTCAGTCAGGGTGAGGGTGAGTGGGAGTATCAATGTAAGTGAAGTCAGTCAGGGTGATTGGGCGTATCAATGTAAATGAAGTCAGTCAGGGTGAGGGTGAGTGGGAGTATCAATGTAAATGAAGTCAGTCAGGGTGAGGGTGAGTGGGGGTATCAATGTAAATGAAGTCAGTCAGGGTGAGAGTGAGTGGGAGTATCAATGTAAGTGAAGTCAGTCAGGGTGAGGGTGAGTGGGAGTATCAATGTAAGTGAAGTCAGTCAGGGTGAGTGGGGGTATCAATGTAAATTAAGTCAGTGAGGGTGAGTGGGGGTATCAATGTAAGTGAAGTTGGTCAGGGTGAGTGGGGGTATCAATGTAAGTGAAGTCAGTCAGGGTGAGGGTGAGTGGGAGTATCAATGTAAGTGAAGTCAGTCAGGGTGAGTGGGCGTATCAATGTAAATGAAGTCAGTCAGGGTGAGGGTGAGTGGGAGTATCAATGTAAGTGAAGTTGGTCATGGTGAGTGGGTTTATCAATCAAAGTGAAGTCAGTCAGGGTGACGGTGAGTGGGGGTATCATTGTAAGTGAAGTCAGTCAGGGTGACGGTGAGTGGGGGTATCAATGTAAGTGAAGTCAGTCAGGGTGAGGGTGAGTGGGGATATCAATCTGTAACCAGTCAGGGTGAGGATGAGTGTAAGTGAAGCAGAGAGTGTGAGTGGGTGTATTAGCTTAGGTTAGAACACACAGGATGAGTGCATTCTATCTCCTGTTTCTCTGTTTCTTCAGACACGTCGGAAGCTGTGGACTCCGCGTATAGTGTCCAAGACACAGTGCCTTATGACAGTGAGGAGGTGAGGCTGTAATATTAATAAGCACTCATACTCGGCGTAGTATGACGACAAATGGCATAACATCATTGCCTTTACAGGTAACAAAACCACGCAGCGAAGGGCGTAAGAGACGACCCAGCAAATTCCGGAGCCAATACCTGAAATTAGTGAGTAAACCAGAAGAAATAATGAAATATCGGCTCTAGATTGTAACACGTATATTTTTTATTAAGTAATTTCCAAATAAAAGTATTATTTTTTTATCTGAAACATGAGATGCATAGGTAGCTCATAAACACAGGATTCAGGGATGTGTAAAAAAAAATAAACAACCGTAATTTTACAGTATTGTAATTTTTCAGTTATTCGTTCATCATTTAAACAAATATTGACTTTTGTTACAGTCTTATTACTGATTTTTCTCAGAGATGTAAATAGGAGTTTATCTCCAGTTCTATAGATTATATAGGGCTTTGCAGGAAGCTCACTCTCGTCATGCAGTTTGACCTGCAAAGGTTGTAGTAGAGTATGGAAGGACGGAATGTCGCCATTTGCAGTCCATCTGTATAGATGTAGAGGGACCTGATGGAGCCCTGGTAAATATTAATTTCCCTGCATGTAGACAATGAATGCTAGAACTAGAGGGGGGAGTAGTGCTCTAAAGACTAAATGCTGTTTAGAATTGGTTTTCAAATAAATGCATCTGAATCCTTGTGCCCTACTGAGTTCTGTGTAACCTGGGATCTTTCACTTGGATGGAACGGGACTGTGGATGGGGAGTTCATAGTGAGTGTGTGTTTCAGGTGGAAGAGTGGGAATGCCAGCAGCTGAACGAGGTAGTATCCATGGAAGTGTTAAACATTGACTCGGCTCCGTACCGACTGGTCGAAAAGCAGACTCTGTACCAGGTGAGTCTACATGAAAGAATGAAAAATTTAGGGCAACATGACTGGGGATGATGGAGGGAGTGCAGGTCAGAGAGGGCTAATTGAGTGCAAGCGAGAAGGGGTTGGGAGTTTAGTTAGTTAGTATAGGTAATAGAGAGTTTGTGAGTGCAGGTAATTGGGTTAGTGAATGTAGTTATAGAGGGTTTTGTTGGTTAGTATAAGTAAGAGGTAGTTTGTGAGTGCAAGTAATGGGGGTAGGGAATGTAGTTATAGAGGGTTTAGTTAGTTAGTATAGGTAATAGGGAGTTTGTGAGTGCAGGTAACGGGGTAGGGAATGTAGTTATAGAGGATTTAGTTAGTTAGTATAAGTAAGAGGTAGTTTGTGGGTGAAGGTAATGGGGGTTAGGGAATGTATCCAAATAGCGTTAGATTGTTCAGTAGAATGGAATCACCATTCGGGTAAAGTTCTGACTGGCCAGCCATGAGGCGAAGGCCCAAAACAGTTCAAGAGAACTGAGGACAACAGCCGGTCTTCTTTCGGGGGTTCCTGTGCGAAAACCGACAAACGCTCCCCCCAGTCGGTAGTTCCTATCTCCTGAACGTTGTTTGTCTAGTTGGTCGGAAAGTTGAACGGGCAGCAGTACCATATTTGCCTGGGTTCGCAAGACCGCGTGACCCGAAAATAGTTCCAGGCATTCAATGACCATGTACCGCTACCTGTGTTCGGGAGAAAAAATGGCCACCATGCACTGGAACAGATGTGTTCGGTTATACGAATGGTGGATACCCGGGGAAAGCACTTGAGTTATTCACCTAATTTGTGGTTAACAGCCAGGGGAGGTCGATGTTCGGAGATGTACAAAAAGGGGAACCACACACTATCCATTCGGGAGACGAACAAGGGGGTACAGACAACCGAACAAAAGGGAATGAGTCTGAATACAACATGCGGCCCAGTCTGAGCACAACATGCGGCCCAGTCTGAATACACCATACATCCCAGTCTGATTACACCATATGGTTCAGCAGAAGTGGAGTAAGTCATCCAAAAAGGCCTTCCGGTCTTGTAATAATTTTCAAAGGTGGACAACATATGCCTGTCCGGAAGTCAGGTGGGGTCGGGTGTAGGAGATACACTAACTAGCTGAACACGAGTAGAGGGAAGTAAGGATATACAATAGAACATACATATCCCATCTGAAAATGGCAGAAATGATACACATACTTGTCCATCATCATGAGATATGTGATTTTGTATATTTATATATTATGTGTCGACCCCCATCTCTCCTCAGGTTTATGACCTGTTTAACCTTCTTGGACTACGCATGGCTTATGTCACCAGCACTGGCAGACTTATAGGAGTGGTATCTCTGAAAGAGGTAATGGAACTAGTGACATCATTACGATGCCATTCTGAAACTAGAAATATCACGTAACTAGAAATATCACATAACTCCAATATGACAATGAGATAGGAGTAAAATCACATTATACAAATACTGACATCACTCTGACAGGGATAATATGGAAAATGCATCGCCCAGTACTGTATGACTACTGACTGAGGATATACATTTCATATTTATTTTTCACAACTAAAATCTAGAGAGATTATAAGGACAGCCTAGCCACCAAAACCACTTTAGCTTAATGAAGCAGTTTTGATGTATGGATGGTACCCTGCAGTCTATCTGCTCAATTCTCTGCCTTGTAGGAG
The DNA here is from genome assembly GCF_036172605.1 of Pelobates fuscus. Classification (NCBI taxonomy): domain Eukaryota; kingdom Metazoa; phylum Chordata; class Amphibia; order Anura; family Pelobatidae; genus Pelobates; species Pelobates fuscus. The sequence continues at coordinate 420,867,179 of NC_086319.1, forward strand.
TTAAATCACTTTGTTTATACAGCGGTAAAAACATTTGCACATTAACACAATGTCCTAAAAATTGCCATTTCACATATTCACCATGACACAATGGGCGCTTACTAATGATGTCACTAGAGACTTTGTCAAGACAAGTTATGGCTGATGCTGCCAGACGCCTCCATAATTAACATCCTTTCCTTTCCTCAGATAAAGGATGCTGTACAAGGATCCGTGAAAGGAACATTCGTCCCACGAGCCAACAAAACACAGGATGGAAATGAGGAGACTATCTCCCTACATGCCCTCTCTACACCCCCGACACCAAGACCATCATCCAGCTGACAACTCATTTCAAATGGAGTAACTATGAACTAACAAGACATTTTCATGAAAATTACTGCTTAGATGGAGTAGGTTGGTTAAGATTGAGTAGTAGAAATGAGGTGTTTGTCATGGCCCTCATTGGGTTTCTTACCACCTACTCAAACACTTGGGCAGCCTCCAAGGTTTCGCTAAATTATATCACTTCATTTTTATGGGGACTTTTCATAAATATATGTTTTTAGCAAATAAATATGTAAATATCCAAATTATTGTATTGTTTTGCTTTATTTTTACCATTTTACCAGTAAGTTGCCATTTATAATTTTCAGGCTGCCGTCGAGTAACAAAATTATATCAAGTGTCATTAATGACATCAATTGTAACATATGGAGAAGAATTGACCATATAATTTCCCATTATACAACATAATAAGTGAATTAGAGAATTTTTCCAAGTTTTGGCCTAAATTGACCCAGTTTAGAAATCTGGTGAATATGCTATGTCCTTATGTTTTCTACTTAAAAAAATAACACTTTAGGGGGCGGGGCCGACCGCCATGCTGAGAGGTCGCATTCAAGTCGAGCTCCTGCAGACTCACGACAATTATGCTCATAAAAAGCAAATAAGCTACTCACCTGCAGTAAAGCAGCAGCGTTTTGACCCCTGAGAAGGCACATAAGCACAGCTACCTCGCTATCCTGCCCTGCGGTTTCCCTTTGGAACTCCGATGCCACGTGGTAAGGGCCCCGTATCCCCCCCCCCCTTTGGACCGGAGGGGTCATCCCGGTCCCAGGAGACTGTCTCCGCGACCTGTAGTGCTTGGGCCTGAGGGGGCTCCCCACGACCAAAATGGCGGAAACGGGAGGCAACCCTAAAATGGCGGCGCAACCAGGGACCACCAGATCACAGCTAAACTGATACCTAGAGGCTGTCCAGACGGCGGAAAAGCAACGGGGACCCTCGCTACAGCGCAGCTACCAACTTACCTATCCACAGACGGGGACTCCCAGCTCCCGCGGCAACGAGCAGTCGTGACCTGCCACCTGGTCCATCAATAAGCAAGGCTGCCACTCCTGCCGACCTACACGACAACACAGCAATCCAACTACATCCAGCTGAGGATCTCACGATGGAATCTCACAAGGGGAGAGCACTCACCCCTCTTGCCACTGAACACGATGGACTCACTCCTACCATGCCACACACTCTGCAGATCGGAGGTTGGATAAGCATGAACTGCCACAGCATGAACTGCCAAAGGGACTCTCTCTCAAGGTCTGGGCTGCACTCAGTGGGAGAAGCTCCTGCCACTTTTCAGCAGTTACAGGATGCCAGTCTAATTTTGTATAGTTAAATGTGCCTTATTGCAATGTTATGCTGCTTCCTCTCTCCTATTTACAAATCTATTTTAACTCCTATGACTTCGATGTAGACAAACACGACTAGCCTGTGTACTAATATACTCAAAAATCAGTATGAGCACCCTGACAGATAAGCGAGACTAGCCTGCAAAAGCCTGCATGTTATTCGCTGTTTATATTAACCATCATTACACTCAGACAAATGCTATGCTTAAATACGTTTACAGATTACATCAGCATGTATTGAATCATAATTTCTAGTACTCAGTAACTAATCTAAAGCAACAGTTATACTTAACCTGCCATACTATGCATACTTATGCAGCGTAGTTTAATCAACTATTACTCTATATAAAAATTGTGCAGAATATTCCACATGCCAACCAGCTGTTAAATGTCTGTTTGTATGCTTGTCAACGCTGTTGGGGCATGACGAGCCCACTTGTTATATTTTCATGCACGCCAAAAATAAAGAATTAAAAAAAAAACAATAACACTTTAAAGGCTTCTGAAAATAACTCGGTGTGATAATCTTTATGTTTGCATTTCCAGATCAATGTATAAATGCAGATTTATTTGAATTAACTGTTTCCCTTGGCGTTTACTGCCCCAATAGGAGTAGTGCTTACCCAGCTAATGGTTGCTATGCATTGTGAAGACATCAGGATCACTATATACACTCACAGTGAGCTCCATAGAATGTGGTGCTAGCGTGAATCCCAACCGAGGATTAACTAGTTTAAAGGGACACTGTAGTCACCACAACAATTACAGCGTAATGTAGTGGTGTCTATAGACTGTCTTCAGGCTTTTTGCAGTAAACACTGTTTATAATACTCCTTATGGACACCTCTAGTGGCTGTCACCCAGACAGCTAGGGTAGGGGAATGCTGAGTCAGAAGCACTGACATTTAGTATCTCTACGCCCTGCATGGAGATGCTGAACATCCCCCATAGAGATGCATCAATTCAATTCAGGGCTGTGTTTTGCTCCATCCCCCACCCTGACTCCTTGGCTGAGATCATCAGAATTGACGATCTCAGGCATGGAGGCGGATCAGGGAGGTAGGCAAGGGTGGCCCAGGGACTAAAATGTTTTTTAACACTGTTCCTTACCCTATAGTGTTATCGTTTTGATGCCCAATGAGAGTCCCTGTGGCCAATCTACTCTTGGGTTAATGAGGAAACATTACCCTGAGCAGGAATGGGTGGCTGTGATTGGCTCATTGCTGATAGGAATCGTTATGGTTAGATCGAAGTGTGTAATCTCTGCTGAGGCCACGCCTCCAGCGGGGGCAGAATTGAGAATGGCCAGGGACCTTTATTTAATGTATAAGAGCTTTTCTGGGAAGCTCCCGCCCTACCTGAGCAGAATGTTCTCCCCAGCTCTTGCCACCTCCTATAACCATCGATCCAGTACCAGCACTTTATTTAGTCTACCTCAATACAAAAAGAAAGCATCTCGATCCTCCTTTTCCTACAGAGCACCGCAATTATGGAACGACCTCCCGCACACTTTCAAATCTTCCCAAAGCCTAAAGTCCTTTAAGAGATCCCTCTCTACATACCTCAAAACAGAATGCACATGCCATGGTTAATTATATATTGCCTACCTGTTCTATGTTAAATTTTGTATATATTGTGTATTAATATTGTTTTTGTATTTTAATGTACCCTATTGTATCAATGCAATGTTTTGTGGACCCAGGACATATTTGAAAACGAGAGAAATCTCAATGTATCTTTCCAGTTAAAATATTTTATAAATGAAATAAATAAATGTTTAGCAATGAATGGAGGGACAATGCCAGGGGACTCCAAACACTACAACCACTTCAATGAGATGAAATGCCTAAACGTTATAATGCCTAAAATGTCAGATAATTGCAATCTTATTCTGCTCTTGGACATAGCAAAAAGCGGACGTGACTGTATATTCCTCTTATTTAGCAGCGACTTGTAGGGATCATGGGTTAGGGGTGCATGGAGGAACTGGCCTTGGGGCAGCAAGGAGGATAAATCTGGCCCTGCCTTCAGTTTCACATTTAGCCAGTGGATCCAGACCAGGTCATTCTCACTGCCACAATGTGGTTTGGTGAGCCATTAACTGGTCCTAACAGTGTCCCCATGGGACCAGGTCACTCTCACTGCCACAATGTGGTTTGGTGATTCATTACCTGGTCCTTACAGTGTCCCCATGGGACTAGGTCACTCTCACTGCCACAATGTGGTTTGTTAAGCCATTACCTGGTCTTAACAGTGTCCCCATGGGACCAGGTCACTCTCACTGCCACAATGTGGTTTGGTGAGCCATTAACTGGTCCTAACAGTGCCCCCATGGGACCAGGTCACTCTCACTGCCACAATGTGGTTTGGTGAGTCATTACCTGGTCCTAACAGTGTCCCCATGGGACCAGGTCATTCTCACTGCCACAATGTGGTTTGGTGAGCCATTAACTGGTCCTAACAGTGTCCCCATGGGACCAGGTCACTCTCACTGCCACAATGTGGTTTGGTGAGTCATTACCTGGTCCTAACAGTGCCCCCATGGGACCAGGTCACTCTCACTGCCACAATGTGGTTTGGTGAGCCATTAACTGGTCCTAACAGTGTCCCCATGGGACCAGGTCACTCTCACTGCCACAATGTGGTTTGGTGAGTCATTACCTGGTCCTAACAGTGTCCCCATGGGACCAGGTCACTCTCACTGCCACAATGTGGTTTGGTGAGCCATTACCTGGTCCTAACAGTGTCCCCATGGGACCAGGTCACTCTCACTGCCACAATGTGGTTTGGTGAGTCATTACCTGGTCCTAACAGTGTCCCCAAGGGACCAGGTCACTCTCACTGCCACAATGTGGTTTAGTGAGCCATTACCTGGTCGTAACAGTGTCCCCATGGGACCAGGTCACTCTCACTGCCACAATGTGGTTTGGTGAGTCATTACCTGGTCCTAACAGTGTCCCCATGGGACCAGGTCACTCTCACTGCCACAATGTGGTTTGGTGAGCCATTACCTGGTCCTAACAGTGTCCCCATGGGACCAGGTCACTCTCACTGCCACAATGTGGTTTGGTGAGTCATTACCTGGTCCTAACAGTGTCCCCATGGGGGTCCGTGATAAAGTCAGAGCTGGCTGTGACCTTCTCTTACATCCTCACCAGCTGAGACATGTCGTCGCCTCAGGTTTATGGATATAGTGCTTAATAACAGGGAAGATCATCTACAAGGTCACTTGGCATTTTATTGCCAAAATTGAAGCCAAAGTCTATAAATACACTAAGTACGGACTTTGCCCTCTTTTAGACTCTTCGCAGTGGAGAAGACCTGTTTTACGGCTGTTTATGAGGCTGTTGTTTTATTGGAACGCGGTAAATAACACTTTCTGTGTTGATCTTTTTATCATTACAAGTTTAAAACGTGGTGTTTGTCCATGAAGAGTAGGGGGTGTGATGCCTTTCATGCTCTGTTTTGGTCTGTAATATCAGGCAGTATCATACTAATGATGCACAACAGATGCAAATATAAATGCATTGGTTAAATACTGAGATTGAAGGAAGGGAGTGTTTTTTTCTGTTATATAGATCACAGACAGAGGCATACTATACATTAAGCTGTAGTTGTCCCTTTAAATAAAAAAAAACACAATTATTTTTCTTCTGTTTTATATTTTGCTGACGTTTTATTTTCTCTTTTTTTTTTTTTCTTGTTCGTAGGCCTATTGGCGTCTGCCTCAGCGTCTTTACTTCCAATGCCTTTTTTCTATCAGTTTCTGCCTCTGTGCTCCTTTTGTAACTTGTTTTCCCTTATATTATGGTACGTGTCTTTGCCTATCTTATCATCAAAAATGACACAATATGGCACAGAAGAAGAAATAAACATATGGATTCCGAGAGAAGCCTTAAGATGCAAAATTCTTAGATCTGAGACGGCTGGTGCTTTATGTTGCATGCATTTTTCTCTAAATATAGGTAGCTAATCATCGAAATTAAAGTCTCACCATAAGGGTTAAAATAATATCAAATAGCACTGGACACAGTTCAGGCAACTTAGATAACTTATAAGCAAAAGCTCTGTTTTTATTATTTATATAGCGCCATCAAATTCCTTAGCGCTGTACAATGTTGTTATGAATTAATACGGTCTAGGTAAAGGCCGAACATCAGTTCCCTCACCATTGAGCACCAGAGCACTTGGAGGCCGACAGTGTATGTTAAATTAGGGTAACCTGACCATTCCTGACGGTTATGGACAGATACACAGTCCAATCAGCCCCAGGCTTCGATCGATGCAGGTGTAGGAGTGCGTATTACGTCATTGCTCCCTCCCCTGTATGTAATAATGAATTGAACTTTTATGTATGCACAAAGAGCAATCTACACGTAGAGCTGCAGTTTCTATGTTAGATACACATCCCAGAATAGGAAAGATAAGCCCAGAGCGAGACCTCACATAGTATGGAATTTGGGAATAATGTGGTTAGAAAAAATACTAAAAAGGAAAAAAAAATGCGCCTTCACACACACACACACACACACACTCACACAGCGGCCTTCACACACACACACAGCGCCCTTACACGCACAGCGCCTGCACACACACACACAGCGCCCACACACACAGCACCTACACACACAGCACCTACACACACAGCACCTACACACACACACAGCGCCCACACACACAGCACCTAAACATAGAAACATAGAATATGACGGCAGATAAGAACCATTCAGCCCATCTAGTCTGCCCAGTTTTCTAAATAATTTCATTAGTCCCTGGCCTTATCTTATAGTTAGGATATCCCCACCTACACTGGAACAGCATACAATAAATCCCCCCAAGAACGAGACAAGGCTCCGTTTTGAGGGTCAAGCAGGAACAGACAGAGCTGTGGGTTTATTGTTCTTATATACACATTCTTACACATTAGTACCACCCACAGGGTTTTGTAAAACAACCAATAAACACATACAATACACTCAGACTCTCCCACACAAAATCCTCCCCTCTGCCTGTGATACAATTACCTTACACAATGGGTTAATGTAATTATCACAGGCAGAGAAGTACAGTTTTTCCACATTATTCATAACTTTAAAAGTATACATCACATTCACATTTTCAGAATCAGCATATTCCAAATACAAACATATGTCAAAATCATCCAAATTGGTCCAGTGGTTCAAAAGATAGATCGAAGTCCTTTGTGACCAAATGAAGCATGGCTTTTCTGCCCCAAACCAGTTCCACAGAGTCTCCTATCCTGGAGATAATTGGGAAGTAATCCAATAATCTAGGACAGAGGCAAAACTCCATTGAACACATGACTGCAAAAGACAATAAAATACATAAAAATATATAACTGTGCAGCCATTGCATAAACAGGTACATTCAACATATCCCCAGATAGCTTAGATCTGAGTGCACATTATTACTGAATGGCGCTCAGATCACATACATACAGTTTAATTGCCATGGAGCCAAAGTCTTTCACATAGTCTTTCATTATACGAATGGGCTCCATGGCATAGCTATCTGGGGTATCACTGTTCAAACAGGGCAAGCACCGAATGACCCGGCTTTCGTGTCTTTGCAGGGGGAAATCAAGCGTTTCAAGTTCAACATGGGGCCATAGTCTAAAGGCAGCAGGCAACCAGGCTCCTCCAATGCACAGTGGCGAGAGAGAGTGGTCTCGTCACATATATATATATACACGCGGCGTGTGTGTTTGTGCTTTCGGGTGCACACCCTTAAACAATAGGCTGCGCACGCCTATCTATACCATATTGTACAAAATCAGACTCTGCTCTACGCCTTGTCTTTGAAGACAATGTATGTAAAGCTCCGTATTTGAACTCATAAATAAAGAATTATAAAAAGAAAAAGGCATAAAATCACAAAATTAGCAGTTTCATTATAAAGTCATTGAGGAAATTTTTGACCAATGTAGTGATGGGCATCGAATAGTGGCGGGCTTGCATGGTCAGAGTGAATTAACGGAGTAAAGAGTCCAGAAAAAGGGACACGGTGAGACGATTCTGGGGAAGGAACTGTCTGTCTGACGAGGCTCATTGATCTGGAATAAAGCCTGAAAATGCTGCGATGGCAAAATAAACCTTGGGATTTAACGAACATTCTAACCAACAGGAATAAAACAACACAGGGCTGCAAATTTAGAATAAAGGTTAAGCTATCCAAATAAAAAGTACACTACTAGATAAGAAGATGATAATATAACATATAACTAGAAACATGATCAAATAAATTGCCCAAAGTAAATAAGAGTACCCTGACTTCTACATAAAAATAGAAAATAAGAGAGGAAACGTCGGCACCAGTGTTGGCAAGTTCAATCTAGCCAAGACCGGCTACATCCAAACTGAGCATTTCAAGAGAAAATCATATTTTGTATCAAAGTCATGAAGAAATTAAAAAATCTTTCACGAGCTCACATGGTCAGATGGGCGAGGTTACCGGCACAGGATTCATGGAGATAACATTTCATGGACTGCATGGTTAAATTATTGTCCCAGCGTCTTGTGTGATGGGGAAGTGGGGTCCTCAGCAGTATAGCACATGTACCTCCTACCAGGGACTAAAATAATCTACAATCTCCTCTATTGTAAAGTGCATCAAGCAAGGTGGAATCTGGTTTATAACAAGCACTGTTCGTGGTGACTGAGGGGTGTACTGAATTCTGTAGTGAGCCACACTGACTCACCATGCACATTCCACATCATCCCAAAACATTAGAATTATAGCTTACAGTAAGTTCTACTGAGTGCATATTTCAATATAAACCGCCCTTTAACGAACTGTATTGTGTGTGGGAGCCTGGAGTGTCTCTTTAATAATCTAAACCCACCCAGTATAACCAACTGTAACCTAACCTACACAGTGCATCTAACGTGTGTGGGAGCCTGGAGTGTCCCTTTAATAATATAAACCCACCCAGTATAACTAACTGTAACCTAACCTACACAGTGCACCTAACGTGTGTGGGAGCCTGGAGTGTCTCTTTAATAATCTAAACCCACCCAGTATAACCAACTGTAACCTAACCTACACAGTGCATCTGACGGGTGTGGGTGCCTGGAGTGTCCCTTTAATAATATAAACCCACCCAGTATAACTAACTGTAACCTAACCTACACAGTGCACCTAATGTGTGTGGGAGCCTGGAGTGTCTCTTTAATAATCTAAACCCACCCAGTATAACTAACTGTAACCTAACCTACACAGTGCATCTAATGTGTGTGGGAGCCTGGAGTGTCCCTTTAATAATATAAACCCACCCAGTATAACTAACTGTAACCTAACCTACACTGTGCATCTAACGTGTGTGGGAGCCTGGAGTGTCCCTTTAATAAAATAAACCCACCCAGTATAACTAACTGTAACCTAGCCTACACAGTGCACCTAACGTGTGTGGGAGCCTGGAGTGTCCCTTTAATAATATAAACCCACCCAGTATAACTAACTGTAACCTAACCTACATAGTGCACCTAACGTGTGTGGGAGCCTGGAGTGTCTCTTTAATAATCTAAACCCACCCAGTATAACCAACTGTAACCTAACCTACACAGTGCATCTAACGTGTGTGGGAGCCTGGAGTGTCCCTTTAATAATATAAACCCACCCAGTATAACTGTAACCTAACCTACACAGTGCATCTAACGTGTGTGGGAGCCTGGAGTGTCCCTTTAATAATATAAACCCACCCACTATAACTAACTGTAACCTAACCTACATAGTGCACCTAACGTGTGTGGGAGCCTGGAGTGTCTCTTTAATAATCTAAACCCACCCAGTATAACCAACTGTAACCTAACCTACACAGTGCATCTAACGTGTGTGGGAGCCTGGAGTGTCCCTTTAATAATATAAACCCACCCAGTATAACCAACTGTAACCTAACCTACACAGTGCATCTAACGTGTGTGGGAGCCTGGAGTGTCCATTTAATAATATAAACCCACCCAGTATAACTAACTGTAACCTAACCTACACAGTGCATCTAACGTGTGTGGGAGCCTGGAGTGTCCCTTTAATAATATAAACCCACCCAGTATAACTGTAACCTAACCTACACAGTGCACCTAATGTGTGTGGGAGCCTGGAGTGTCCCTTTAATAATATAAACCCACCCAGTATAACTAACTGTAACCTAACCCACACAGTGCACCTAACGTGTGTGGGAGCCTGGAGTGTCCCTTTAATAATATAAACCCACCCAGTATAACTGACTGTAAGCTAACCTACACACTGCACCTAACGTGTGTGGGAGCCTGGAGTGTCCCTTTAATAATATAAACCCACCCAGTATAACTGACTGTAAGCTAACCTACACACTGCACCTAATGTGTGTGGGAGCCTGGAGTGTCCCTTTAATAAAATAAACCCACCCAGTATAACTAACTGTAACCTAAACTACACAGTGCACCTAATGTGTGTGGGAGCCTGGAGTGTCCCTTTAATAATATAAACCCACCTAGTATAACTAACTGTAACCTAACCTACACAGTGCATCTAACGTGTGTGGGAGCCTGGAGTGTCCCATTAATAATATAAACCCACCCAGTATAACTGACTGTAAGCTAACCTACACACTGCACCTAATGTGTGTGGGAGCCTGGAGTGTCCCTTTAATAATATAAACCCACCCAGTATAACTAACTGTAACCTAACCTACAATGTGCATCTAACGTGAGTGGGAGCCTGGAGTGTCCCTTTAATAATATAAACCCACCCACTATAACTAACTGTAACCTAACCTACACTGTGCATCTAACGTGTGTGGGAGCCTGGAGTGTCCCTTTAATAATATAAACCCACCCAGTATAACTAACTGTAACCTAACCTACACAGTGCACCTAATGTGTGTGGGAGCCTGGAGTGTCCCTTTAATAATATAAACCCACCCAGTATAACTAACTGTAACCTAACCTACACAGTGCATCTAACGTGTGTGGGAGCCTGGAGTGTCCCTTTAATAATATAAACCCACCCAGTATAACTAACTGTAACCTAACCTACACAGTGCATCTAATGTGTGTGGGAGCCTGGAGTGTCCCTTTAATAATATAAACCCACCCAGTATAACTAACTGTAACCTAACCTACACAGTGCACCTAACGTGTGTGGGAGCCTGGAGTGTCCCTTTAATAATATAAACCCACCCAGTATAACTAACTGTAACCTAACCTACACAGTGCATCTAATGTGTGTGGGAGCCTGGAGTGTCCCTTTAATAATACAAACCCACCCAGTATAACTAACTGTAACCTAACCTACACAGTGCATCTAACGTGTGTGGGAGCCTGGAGTGTCCCTTTAATAATATAAACCCACCCAGTATAACTAACTGTAACCTAACCTACACAGTGCACCTAACGTGTGTGGGAGCCTGGAGTGTCCCTTTAATAATATAAACCCACCCAGTATAACTAACTGTAACCTAACCTACACAGTGCATCTAACGTATGTGGGAGCCTGGAGTGTCCCTTTAATAATATAAACCCACCCAGTATAACTAACTGTAACCTAACCTACACAGTGCACCTAACGTGTGTGGGAGCCTGGAGTGTCCCTTTAATAATATAAACCCACCCAGTTTAACTGTAACCTAACCTACACAGTGCATCTAAAGTGTGTGGGAGCCTGGAGTGTCCCTTTAATAATATAAACCCACCCAGTATAACTAACTGTAACCTAACCTACACAGTGTATCTAACGTGTGTGGGAGCCTGGAGTGTCCCTTTAATAATATAAACCCACCCAGTATAACAAACTGTAACCTAACCTACACAGTGCATCTAACGTGTGTGGGAGCCTGGAGTGTCCCTTTAATAATATAAACCCACCCAGTATAACTAACTGTAACCTAACCTACACAGTGCATCTAACGTGTGTGGGAGCCTGGAGTGTCCCTTTAATAATATAAACCCACCCAGTATAACTAACTGTAACCTAACCTACACAGTGCATCTAACGTGTGTGGGAGCCTGGAGTGTCCCTTTAATAATATAAACCCACCCAGTATAACTAACTGTAACCTAACCTACACAGTGCACCTAACGTGTGTGGAAGCCTGGAGTGTCCCTTTAATAATATAAACCCACCCAGTATAACTAACTGTAACCTAACCTACACAGTGCATCTAACGTGTGTGGGAGCCTGGAGTGTCCCTTTAATAATATAAACCCACCCAGTATAACTAACTGTAACCTAACCTACACAGTGCACCTAACGTGTGTGGGAGCCTGGAGTGTCCCTTTAATAATATAAACCCACCCAGTATAACTAACTGTAACCTAACCTACACAGTGCATCTAATGTGTGTGGGAGCCTGGAGTGTCCCTTTAATAATACAAACCCACCCAGTATAACTAACTGTAACCTAACCTACACAGTGCATCTAACGTGTGTGGGAGCCTGGAGTGTCCCTTTAATAATATAAACCCACCCAGTATAACTAACTGTAACCTAACCTACACAGTGCACCTAACGTGTGTGGGAGCCTGGAGTGTCCCTTTAATAATATAAACCCACCCAGTATAACTAACTGTAACCTAACCTACACAGTGCATCTAACGTATGTGGGAGCCTGGAGTGTCCCTTTAATAATATAAACCCACCCAGTATAACTAACTGTAACCTAACCTACACAGTGCACCTAACGTGTGTGGGAGCCTGGAGTGTCCCTTTAATAATATAAACCCACCCAGTTTAACTGTAACCTAACCTACACAGTGCATCTAACGTGTGTGGGAGCCTGGAGTGTCCCTTTAATAATATAAACCCACCCAGTATAACTAACTGTAACCTAACCTACACAGTGTATCTAACGTGTGTGGGAGCCTGGAGTGTCCCTTTAATAATATAAACCCACCCAGTATAACAAACTGTAACCTAACCTACACAGTGCATCTAACGTGTGTGGGAGCCTGGAGTGTCCCTTTAATAATATAAACCCACCCAGTATAACTAACTGTAACCTAACCTACACAGTGTATCTAACGTGTGTGGGAGCCTGGAGTGTCCCTTTAATAATATAAACCCACCCAGTATAACTAACTGTAACCTAACCTACACAGTGCATCTAACGTGTGTGGGAGCCTGGAGTGTCCCTTTAATAATATAAACCCACCCAGTATAACTAACTGTAACCTAACCTACACAGTGCATCTAACGTGTGTGGGAGCCTAGAGTGTCCCTTTAATAATATAAACCCATCCAGTATAACTAACTGTAACCTAACCTACACAGTGTATCTAACGTGTGTGGGAGCCTGGAGTGTCCCTTTAATAATATAAACCCACCCAGTATAACAAACTGTAACCTAACCTACACAGTGCATCTAACGTGTGTGGGAGCCTGGAGTGTCCCTTTAATAATATAAACCCACCCAGTATAACTAACTGTAACCTAACCTACACAGTGTATCTAACGTGTGTGGGAGCCTGGAGTGTCCCTTTAATAATATAAACCCACCCAGTATAACTAACTGTAACCTAACCTACACAGTGCATCTAACGTGTGTGGGAGCCTGGAGTGTCCCTTTAATAATATAAACCCACCTAGTATAACTAACTGTAACCTAACCTACACAGTGCATCTAACGTGTGTGGGAGCCTGGATTTTCCCTTTAATAATATAAACCCACCCAGTATAACTAACTGTAACCTAACCTACACAGTGCATCTAACGTGTGTGGGAGCCTGGAGTGTCCCTTTAATAATATAAACCCACCCAGTATAACAAACTGTAACCTAACCTACACAGTGCATCTAACGTGTGTGGGAGCCTGGAGTGTCCCTTTAATAATATAAACCCACCCAGTATAACTAACTGTAACCTAACCTACACAGTGTATCTAACGTGTGTGGGAGCCTGGAGTGTCCCTTTAATAATATAAACCCACCCAGTATAACTAACTGTAACCTAACCTACACAGTGCACCTAACGTGTGTGGGAGCCTGGAGTGTCCCTTTAATAATATAAACCCACCCAGTATAACTAACTGTAACCTAACCTACACAGTGCATCTAACGTGTGTGGGAGCCTGGAGTGTCCCTTTAATAATATAAACCCACCCAGTATAACTAACTGTAACCTAACCTACACAGTGCATCTAACGTGTGTGGGAGCCTGGAGTGTCCCTTTAATAATATAAACCCAAAGCTATATTCCTGGCACTATAGCTCCCTCTGCTTCCCTCTGCCTGATCCCATCGCCGATGTCTCTCGATGCTGGACGGCGGCTCCACCTCCTCCGACGTTACTAACTAAGGGGAGCTCATGCGCATGGCCGATATATGCCGCACGCGAATTAGGCCATCCCCATCAGAAAGTATGGAATCAATGCTTTCCTATGGGGAAATAACTGATGCTGGAAGTCCAGCATCGGTTTCCGGACCAAAAATCTGTTCGTTGCCAGGAAGCCCTCATCTGCCTGTCTGGCAGACAGCCACTGGAGGCTGACTTAGTGCCGCAGTGTAAGCAATGTAGTTTCTATTTAACTATAATGTTTAACACTGCAGCACTAAGTGCACTTCGATGAGCTGAATCGGTCCGGGTGCCTATAGTGTAACTTTATAATAATAATTTCTGGAAAGGTTCTCTACCAGAAGAATGCCTTAACTCTTCAGGTTACGTTTTACAGGTAAAAAGAATGAAAGGTGAATTTATAAATAAGTATCTAAATAAAATGTTCCGAAACACCCGGTTATGTCTTAATCTTCCACTTTGATCCCCAGGTCACGGCATTCAGCTACAATTTTACCAGGTATATTTGGGAGTAAGCTCTTACTGTATCTTTGAGTGCCATCTACTGGGCATTCGTAGTAATGAACATCATAGCTCTGTGTTGAGCATAGAATCAGATGATGACTGGCAATAAAATGGGTACAATCCAGCCACTCGCTACAAATAGGGCTATGACACTCACAAGATTACACGCTGCTACCCACAGATATTGTTTTTTAATGCCTGGACGAAGTGTGTGAAAATAATAACAATATCACAAGAACATAATAAACATTAAATCTCTTCACTGCTCTATATCTCCGAATATAATCAGTTAATCTGTTATTATATTTGTAGTATTCAGAGTATGAACATAGAGAAAACACGCACTCAGAATGGACCACAGACCGGGACTGACAGAGACAGTGACTGAGAATGGACCACAGACCAGGACTGACTGAGAATGAATGAACCACTGACCAGGACTGATAGAGACAGTGACTAAGAATGAATAGATGACCGACCAAGACTGACTGAGACAGTGACTGAAAATGGACCACAGACCAGGAGTGACTGAGAATACATGAACCACAGACCAGGAGTGACTGAGACAGTGTCTGAGAATGAATAAACCACTGACCAGGAGTGAATGAGACAGTGTCTGAGAATGAATGAACCACTGACCAGGACTGATAGAGACAGTGACTAAGAATGAATAGATGACCGACCAGGACTGACTGAGACAGTGACTGAAAATGGACCACAGACCAGGAGTGACTGAGAATACATGAACCACAGACCAGGAGTGACTAAGAAAGTGACTGAGAATGGACCACAGACCAAGAGTGAGAATGGACCACAGACTGGCTGAGACAGTTACTAAGAATGAATGGACCACAGACCAGGACTGACTAAGACAGTGACTGAGAATGAATGGACCACAGACCAGGAGTGACTGAGACAGTGTCTGAGAATGAATAAACCACTGACCAGGAGTGACTGAGACAGTGTCTGAGAATGAATAAACCACTGACCAGGAGTGACTGAGACAGTGTCTGAGAATGAATAAACCACTGACCAGGAGTGACTGAGACAGTGTCTGAGAATGAATAAACCACTGACCAGGAGTGACTGAGACAGTGTCTGAGAATGAATAAACCACTGACCATGAGTGACTGAGACAGTGTCTGAGAATGAATGAACCACTGACCAGGACTGATAGAGACAGTGACTAAGAATGAATAGATGACCGACCAGGACTGACTGAGACAGTGACTGAAAATGGACCACAGACCAGGAGTGACTGAGAATACATGAACCACAGACCAGGAGTGACTGAGACAGTGTCTGAGAATGAATAAACCACTGACCAGGAGTGAATGAGACAGTGTCTGAGAATGAATGAACCACTGACCAGGACTGATAGAGACAGTGACTAAGAATGAATAGATGACCGACCAGGACTGACTGAGACAGTGACTGAAAATGGACCACAGACCAGGAGTGACTGAGAATACATGAACCACAGACCAGGAGTGACTAAGAAAGTGACTGAGAATGGACCACAGACCAAGAGTGAGAATGGACCACAGACTGGCTGAGACAGTTACTAAGAATGAATGGACCACAGACCAGGACTGACTAAGACAGTGACTGAGAATGAATGGACCACAGACCAGGATTGACTGAAACAGTGACTGAGAATGAATAAACTACATACCAGGACTGACAGAGACAGTAACTGAGAATGGACCACATACCAGGAATGACTGAGACAGTGACTGAGAATCAATGGATCACAGACAAGGACTGAGTGAGAATGAATGGACCACAGACCAGGACTGACTAAGACAGTGACTGAGAATGGATCACAGACCAGGAATGATTGAGACAGTGACTGAGAATGAATGGCCCACAGACCAGTAATGATTGAGACAATGAATGAGAATAAATGCACCACAGACCAGGATTGACTGAGACAGTGACTGATAATGAATGGACCACAGACAAGATCTGACTGAGACAGTGACGGAGGATGAATGGACCACAGACCAGGACTAGCTGAGACAGTGACTGAGAAAGAATGGACCACAGACCAGGACTGACTGAGACAGTGACTGAGAATGAATTGACCACAGACCAGGACTGAATGAGAATAAATGGACCACAGACCAGAACTAACTGAGACAGTGGCTGAGAAAGGCCCACAGACCAGGAATGACTAACACAGTGACTGAGAATGGACCACAGACTAGGAGTGACTGAGACAGTGACTGAAAATGGACCACAGAGCAGTACTGACTAAGACAGTGACTGAGAATGGACCACAGACCAGAAGTGATTGAGACAGTGACTGAGAATGAATGGACCACAAGCCAGGACTGACTGAGACAGTGTGAGAATGGACCACAGATCAGGATCGGCTGAGACAGTGACATAGAATGAATGGACCGTAACAGTGACTGAGAATGGACTGTGACAAAACTACTTGGTGCCTGCAGAAGAGCCCCGGTCATTTGTGTGTTTCCCTTTGAATAACTGTGTTATCCCTAGCTTGTTACTGTGTTTTCCCTAGCTTTTCGTGTGTTATGCCTGTTTTTCCCGAACTGGGACCACCCCAGTGCCCCATTAGAACATTCCCATCAATTAATCAGAACATTTGCACTTGTAACATAAGTGCGAAACCGCAACATTCGCACTGGCAACATAGTGTGAAACCGCAAGGGAAGTAATTAATGAGTGCTCCCCTGCGTGGCCGTCATTTCGTATAAAGGAACGCCGAACAGGGGAAGCATTCATGGCCTGAAAGGAGCTGCTTCCCTTGCAGGTTTCAGCACCTGAGCTGCGTGAACGAGGACGAGTCGGGGTACATGCCGCGGTGGGGACTTCTTCTGGGGAAACTGGCTGGTTTGGCTTGCTTTTCTGTGGCTGGGAGACAAAGGGCTCCCAAGCACAGAGGCTCCTGGGATGAAGAAATCCCATGTTGAGAGACAAAGGGACAGCAACCTCTTTTACTGCCTTTGGCTACCAGGTGGGGAGAATCCTGGGATATGGCCCCTGTCTGTTTGGGACAAAGACCCCTTGCATGGGACTATGCATAAAAGCTGTGTGTACCAATAAAGATTGTCAGAGTTGTACCCTTCATCTAGTCTTGACTGATGTTTGGGGAAGGGATTGCTGAACCACTGAATTCACTTGTATGCTGTACTTTGATTCCTGAGAACATAGGAATTAGTGCCCAAACTGTAAGCTATGATCACTAAATACCTAGTAGTTCAGGAGGAACCAAAGGAACATTGCATGGACCAGGAGGAACCAAAGGAACATTACATGGACCACAGACCAGGAATGACTGAGACAGTGACTCATAATGAATGAACCACAGACCTGGGGTGACTGAAACAGTGACTTAGAATGAATGGACCACAAACCAGGACTGGCTGAGACAGTGACTGAGAATGAATGGACCACAGACCAGTACTGACTGAGACAGTGACTGAGAATGAATGGACCACAGACCAGGACTGACTGAGACAGTGACTGAGAATGAATGGACCACAGACCAGGATTGACTGAAACAGTGACTGAGAATGAATAAACTACATACCAGGACTGACAGAGACAGTAACTGAGAATGGACCACATACCAGGAATGACTGAGACAGTGACTGAGAATCAATGGATCACAGACAAGGACTGAGTGAGAATGAATGGACCACAGACCAGGACTGACTAAGACAGTGACTGAGAATGGATCACAGACCAGGAATGATTGAGACAGTGACTGAGAATGAATGGCCCACAGACCAGTAATGATTGAGACAATGAATGAGAATAAATGCACCACAGACAGGATTGACTGAGACAGTGACTGATAATGAATGGACCACAGACAAGATCTGACTGAGACAGTGACGGAGGATGAATGGACCACAGACCAGGACTAGCTGAGACAGTGACTGAGAAAGAATGGACCACAGACCAGGACTGACTGAGACAGTGACTGAGAATGAATTGACCACAGACCAGGACTGAATGAGAATAAATGGACCACAGACCAGAACTAACTGAGACAGTGGCTGAGAAAGGCCCACAGACCAGGAATGACTAACACAGTGACTGAGAATGGACCACAGACTAGGAGTGACTGAGACAGTGACTGAAAATGGACCACAGAGCAGTACTGACTAAGACAGTGACTGAGAATGGACCACAGACCAGAAGTGATTGAGACAGTGACTGAGAATGAATGGACCACAAGCCAGGACTGACTGAGACAGTGTGAGAATGGACCACAGATCAGGATCGGCTGAGACAGTGACATAGAATGAATGGACCGTAACAGTGACTGAGAATGGACTGTGACAAAACTACTTGGTGCCTGCAGCAGAGCCCCGGTCATTTGTGTGTTTCCCTTTGAATAACTGTGTTATCCCTAGCTTGTTACTGTGTTTTCCCTAGCTTTTCGTGTGTTATGCCTGTTTTTCCCGAACTGGGACCACCCCAGTGCCCCATTAGAACATTCCCATCAATTAATCAGAACGTTTGCACTTGTAACATAAGTGCGAAACCGCAACATTCGCACTGGCAACATAGTGTGAAACCGCAAGGGAAGTAATTAATGAGTGCTCCCCTGCGTGGCCGTCATTTCGTATAAAGGAACGCCGAACAGGGGAAGCATTCATGGCCTGAAAGGAGCTGCTTCCCTTGCAGGTTTCAGCACCTGAGCTGCGTGAACGAGGACGAGTCGGGGTACATGCCGCGGTGGGGACTTCTTCTGGGGAAACTGGCTGGTTTGGCTTGCTTTTCTGTGGCTGGGAGACAAAGGGCTCCCAAGCACAGAGGCTCCTGGGATGAAGAAATCCCATGTTGAGAGACAAAGGGACAGCAACCTCTTTTCCTGCCTTTGGCTACCAGGTGGGGAGAATCCTGGGATATGGCCCCTGTCTGTTTGGGACAAAGACCCCTTGCATGGGACTATGCATAAAAGCTGTGTGTACCAATAAAGATTGTCAGAGTTGTACCCTTCATCTAGTCTTGACTGATGTTTGGGGAAGGGATTGCTGAACCACTGAATTCACTTGTATGCTGTACTTTGATTCCTGAGAACATAGGAATTAGTGCCCAAACTGTAAGCTATGATCACTAAATACCTAGTAGTTCAGGAGGAACCAAAGGAACATTGCATGGACCAGGAGGAACCAAAGGAACATTACATGGACCACAGACCAGGAATGACTGAGACAGTGACTCATAATGAATGAACCACAGACCTGGGGTGACTGAAACAGTGACTTAGAATGAATGGACCACAAACCAGGACTGGCTGAGACAGTGACTGAGAATGAATGGACCACAGACCAGTACTGACTGAGACAGTGACTGAGAATGAATGGACCACAGACCAGGACTGACTGAGACAGTGACTGAGAATGAATGGACCACAGACCAGAAATGATTTAAACAGTGACTGAGGATGAATGAACCACAGACCAGGATTGACTGAGACAGTGACTGAGAATGGACCACAGACCAAGAATGATTTAGACAGTGACTGAGAATGAATGGACCACAGACCAGGACTGACTGAGACAGTGACTGATAATGATTGGACCACAGACCAGGAGTGAAAATGGACCACTGACCAGGATTGACTGAGACAGTGGCTGAGAATTAATGGACCACAGACCAGGACTGACTGAGACAGTGACTGATAATGAATGGACCACAGACCAGGACTAACTGAGACAGTGACTGATAATGAATGGACCACAGACCAGAAGTGATTGAAACAGTGACTGAGAATTAATGGACCACATACCAGGAGTGAGAATGGACCACAGACAAAAACTGACTGAGACAGTGACAGAGAATGAATGGACCACAGATCAGGAGTGACTGAGACAGTGACTGAGAATTAATGGACCACAGACCAGGACTGACTGTGACTGAGAATGAATGGACCACAGACCAGGAGTGAGAATGGACCACAGACCAGGAATTACTGTAACAGTGACTGAGAATGGACCACAGACCAGGAATGATTGAAACAGTGACTGAGGATGAATGAACCAGAGACCAGGATTGACTGAGACAGTGACGGGGAATTAATGACCCACAGACCAGGACTGAATGAGACAGTGACTGATTATGAATGGACCACAGACCAGGAGTGACTGAGACAGTGACTGACAAAGAATGGACAACAGACCAGGAGTGACTGAGACAGTGACTGAGAATGAATAGACCACAGGCCAGGACTGACTTAGACAGTGAATGAGAATGAATGGACCACAGACCAGGAGTGAGAATGGACCACAGATTAAGACTGGCTGAGAAAGTGACTAAGAATGAATGGACCAGGACTGACTGAGACAATGACTGAGAATGGACCACAGACCAGACGGTCAGGCGTGGCCGTTTCACAGGTGCCAAAAAGGGGATTTGAGATCTGGACTCTTGCTGCCTTACTCCTGATGTCATGTCTCTGAGCCACACTTCAGTTCATGTTTCTGCCTGATGTCCTATCCTGACTTGTCTGCAGCACTAGGGGGGGTTGGACTTTACCTGTGGCTGCTCCACGGTATGTATGTCCACCTGAGGCAGATAACTCATTAGCAATGTGTGGCAAACTCCCCTTTTTAGCTGAATTTGCCACGAGTTTTTAGAGAGGCCTGCTTGCCAGCCTCTTGCCCTGTGACTATGGCTCCTGGTATGTATTGGCCTTTAAAAGCACTATTTGGGCATATTGGATGTTAAAGCACTGTTTCTTCCTCTTTAAATTATATTGGAACAGTTTTCCATGTTGAAAGTGGCACTTCGGATACAGCCGAAGTGCCGAAGTAGTCGCCATTCGACATTCAAACACGTGGCAGCGGCCATCTTGTTTAGACGAACGTGTTAAGCTGTGTTTTGCCGTCGAGTTCATGGAACTCAAATCGGACACACGACGGCACGAACACCGCTGAACCTTACCTGCTCCAGAACTTCGACGGGAGTCGAACAGCGTTCGCCAATCGAACGCCACGACTATTGGCACGAACTGCCCCAGTTTGTGCATTCGAACAGAACTTAGAGTTGGAAATAGTCCGGCCGCACAGCCTGATACTCTGGAACTGTTTTGGGCATGAAAATGTGCGTGCGGGTGGTCGGTCGGTCAAATGTGACTTCCAGGAATTTCCTGAACCCCTGCTCAGGGCTATCAGGGGATGTATAATTTGTGGTGATATGTGATGTTTTGGGGTGTTTTCTGTGTTTTGTGAAAAATGTGTTTTTTCTGCTTGGGGATAATTGAGTTAATTAGAGTATCTTACTCAATTATCTCCCAAGCAGAGGGGAGGGTTTGTGTACAGTATCTGGGAGTGTCTAACTGTACAATACGGTTTTGATTGTTTTTTTTACTTTGTGTCCTGTGTTCCACAAGGTCCACGTGGGTGGTAACCTTGTGGGGAAAACTGTATAAAAGCCAGTGTGTCCATTAAACCGTCTATTTCTGCTTACACTCCAAAACTGGGTGTCGTCCAGTTATTGCTCCTGTGTCTGCTGTTCCAGCTTGCAGGAGATTCAACGGGGAAAGTCCATGTAAGGACTAGAGCTGATTCCCCATTCGGATCCAGGAAGGAGCAATTCCAGGTCCCCAGTTTAGGCACGACGACTGTGGGCAGTAGTGCTGCGGTTTGTACAGGGAGCTCCGCTACACAAGGTATTTAAACCGACCTCTCCATGAGAACATTGTCAGTTCTTTGATTCTGGTGATTGTGTGTTGTTCCTGTTTTTTCTCCTGATACTTGATCTCCAGATTGACCCCGGCTCCTGACCTTGGCTTTCCTCCTTGTTTATCCTGACCTCTGACTTTTGGCTTATACTTGACGATCCTTCTGCTTGTCTGTACTGCGAATTGGAACACCTTTCATGCACAGCCCCTGTGCACAGATTCACAGTGCTGGTGGTTGTAACGGATCACCTGGCACCCCGACTGGGTACCTCCATTGATGGATGCTCCTAGTGCTTCCTGAGGACTCCAATCACTCTAGCCAATACCACAACCACCGCAGGCCAAACCTCTCTTCCTTCAAAGCGAAGCAGGAACAAGCTCTTATAAGAGCTTAGGAGTGATTAAAGCAAGGGAATATGCAGAGCATAGCAATCCCTTGTAGCAGATTCCCCCAATAAGAGACGGGACTCCAAATTGAGGGTGAAGTAGAACTGACTAAAACTTTATTTTACTTGGGACTAGCCCATATGGTCATTACATTAACATTGCTGTGAAAACTCAATAAAATTACAAACAGTCAAATCATAGCAGGCAACATACAGTGACTTATTATAACATAATTACATATTGATAAATGGGTGGGGAAGACCATAATTAACACAAAATGTCTCTCCTGCATGCAGAATTAGCGATATGCAAATCTACCTGAATATGCAGATTACCAGTCTTGCTATTCAGGTAGGGCCAAATCCACCTAGTTGGTAGCAATCTTCAGCAGTACAGGAGAGCAGGCAATACATCCCAGGGGCCATAGTCACATGGCAGGAGGCTGGCAATCAGTCTTCTCCAATGCCCAGTGGCGAGGCTGGTTCCGCCACAGTGGTTTCTAACCTTATCACCTTGGACTGTGTATATCTGCAAGGGTGAGCACAAATCTCTGCCTACTGGACTCCCAACTAAGGTAAGCCCAGACACCAGGACTGACTGAGACAGTGACTGAAAATGGACCACAGACTAGGATTGACTGAGAGAATGACTGAGAATGAAAGGACCACAGACAAAGGACTGACTGAGACAGTGACTCAGAATGAATGGACCACAGACAAGGAGTTAGAATTGACCACAGACCAGGACTGACTGAGGCCGATTGGTATTCCCTGGCACTGTCCCTCTGTTCAGTGTTAAGCCATTTCATGTAATAGATTATTATTATGTATTTATTATTTATAAAATATTTTACCAGGAAAGATACATTGAGATTTCTCTCGTTTTCAAGTATGCCTTGGGTCCACAAATCATTGCATCGTTATATTAGGGTACAATAAAATACAAATACAATATTAATACACAATAAATACAAAATGTAACATAGAACACATAGGAAATATATAATCAACCATGACAGGTGCATTCTGTTTTGAGGTATGTAGAGAGGGATCTTGTGGCGAAACCGACCTCGCCACGTGCCCTTGGAGAGGGCTGCTTGCCCGCCTCTTGCCTTTAGACTATGGCCCCTGTTCTTTTTCCCTGCAGAAAGGCTGGTTTGTGCCTTTCTGCGGACTGTTAAAGCCATGCTACCCCAGATAGCTGTGCCATGGAGCCCAGCCGTATACTGAAAGACTGTATGAAAGACTTTGGCTCCATGGCTATTGAACTGTATGTATGTGATCTGAGCGCCATCCGGTAATAATGTGCGCTCAGATCTAAGCTATCTGGGGATAGGTAGAATGTCTATATTTTATGTAATAAATGTAACCTTGTGTATTTTATTGTATTTTTATGTCTTTTATTGTCCTTTGTCTGCCATGTGGCTAATGGAGTTTTGCCTCTGTCCTTGGAGATAATTGGATTACTTCTCAATTATCTCCAGGATAGAAGACTCTGTGGAACTGGTTTTGGGCAGAAAAGCCATGCTTCATTTGGTCACAAAGGACTTCGATCTATCTTTTGAACCAATGGACCAAGTTAGATGATTTTGACATATGTTTGTATTTGGAGTATGCTGCTTATGAAAATGTATGTTTTATGTTTGTGACATGAATATTTTAGAAGTTATAAATATTGTGTAAAAACTGTATTCCTCTGCCTGTGATAATGAGATTACCTATTGTTTTCAGTAATCATATCACAGGCAGAGGGGAGGATTTTGTGTGGGAGTGTGTGTGTATTGTACGGATTGATTGGTTGTTCTGTAATACCCAGTGGCCTGTACTGTGGTTGTGGATTGTAAAAGAGACTGTATGTGCCAGGACAGTCCGATTCTGCTTAACCCTCAAAACGAAGTGTCGTCTCGTTATTGGGGGAATTGGATTGTATGCTGATTGCCAGGAGTGTAACCCTTTCGTATGGTTTTCCTGTTCAGATATTTCCAGGGTTCATGTGTTTTCAGTTCGGGAGATTGGTGCTTACAGTAGCTGTCGGTGCATCTGGAAAGGGGAATATCGCCTAAACGGTTTTTAACCTCTGGTGAACAAAACGATCCGTTACAATTGGTGGCAAGCGACGGGATCATTCCCACAGCCCAGAAGGACAGCTACAAGGTAACACCATTCCCTAGATTTACAAATTGAGGGCATGGTTAGTACCCGTACAGCGACCCTATCTACAAAAGGAACCAACTTCAGCAGAGCAAGCATGGCGTCTGACTACATTCAGGAGGAGTTTGACAGAGAGGTTAATGAGGTGCTGTCTGTCTATGGACCCAACCCCCCAGAGAGAGCCGTGCAGCTCGCCAGGAAACTAGTAGGAGAGTACCTGCAATTCCTAGCAGATTTGGCCAAAAAGGAGTTACAGGGAGCTGAAGGTGCTGTCCTTCCTCCCCAGCGGCAGTGTGTATCCCAGGGAGCTGAAGGTGCCGTCCTTCCTCCCCAGCGGCAGTGTGTACCCCAGGGAGCAGAAGGTGCCGTCCTTCCTCCCCAGCGGCAGTGTGAGTCCCAGGGAGCCGAAGATGTCGTCCTTCCTCCCCAGCGGCAGTGTGTATCCCAGGGAGCTGAAGGTGTCGTCCTTCCTCCCCAGCGGCAGTGTGTATCCCAGGGAGCTGAAGGTGCCGTCCTTCCTCCCCAGCAGCAGTATGTATCCCAGGGAGCTGAAGGTGCCGTCCTTCCTCCCCAGCAGCAGTGTGTATCCCAGGGAGCTGAAGGTGTTGTCCTTCCTCCCCAGCGGCAGTGTGTATCCCAGGGAGCTGAAGGTGCCGTCCTTCCTCCCCAGCGGCAGTGTGCCCCAGGGAGCAGAAGGTGCCGTCCTTCCTCCCCAGCGGCAGTGTGAGTCCCAGGGAGCCGAAGGTGTCGTCCTTCCTCCCCAGCGGCAGTGTGTATCCCAGAAGCCGAAGGTGCCGTCCTTCCTCCCCAGCGGCAGAGTGTCCTGCACCCCAGCCACGGGACAAAATATTGAAAGGGGAGACAGTCGGTCCCCCCCTCCATCAGCAGAGAGAGTGTCAGGGAGAGGAACCTGCTACCCCCTCTCCCCAGCGGCGGAAATTGTTCCAGGGAGAGGAGTCGGTGACCACCTCTCCCCAGCGGCAGCTTATTTCTATGGCCCCTGTTTTTTTTCCCTGCAGCAAGGCTGGTCTGTGCCTTTCTGCGGACTGTTAAAGCCATGCTACCCCAGATAGCTGTGCCATGGAGCCCAGCCGTATACTGAAAGACTGTATGAAAGACTTTGGCTCCATGGCTATTGAACTGTATGCGTGTGATCTGAGCGCCATCTGGTAATAATGTGCGCTCAGATCTAAGCTATCTGGGGATAGGTAGAATGTCTATATTTTATGTAATAAATGTAACCTTGTGTATTTTATTGTATTTTTATGTCTTTTATTGTCCTTTGTCTGCCATGTGGCTAATGGAGTTTTGCCTCTGTCCTTGGAGATAATTGGATTACTTCTCAATTATCTCCAGGATAGAAGACTCTGTGGAACTGGTTTTGGGCAGAAAAGCCATGCTTCATTTGGTCACAAAGGACTTCGATCTATCTTTTGAACCAATGGACCAAGTTAGATGATTTTGACATATGTTTGTATTTGGAGTATGCTGCTTATGAAAATGTATGTTTTATGTTTGTGACATGTATATTTTAGAAGTTATAAATATTGTGTAAAAACTGTATTCCTCTGCCTGTGATAATGAGATTACCCATTGTGTTCAGTAATCATATCACAGGCAGAGGGGAGGATTTTGTGTGGGAGTGTCTGTGTGTATTGTACGGATTAATTGGTTGTTCTGTAATACCCTGTGGGCTGTACTGTGGTTGTGGGTTGGGAATAAAAGAGACTGTATGTGCCAGGACAGTCCAATTCTGCTTAACCCTCAAAACGAAGTGTCGTCTCGTTATTAGGGGAATTGGATTGTATGCTGATTGCCAGGGGTGTAACCATTTCATATGGTTTTCCTGTTCAGATATTTCCAGGGTTCATGTGTTTTCAGTTCGGGAGATTGGTGCATACAGTAGCTGTCGGTGCATCTGGAATGGGGAATATCGCCTAAACGGTTTTTAACCTCTGGTGAACAAAACGGTCCGTTACAGATCTCTTAAAGGACTTAAGGGAAGATTTTAAATTGTGCGGGAGGTCGTTCCACAATTTCGGTGCTCTGTAGGAAAAGGAGGATCGGGCTGCTTTTTTTTGTATAGAGGTAGACTAAGGATGTAGTTATAGTGTCTGGAGTCCCTGGGGCTGTCCTTTCCATAGCTCCTCCCCCAGTGGAGGTGTGGCAAAGGCAGATATTACACACTTCCTTGTAGTCATACCAGCAGTGGGTGCTGTAATAGGCTGAAAGCAGACAGCTGACACTCTTAGCCAATCACGGCCGCCCATTACTGCTCAGACAAATGCTTCCTCATAACCCCAGGCAGCAGAGAGGGGATGAGCTGTTGGGTACTCTCATGGTGCTCGTGGACTCCAGACACTATAACAGGGGTAGGCAACCTTTTAGTAGTACTGTGCCAAAACCAGATCTTGAAGTCCCTTGGCGTGCTGATCTTGAGTTGTGTATGTTGCCGTATTCTGCTTGTGTTATTTATGGGTGCTGCTGTTACGTTGTAGTATTTGTGCATATGTGAGCTGTAATATTGTATATGTTCATGAGTAGTTTGTGGTATTGCGTATGAGACCTATGAATGTGGGCTGTGTAGGGGGGCTGCTTGTGGACTTGTGTGGATTATATGTCACATAGTGTGTTTGGTGGTGATGTTTTGCGCTGCTTTTAGTATTGCATATGAGAGGCTGCTTTTGGGGTTTTGTGCATGTATTTGGATTGTCAGTGGTGTTGTGTTTCTGGGGATTGTGCGAGTGTGTTTGTGTGTGGGTTGCTTGTATTATTTCAATAAGGGGGACTTCTGCTGCAGCTCTGTGTATATCTAGCAGTATGGGTGGCTTCCTGTAATCCATTGGGAACCGAGCTAGCCAGGTACAGGTCAAGGACAGGAACAGCGATAGCTGTGGTGGGCTGCTCCCTTTCACAAGTGCTGGGAGGAACTTTTCTGAGTTCACTTCCTCTAAGTGCTGCAATGCATAACTTGAGAATTGTCCCTCATCACCTGCAATCACCACTTGGTTTGAACTATCAGATATCTGAAGTCCCACTGGGGCTCCTGATAGGCCAGAGTTTGTCTGTCTCTGGCAGCCTTGAGTGCCGTGCTTGGTACACGTGCCATAGGTTGCTGACCCCTGCACTATAACCACTTTACAGTGCCTGATATGATGAAAAGCTGCTCAGCTTAGAAGATAGTAAAACAGGGCTTCAGGACACTAGTATCGTCTTTTAGACATTAGAAATGCACTAAATGCTTTTTTCCTATATAACTGCACATGAGATCCTTTTTATATTTGATAATGAATACAACAGTAAATGCCACGTGTTTTTCTGTAGTTTCTCTATAAGCTGCGGTACCCTACTGATTAATAAAAATGCGGCTAAATAAAAAGGCTGTCTTCACAAAAATGTAATTTGTGTTTATTTAAAAAGTGCTCGGCGCCAAGCTCACAGACATGCAGGAAATAAAGTTCCTTGTTCCTCGGGTGGGACAAGACAATAACGACTGATTATGTTTATTAATATGATATAACTGCCTTATTATTTACAGAGATAAGACATTTTATTTAGTTTGAAAATTCAAAGAATTTGGAGGGGAAACCACAATTAATTAAATTAAATTAAATAATGGTGTATTTCTTTTTGTAACGCTAGACAGTTGTTTTCAGTTTCCTTTCTGTCTACAAAAAAAACAGACGTCTTATCTCATGATTCTGTCTATGCTAGAGTAATGGAAATGGCCATAATGCGACTTCTATGAGATAGCGCTCGTGGTTGCTAAGATCACAAACCAGTCATATAAGATTTTCAGCTCACAGGGCG